>NC_092819.1:104215339-104515339 GCF_023375885.2 Dermacentor andersoni | reverse complement strand
GTTCGACAGTTACGAAGTTAGGCAAACGAACATGCAGCAATATAACGGACTGACCCAGTTGCGAATAGGCTGCAACGTACTGCATCGCACGGGTGATAAAGACTTCGTGAAAAAAAGAAAAAAAGAAAGTAGCTGATTACGCAACACACTCGCGCTGATCTGCTGCAAGTCCGGCCTGCCCCGTAGGCTGTTGCAGGGTTGCGACATACTACTTTGTTAGAACATCGAAAAGGCTTTGCCTTTATCAATAAATTTGAAAGGAATGATGTCCGCTAGCTGGAGATAACTTGCAAGATAACTTGCTTGAAAAAAAAAAAAAGAACATGGAATGAACAGGATAAATGTTCTTGTTGACTGCTAAAACTCTTGAAGACCACGTGAGATTTGACAAACGTTCAGTGCGAATTTTCCCAGCGGCTATTTTGCACACACCCCTTAACAATAAAAAGTGGGCGAGCAATGGTCTGTTAATAAAACATCTGTCGTGCAATGAGTGTTATCTATTGAAATTTTCCTTTTTTTCCCTTTAACTTCATAACTGCTGGGCGTTGAACGCAGAGGAAGATAATTTTTCTCTGACACTGCCACGTAAAATTGCCCAACATCATAAACTAATGGGACTAAAATTTCGAAGCTTCCGTATTTTAACATTAAACAACATTTTTTCTCTCTCTCTCTCTCTCTCTCTCTGTGTGTGTGTGTGCGTGTGCGCGGGCGTGCAGTCATGCTTGCATCGTCTAATTACACGCAAGTGAAAAATGAAGCGAGGGAAAAGAGAAGAAAGAAGGACATGGAGTAATTGAAAAAAAGAGAAAGAATGAGTGGTAACTACGTTTTCTGGTAACAGTAAGACATTCATTTTGCTCATTTCTTTGTGTAGCAGGGGAAGAAAGAGCAATTCGCCCCGCACGTGGTGCCAGCCACGCAGTGGATTCAAGAAGCGCGATCCATTGTTCACGTACCGTTACCGCCGTTTCTTTTTTACTTTAGCTGCAGAAACGTACGACCATGTGTACATCCTTTTTGTAATGCTCATTTTGCCTGCTGTTACCAGGTCTTCCGCGAAATGAGGAAACAGTGCTGTGCCGCTTACGTTTGGGCGTCGCATTCACAAATGCTTATGCATTTCTGATTGGAATGGCTGATAGCGCCGAGTGCAATGCCTGCGGTGTCGAGGAAACCATAGAACACCTACTGTGCTACTGCCCATCTTATGAAAATGAAAGGCAAGACCTCTGCACAGCTCTCAATCAGCTAGATGGAAAGCCGTTCACCTTGAACAAGATCTTGGGATCATGGCCTCGCATATCACAGCTACAAAAGGCCACAAAAGCGCTGCTGCGATATTTGAAAGCGACCGGATTGAGTCAACGTCTGTGATCCGGACTGAGTGACCGACTGATATCTCCAGTGGACTTTCTCTTTTCTTTTAATCTTTCCGTCCCCCTTTCCCTCTCCCCAGTGTAGGGTAGCCAACCGGGCTCAGTCCTGGTTAACCTCCCTACCTTTCATTTATCATTTTCTCTCTCTCTCTCTCTCTCTTGCCTGCTATATATATACTTGAACGCTCATATTTCCTACGTATAGTTCACACGGTCAGTCCCACCAGTAGAATTTGTGGAAATAAAGCTTTCTTCCAAGTAAACAAGCGCGTTCGCGCTTGCACCCTTGGTAGAGCAGGAACACATCCGTGAATTCAGCCTTGTTGGGGAGAGGGTAATTGAGTGAAGGATACGTCTCAGTTTGTCGATATCCCCAAATGTCGATATTGCCTTTTAAGGCCCATTCACATCAGCGATTGACAGAGAACGCGCGACCGATCGAAGAGTAACTCTAGGTGACCGATGTTCACGTGGACAGGTGCGACCGGCCTGTTGCCGCGCCTAAATGCCTCGCGATTCGTAGTGATCACTCCTGCTCGCGCCGTCGTCGCCGCGTAAATTAGGCAGACTTCATGCTCTGGCACCGCTGATTGGTTCAGTAGGTTTACCATTACGGTCACGTGACTGAAGAATCCAGCACTCACGCGACTGACTCGAAGCAATCGCTTTCCGACCAAAGCAACCGTTTGCGACCGGCCGCCTTGCCACCAACTTAGTCGCACGACCTCGGCAGAATCGCCGGTGTGAATGAGCCTTTAAACTAGACCCAGTTAAGCATCAATCGTTTGTTTTAACTCCGACAAGTACTGTGCACGATTTTTTTCAAGTTACGGTCACCTGTGCCGTTTTTAGTGCGCCAGTGAACGTCCTCTTTATTTATTGTCTATTCTTCCTTCCTTTACCCTCCTCATTTGGAGGGTAACCAACTAGGAACGTCCTTAGTTAACGTCCCTGCCTTTCTCTCTTCGTTTCTCTCTGGTTTTTCCTTAGTAAAATTCGCATATCTTCATTTGTTGGAATGAACTTTTAATGCGAAATTGTTATAGGCGGACCTCACACACTTTGTAGGTATTCGACTGGCGAAAAATGCGGGCCGATCGCGAAGTCAGAGCAGCCTCACAGGGCGCCTCAAAGCGCTTGCTTTCACGAGAGAAGAACGCTAGAAACTGGCATGTGACGCACCTGCCGAGCGGCTCAAAGAACGACTTTGAAACAAGGGAAGCGTGCCTGTTATCTTGACCTAATGGTTAGAGCATTGGGCTCCCGTGGTGGGAGACGGAGGTCCGGTCCACCATCGATGACGCATTTCTTCATGGCATTATAGACAGGCTGCAACCACTTTGGAGGTATCTAAGTGGAAACTCGAAGTTTGTTGAGCTTATGCAACGTGTCAGAGTGTACACGAAATTGCAGAAATAGGTACGAGGTACTCTAATAATTGATAACGTGCAAGGGCCCCCTTGATGCGCGCAGCTGTCGAGACGGGGCAAAATATATATAATGTAAATATATATCGCGTATGTATGATGCGAAAGTCAGTGACGCCATGTTCTTGCTCCGCGTTTCTTTTTTTTTCTTTTTTAAAGCACAGGAAGTCGAGGAGGCATCACGCGTGTTCCCAGGGCGTGCAAGTGCAGACAGTGATATCTGACAACCTGTGTGCGTTTTTTTCGATAAATTCTCTTTGTGCTCGATCCGACGGCTCGGCTCGCACCCGGATGCTTCAGTCACAGGAAAAAAAAAAAAAAGACCTGGCTTCAATTTGGCGCGGGATCATAGATTCTTCATCTTCCCCCGCCAAACGCGCGTTTTCATGGTAAACGCACTGGCACAAAGAGCAAGAGGTGGATGGAAACACCCAAACGACTGCTCTACACCGGATATCGCGTGAGACCAAATGTGTTTTACGAGGTCGCCATCCGCCACCCTCTGCTTCCTCCGCCTCCCGCCGCGTGGAGCCACCTGCGAAGGCGCGTCACCGCTCGGACGCGTTCGCGTCCTTGCCTCGCGCGGCGGCGTTGGCGTCGGCCGCACCCTCTTCCAATCCGGCTTCCCTTTTCGCCGCCGCGTTGTTTCAAGCCGCGAGCGGGCAGAGATCGCGGAGGCCCGGGCTTCACATCATCGGCGGCGCACCGTCGTCGCCGGCCCCTCTGGCTCTCTTCTCAACCTCCTCTCCCGCTGTGGCGAGCGCCGCGAGACTCGGTTTTTCCTTGTGCGTGTGACCGGCACGCGCCAACCGGTCGAGTACGAGTGGTCACTATCGTGGCCAGCGGTGAGAGAGTGCATTTTTAAGGCAAAAGAAAAGAAAGAAAAAAGAAATTGGCCGATCCTAAGCAGCATCCGCACGCACTGTGCGAGACACGAACGCCCGGAGTGCCGTGCTACCGACTTGCGACGACCGGCTACCTCGCTCACTGGACCATGTGTTGCCCCGACACGGGAGCCTTGTGATAGTTGCTCACGGCCGCCACCACCTGCGATGGTGCCATCGCCTGCCCGTGCTCCGGGTTGCGAGTGACTTAACTTCCTTTCCTGGCTTTGGTCGCGCACGCGAGCGACGACGGTGATAAGAAGACCGAGGGATTATCGCTTGCGAGCAGCCTGCTGGCAGGTAAGGTGCGGTTCTGCGCGCAAGTTCATTGGTGTCTTCTTGGCTTCAAGTTAGTCTGTCGGCTCCAGCTGTGGTAATCTAGCGAGGCAGGCTTTCCCATTGAAAACCGTGTTTTGGAAAATGAAAAGAAAAGGAGAGGAAATAAAAATAATCGCGCTAGGCATGAACCAAATATACAGGCGGAAATGGATGAGCTCTCTGCCTTTCCTCGGGGACGTGATGGTTGAAACCATGTAAGCCTTCTGTCGCATCGAAAAAGGAGGGAGGGTGCTTGTTGTGCAGGCAGGAAAGCGTGAAACAACTGTTTTCAGCCGTGGTCTCGTTTCTCCCAGTGCCTGGGCGTCTCCCTCGCGGTGGTCGAACGCAGTGACAGGAGGGGGGGGGGGGTGGATTAAGGGCGCTACGTCGGCGTTGGACAAGTTTTTATCAGCGAAGCATGACACGCCACCGAAGCATAGGCAGTTGGGCAGACATATCATCCACAGCGGTGTAAAGCAATCGCGATGGACGAGATAAAGTTGTGTGAACATCGCTTGCGTGGTTGCTCTGCTTTAGTTCTGAATTTACACGTTCTCGAGTTACAACTGTGCGAAAATTATGCAAGAAAAAAAAGGGCGCGTATTGCAGGTCAGAACCCGTATCACAAAGCACTGCTTACGATAGTGAACTTCATAGGAACAGGCTCTCGCAACCTGCAATATTGAGAGTATTAGTGGAAGTCTATAAGTCTATATATATATATATATATATATATATATATATATATATATAATAGACAAAGAATAACAGCCCATAGGACAAGAATAACAAAAGTTATATGTGCTCCATATACGTTTTGTCGCATGCGCTGCCACTCTAACTTCAACATGTACCAACCGGCCCAAGTTAGCTTTATTTCGTATATTAAACAGCTGGAAATAAACATCCCCTGTCCCTCCCCCTTCTCTCCCTCCCCTCACCTCCGCAATAAAAGAAGTGAATGAGAAAAAGCGGTACTGTCCCGTACAGAGGGGAAGCCTGTGTTCCACCCTTCCTTAGGAGCTTCTCTTGGTTAATTGGAGTTTACTATACTCAACCATAGGTCTTCGTCACAGTTAGTTCTTCAATGTTTTGCCGTGGCCACTCAGTAGCTATGGCTGTGCGTTGCTGAGCGCGAGGTGACGGGTTCGATTCGTGTCCGCGGCCCCATCGGAATGCAAGAACGCGCGTGTGCCGTGCTTTTTGCGCATGTCTAGAGAACGCCAGGTGACATAAGTAAGCCGGGCCCTCCACCGCTACTGCGTCCCTCGTAGCCGCTTCGGGACGTGAAACCACACGATTTAACCTAATTTACTTTGAAATACTTGTTATCCGCCTTAAATTACGTCCTTCGAAAGCATCATGTGCTTGTTATAGACTATGTCGGTATATGTGCAGAATTATTCGGCCGAGTGCAGTCGAGCATTCAATTAAAGAAATCCGTAATTTTATATTGCAGCGTAATAAACAAAAAAGCTCAAAGCGAATTAATGAAAAAAAAAATTCAGGTCAGTAATGTGTATTCTGACTTTTTGGTATGCGCAAGAACTGAAAGTCTAAACAACATTAAGTGAGAGGATCGTAAGCGGGAAGAATATCGAGTGCTACTTGAATCTCTTTTCCTGCTGTGTCATCGAAAATTTATACAATGGGCTTTGTTGGACGAGAACGAGTACAGATTCCTCCTCGCCTATAGAAAACACTTAATTTGCGTGCAACGCAATAGAAAGTAAACGTTTTTCCATGTTATGGGGAAAATAAGCCTCAGGTGAACGTAGATATATATTGATCTAAGATTAGTCTGTATGCTTTGGTTATAAAGCTAAGTGAGCCTGGGCGCTTCCATACTAGTGAGATAGTTCTTCACAGAGTGAGCAAACACTGAAATAAAAAAAAATTGCGTACTCTAGTGCGTATGCTTAAAACCGTACAAATTATATCTGTGGCGAATTAAGACGGTTTAATAAATTTTGTTCAAACTACGCGGTAACGTAAATGAACCCACGTAAATCCCCATGTACGGCTTGTCACGCACAATTAAATTATTGGAGGATAGTGAATAAGCGCGAAATTTCCCACATGCTCTAAATGTAAGCTTCAAGTCAAATACACAGATTAACTGATCATGCAGTTACTCGTCTCTCGCTATAGTGACGAAATCTTCACTGTCGCGCTTTTATATGTAGCACGTTACCGCCGGACACCACCTTAGGGTTTTCACATAGCATCTCGGTAATATTTTCCACGTTGGTAGCAAGATTACTACTGCGACATTCGTATCGGGGGAATTGATGATAGCAACTAGAATACGCAGTAACATGTAAGATCCATAAAAGATAAACGTATCGTTGATGTAGATAGCCCTTTGAGGCAAACTGAAATGACGGTACGAAGGCATACCAGGCGGTCTGCATAAATGCTGTTCTGTTATCCGACATACCATCATTTCCGTGCGATTTATTGTTGCGGTATAATTAAATCTTTGGCACACTTCGATGGCAATAACATAACGAGAGGAATGCGCACTGAATAATGACGCAGCTATGTTTTACTTGCGAAATAGGACATACCTCGCGGTGTGAACGCGTCGTACGACGACGGCTGAGTGCTCATACCTCCCAGTCCCGCCGTAAAGGCGACTCTACAAAGAATCTTACGAAAGAAATCGGAGACGCGCTTCTAATGCAAAACGCCAAGCTTCATCGTTATTGGTCGCACCAATCCGCGTAACACTGCACGCGTACTGCATTGACTTCCGAACACAAGCAGAGCTGAAAGATGAAAATGGACTACTGGCTGATTGGCGAAGACGTTTGTTACAGGTAGGGCTAGCTTGGCGCTCTGGGCTGGCAATTCGCTCTGCCCGATCGTCTACTGGCGCTATTCAGAAACGGGTTACCACGTGTCCATCAGTTTGACGTCGCGCAGGTATGCCAGTAGAAGGCGCATGCCCTCCTTTCGCATCATCCTCGGTTCCTTCGAGGAACCCTATCCGCTCCATGCACACGTGTGGAAAGCCACTACTTCTTGCACATTGTCGAAGCCGTCTTTTAGACGCTGAGGCGCCGGCAGGACCGAACGATAAGTTCGGCATCGCCAATTTTTTGGCACCATGTGCATAACAGAGAGGTAGTCTATCTGGAACGTTGAAGCTGGAGCGCAGGCGAATCCTTTTTGCATTTTATAAATTAGACCCGTTCTTCACGTGATCAGACTTTACTGGCTGTTCGATAGATGTATGCTTACAATACTTTCACACAGGTGAAGGGTCTTCGTGGTAGCTGTGACTTCACAAGCTTAGCATCGCGGGCAATTCGCGTGCAGTTAGGTTAACACGGAACGGAGTTTGCTTTACTGGAAGCAATCAAACGTACGCTGTTCTTTTAGCACGACGTGAGGGACTTGCGACCACTTAAATGACGATAATTTTCGCCTAGTGGTAAGTGTAGCTGTAAGCGAGTATTGTTTTCAAATATTTACCTATCTCAGGCCCGCTTGCGCTGAAAATTACGCGATCCGGACTTTCCATAATAACGGCAGCAGACGATTTCTGCCTTTATTTGCTTAATTCATCTCGCTCGGCACGAGTGTTTTCTTGCATTTATCTAGAAAGTTTACACCTCTTTCGTATCATCCGTAGCTAGAGTTATCTGCTGGAAGTAGGGCGTTCTATTGCATCTGCCCTTCCACATTATAGAAAAAAAAATGCAAGGACACGGTTCCAAAGTATAAGCGTTAAGTCCAGTTTACCGCGAAACTTTCTTAGAGCGGTCACGCGGCCGTGGTAATTTTTCACCGCCTACTGCATTCCCGATGACGATACGGTGCACATAATGACCGAGTGCCACGACCTTTGACAGCTGCCAATGGCGCTTTCAAAGAAACTCAGGATAATTCTGACGACGGGAAAAAGAAATCAACATTCACTGAACAGTATAGCAGATGGAGGATGACGCCTTTTAAAAGTCTCGTTGGTGTTGCACTCAACAGAATGCGGCCCTTGGACGCGCCAAATACCGTCTGAATGGAGGGCCCAGCTCGCGCACCTCCTTTCAGAGAAGTTTGGACTGGCCATTAATACGACGGTTTTTGCGATGCGCCCCGGCAGCCATCCACTATAGCAGAACGCTCAAAAGGGAGGTTTCATTGACGTAATATGTTGCGCGGTTTGCTTTATGATAATCTGGTTTAGTAAAAAGAAAGAAGGTAGGAGAGAGAGAAAGGCCAGTTCTATGATAATAGTATACACTGACGGTACAGTGCAAGCGAAAACTCTATCTGTATGATCCGGCGTGCACTAGTAAAATGTTTTTTCTTGGAAAATGACACTTCTTTATCTGAATATGTTCGACTGTTTTCGGTATTGCTTGCGTTGTGTAGATTGGGGCATCGAACAAGGCTCTCTCTCAGGTACGTTTGATGAGGGCATTAAGAGACGTTTACCCGATGTCATAAAATAATTTTATAAGCCGAAGGCTGCAGTGGAATGCTACTGACGGGACGAAACATGGGAATGTATAGAGCTAAAGGTAGGAGAAGGAGAAGTGGGGCCATTCGCCGTTCACCCCCCCCCCCTCCCCCCTTTTTTGTATCTGTACGTTTGGCGAGATGATGAAGAAACAGAATGCATACCCTGAATCCAGGCATACGTGTAACCATGGAACACTGGCGATTGTGTAGAGAAAGCAAACATGATTACGATGTTTTTCATGCTCGATGTCACGCCGACGAGCCTTAGGCATAATTTCACTTCAGCATTTCATTACCTGCAGCGATAGCACTTAAAACTAACGGAGTTACTTTTTTTCCTTATTACTCTCATCCTGCCACCTTGCTTGCAATAATCATCGCCGTCTGAGAATGTTTATAGTATCCACCACGTGCTGCGTGCACTCTTGACCGACTACACGCCACTGCACTAGAAAACCGTAAAGATTTACCATGGTTTAAACGGAAATCGATCGCTGAGCAAGGCTTCCGTAAGTCGGACGGCACCCGTCAACGTACTATGAACAGAGGCCTGCATAATGTTCCGAAGCGCTCCTCTTGCTTAAGGGCAGGCGCAAGCTGTAATATCGCTTCCGCACTCCTTTGAGTTACCTCGGAGTTTATGCTGAGAGAATTGTTCTCCGAAATTCTACTTCTACGTGCGAAAAACAAAAAGCCAAAATGTGAACTAGGCCTTTGCGAAAAGCGGTTCTGGCGGATAACCGTGTTGACGCTATGTGAGACGGGAATATGTGTGTTTTCGATAGGAAATTGTACATGAATGTAGCTGCCAATTCACTCAGCGCATTTGTAATCTCATTCAATGGTTCGATACGCATTGCAAATGTCCACTTGCGGCATGCGAAATATAGCGATTAGGAGACGCAGAACATACTTTTTGACTGGCGGCCGCTACGAATGAGAGACAAGTATTTGAATGAAATCAGTAGTAGCGACTAACCACTCTCGAAGATGTGATCCGGCCTATTAAATTGATTTCATGACCGCCCTCAATGGTGAAATTAGATAACATCTCACACCAGGCGCAGCTTTTCTTCTCCAGTGTAATGCGAGTTCGTGTGTCTCCGATCTGAAGCTCTAATGCATCATAGGACTTGACGTTGATGTCCTATTTGTTGTAGCAACAACCTGAGTTGGGCGAGTTGAGTCATAGTGAAGGTAGAACCTCCTACTAATAACGAAACTAAAATCACCACGTGCACTTATGACGTATATATAATATATATATATATATATATATATATATATATATATAGGCAGTGTTTCAATGACAGAGTAAGACAGCGCAAGAACAATGTAAAATATCTGCGGTAATCGCTCAGCCACTAGTAGTAGTAAATGCTCATGTAACTACAGTGGTTAGTGGCAGCAGGTTCCCGATAAAGTGAGACCCAAAAAATAAAGAGAGATTGTAGAGGCGTACTGTGTAGGAAAAGCTAAAGGTAAGAGTAAGTAATAATGTAAAAGTAAAGGTAAGAGCACGGTGTCACTTAGCCTATCTAAAGAAGAGATGTCATTTCGGGACAATCGCTTTTACTTGTTGTGTCATCTGCGCGCATTCCTTTCAAACCGTGTGTCTTTCTTTGTTTTATTTTGACGTGATAATAAATGACTAGTCCTTTTTCCAATACAGTTTAGTTGGCAATTAATCGCTAGCTCAGTTGTGTATTTTTTGTCATCGTGCCATTGCGCCGCTTCAACATAACTTGACATTTTATTTGTACCTGTGTTCTGAATAGCGTCAGAGATGTTGCAAATGAATTCGGAGGCATCCACCGCTGACTTCTCTCCTAGCTGTCACGTCACCAAGGGTCATTTAATTTGTTTGTTTGTACAATTAATGAATCTTAGAAATTGCCCTTAACTTATTTATATTGACTACCTCCTTTCGAACTCCATAAAGTACGCCGTGAAGCAAATCTAAGCGAGTTGCTGCATGGAAGTGCAGCTTCGCATGACAGCAACAGGCGAAGCAGAAATATTTATGCTCACACTATAGTGTGACCCCGGCGACGGTCGCGTAATTAGGACGAGACACCAGCTGAGTAAAGCGACTATTGGCCTTCTCCCCGCGCCAGCGAGGTCGGTAGCTTTCCCGCAATTTGTTGCTTAATGCAAAAAAGCCAGCTTTACAGGCAACGCACGTGCGACCGACATGCATGGCGGGGCAGCCGGTTCATTTTTGCTATTATTACGATATCTTCTACGAGTTGGGCCGGCTTCCAACCTGCACTGGAAGCCACGTCGAGCGCTACAAGGTTGTGGCCTAGATTAAATCGGTCGTTCTGAGCCTAAAGCACCCTCCTCCCCACCCCTGCTCCGTGAGTTCGAAAGAAACGAGAAAAGGATCGTTTTGTGGTACTTTGGGTAACAACCAAGTGGTTCTACTAGACATGGGTTGACGTTCGGCCTTGTTCTATACGAAATTGTGACAGGTACTAAGCGCTCGTCTTGTTTCCTTTCTTTTCGTCCGTGTAGATTTAGCGCTGAATACTCGTTACAGAGGTAGTACTGCTAGCTTTATATCCTTAGAGCCTACATACACCTGAGTGTTATTAGGTAGCTTGGAATCAGCAAAGAGGTCTTAATTTCTCAGTAAATTACATTCATGAAAATACGGCTGTTAGTGACGTTGATAGATTAAACTTGATTAGTGCCCTCATTAAGAGTGAAATTTATCAAATCACCCGTATATATAATGTAAACTACCGAAAACTGTGCGAAGGGCGCTTGTAATTCGACGCTAGGCAGTCGAGTGCGCGAGAACGCACCTCGTTTTACATCGCTATCACTAATAATTCGACGTCCTCAGTCAAAACCTTGTATGTAGAAAAAGGCTAAACTTAAAAGAAGTCTTAATCAGCGATCTAGTACTCTGTCCTTGACTTCGACCGTAACGGTAACACACCGCCAGCCGCGTAGTCGCCACCGATAGCTAGCACTGCAAGGCGTTTGTAATTCCGCAGAATGTAGCATCTTTGCACCCTTTGTAGGGGTGCAAGATGCTTTGTAGCATCCCTTTTCTTCTTTGTCTGAAGTGGTCAACGCCGGCGATATTTCGTTTTAATAACGACTTGTTAATATTCATTTAGCAAGTCTGATTGCGCAGTAACATGGCAGCCGCTTTATTAGCATTCATTCTTTATATTTTCAAGTGTTAGTATTTTCAGCACCCTCCCCGCACTTCCTTTTTCCAGTGTTTATAATCCCTCAAACTGACAAATTCTTGGTCGTTCCATCGGCACACTCCACATTTGAGGAACAAAAATAACAGCGTACGCAATAGGCAACTGGCACTATCTCTAATCTTAGAAAGCATCGGTAGGCAACCACTGCCAGAGGGCGCTGTTGTAGGCCCTGGATCCATAATAACGCCAGTTCATCCGTTTATCCATCCATCGGTCTGGAGATAGAACTGTATGTGAGGCAAGGATAACCTTGTTCGAATCGTTGCATGCCAAAGGATTGGACAAGCAGCTTTGGGAGGGTCGCTGTGTCACGTGTTCCTACGTACGTATTCACTCTCTCTCTCATGCTGCCTCTCACCCTCCGCTAGGGAAGAGCAGCAGGATGGGGATGGATTGAACAAGCTCAGGCCGACGTTTCTGCGCTCCCGTCTAAAGACATTATCTCTCTCTCTCTCTTGACTACATCAATTTAATTTCCTTAATCCCGTTTGAATCAAGGACCCAATTCTCGAAGATGTTACGCTAAAGCTGTTTGTAAGGGTAGGTGCAGCCAATCTTGATGTCGGACATTACATTAGCGAATCCGACGGGCCAACGAACGACAAGCTTTGCGAGTTCGGATCTCTGTAGGTCGTCGCCATACAAGGTCACCTGCCAGTTGCTATAGTTCGTCGATTAATATAAAACGAACTGGAGAGAAACTAAATGGGCGTAAGGAATTTCGTTTCTACGCTTTTACAGGGAGGCACTTCTTAGAAGTCGCTACATTTGTAGTAAGTAGATTCCCGCAGTAACGTAGGCACGTGTTCAGTTCTGTTGTATGCGCGAAAATAAAAAAACTATTGTTCGCACGCGCGGGCAACATCCTTTCAATGCGCTTTCGTCTTCTTGTCACGAGCCTCAGGTACACAGAAAGTAGTACCTGTTCTATTTCAATAGATTTCACCACTTTTCTCTGTTTATCCCACATGAAGGCAAGGAACACCCGCAGCGGTGCCTTGCCGAGCGTGAAATGAGCCCGCGAACACACGCAACGTGTCTCGAGCGGCCAGTCGCGCGGCAATTTTGCGTGCATTCGCGGGCTTCTTTCGCGCTCGGAAAAGCACTTTTATGTAGCACGTATTGAGCAACGGAAAGATGTATCGGGACTTTTTCGTGTTGCTGTAGCATTTTCTCATTGACACTTTTCGTCTAATTATAAAATTTGAGTTGATTATTAATTAAGACTCATTATGTAAACAGGCGGAATGCAAAAAGATAATCTGAGTATCTCCAAGCGGCGACAACCAACATTACCTTTGTTCTGTTTAGTGACGTGGCATTTGCATATATATATATATATATATATATATATATATATATATATATATATATATATATATATATATATATAAGGTAATGTTGGTTGTCGTCGCTTGGAGATACTCAGATTATTTTTTTTGCATTCTGCCTATTTACATAATGAGTCTTAATTAATCAACTCAAATTTTATAATTAGACGAAAAGTGTCAATGAGCAAATCGTACAGCTCATTGACACTTTTCGTCTAATTATAACATTTGAGTTGATTAATTAGGACTCATTATATATATATATATATATATATATATATATATATATATATATATATATATATATATATATATATTCTTATAGAGTTTCCTACATTATTCTAGAGGGAACATTCTTGAACATGACAAGTTTACAAAGTCAAGAAGCCGTTTGAAGCCAGAAGGATGATGTTTAAGCAAATCCATGTACTTCCCATAATTCCTATGCTGGGTCAACTGCCCCCATTGCAGCTGCTGTAGGTACTAGCGCCAGAGTTCACTCTAGTACTAATTGTATGAAACTCCATGAGGTTTCCTAGTCCCTTTGCGCAATAGATGGAGTGCTGATACATGCGCCAAATGTAGCGCTACAACAACATGCTGCATGCCTCATTTATTTCTCGCTGTATTGTGTTTATTTCACTCGAGCCTGGTCAAATAATGTTGTGTGACCGTATCTAGCGCAGTGCGCAGCACGGTTCCCGGATGACTGCAATTGATTACGTACGTCGTTGCGATCTCATTTAATCGCTCATTGACAAACAGTTTGGCCGATGCAGAAGTACCGCAGCAAAAATAAATTTTGTAGACAACGAACTCTTCGTAATCAACAGATTCCTCCGTTGACCACCTTGCACATAGAGAAACGCTTTGATTTGGCTGAAAAGAAAAACCCGATTAAGTGATAAACACGATGCGTTCCACGCTGCTGAGCAAACGCAGCCGTAGAACGATTTACACAATCTCACAGACAACAATCACGGTCTTCGTACCGTCTATCGTTTTCCGTTTATTTTTAATAAACATGCTGGTTTCATGCATAGAATGCCTCGAAGGCGCCAATGTCTGTGTCGTACGACCAAATTTGAAGACAATTTTATAAGCACAAAGAAAAAAAATCTTTTGCATAAATCCGAAGAAATATCAAGCATGAAGCTATCCGCTTTATTCTAGACTTATGGGGCGTCTATATACATACACGAACTGAAGCGCTCGACGAAGTGGAAACTACTTGCACAAAAGAAACACTCCAGTCAGAACAAAAGGCTATTCATATATCCTTTGCGTAAGGATACATACATACACGCTTTTGCAACACCATCGCAATCGCAGGCACATAGTCGCACAATATGTAGCGACAAAGACTTTGAGTCGTACTATGTGCCATATTTATCTTCAGGCATGTCAGGCTTCGCGCATCGTTTTTATGTTTCTTGCTTGCAAAATTGAGAGCTCCTTACCACGATGAGAAAGAAAGTGAATGCACTGACGTCATTCCCGGTTCTACTTTTGACATAAAATGCATGTAGGCTCATTTTGCGTCCGCGACAAAATGTAGAGAACATGCGCTTTGCTGTCTTTCAGCCGGTCCAGAGAAAATGAAGGCAATCACTTAGTATGTTTCAAGAAAGGTTGCCCAATGAAAAAAGAAAAAAAAAGAAGAAAAGAAAAAGAAACTGATCGTCTAAAACAGACCTGAAGAGCTCGTCAGCCGCGCATACAATCGCAGCGAGGCGTCTCTCGTCGAGGCATTACTGGGACGTGGACGAGGTTTTGCACTTAGCGATAACGTGGAGCTATTGCCTACTTTTTAATCCGCACATTCAGGCAGCACAGCGCGCTCCTCTTTAGAAACGAACTGCGCGCCCCCTTCGCACAAGCGCAGGCGTACAAACGCGCAAACAAAACAGCAAACACATAAACGCGCGCATGCAGGTGTACAGATAAGCATGTATACAAGTAGATAATTTTAGAGTGGCATTGTTCCTTGTCTTTTTCTTTATTAACGTGATTCATTAAGAAGATGTTGGCATCAAGAAATGTCGTCAGCGGCTCTCTTCCACGTCAAAAGCGTCGGAATATACATCACGCGTAGCAGGTTATCGCTAAGGTGAAAGAAACACGTCGTAATATGGCAAACACCACATATATCAATAGCCAAAATTGTCAGATTCGAAAAATGAGCGCAACTGATTAACGTCACATACGCCGTAGACTGAAACAAAAGCAACTTGTTTATTTTTTGTTATATTTATTTGGTCACTACTGCCAGCCTCCTGTTGGCAGTGAATGTAGGAGGGGTAACAACGAGAAGAGTAACAGTTGGGCATGTCCTAAGTCAAGGTTCTTTTTCTTGTGCGTTTTATTCACTACCAAGTTGTTTGAAAGACACGTTTCTTATAAATCGTCGTTGCCTTAAAAGGACAATTTGAGTTTACGTTTATGCTGTTCTTACGCTGTCATCTTGTCCCAGAATGAAGACAGCATACAGTTTCATACTAGCGAAAAATTGACAAACGTAGCTTACAGCTTCGAAAGAGAAATTAAATGCAACATACAATATCATTTTCACCAGATAATACGGCTGCACTCACTTATTTTAGTATTTGTAGGCAGTATTACTTGACCATAAAGAATGCTATTTTTACAGCGAAGCTCCATATGGCTAGTGAGTGAGTGAGAAAACTTTATTTCGAATCAGAACGATTCGTGTCCGGCGAGTTAGTGGGCTGGGGCACCCGCCGAGGTTACGGCCAAGAGTTCTCGCCTCTGGGCGGCGTGTGTGTGTGTGTGAAGTGATTTTAGAAAAGGAGACGGAAGAGATGAGTGCAGCGCCGTAACTGTCTCTCACAGGAGGACACCTCAACAGCACTGCACGGGGAAGGGGGGAATGGGAAGAAAAAGATGAAGGAGAGAATGACAGGACGAACGTGGCAAGGGGAAAAACAAAAATGTGAGTGCGGGGCTCAGAGCCGCGCTCTCAAGTGCGTCGCATTGCAGTAGTCTAGCAGTGTCGAAAGAGCGTGCTTCACGATGGACGAGTGGGCTGCAGGGAATAGCAGCGCGGTCGCCGTATCGCAAGTCAGTCCCAGTCGCCGATAGACTGAACACAAGTCCGTGCGTTCCACGTCGAAGGCAGGGCAGTGAAGTAGCAAGTGGTCGAGCGTCTCCAAATCGGCGCAGTTGCTGCACGCGGGGCCGCCAATTCCCTGCAGCGCTGGGCGGCTTCCTGGCCCGCTGTACTGCCCAGAGTCGGTCTGCCAGGTTCGAGCTGAGCAGCGCGGCCTGCCATCGCGCGCGGAGGCTGTCGATGAAAGCTGCGCTCGCATTGTCCTGTATTAGTTCCTGGCATTCCCATAGCACGTGTTGTAGCGTGGCTCTGGTGCCACACACTTTGCATCTATCCCGTTGCGTATATTTCTGGATAAATAGCATGCATTAGTATCGGCCTCTTGTAGGATTTGGTTTGTAGTTGTCGCCCCTGGACAGCTTGCGATCTAGTGAGTTGTGGATGGGGTGAAGGATAAGTGCATCTTTGCATCCTGTAATGGTTGGTGATGCCGCTGAACCTGGTCGATCTGTCTTCCCATTCCTATACTTTGGATGGCCCTGTCGAGGGGTAGGTTCAGGGGCGTAGCCAGTGTGGGGCTTCTTCAGCCCCCCCCCCCCCCCCCCCCCCCGAAATGTTTTTGTGCTGTCATGCGCCGCTGACCAAAACAACCCCCAACGCCGGAAATAATGCTCGATTTTGTCTAGAATGTCCTTTTCAAGCGCGAAAAAACATTCTAACGCGAAAATTGCGAAATCGGGCTGGATTTCGCGGCAACGCACATGCATTGGGAGTCACATACCGTAATGCAAGGAGCTCCATCCGAGCACATCCAAAGGCGCGGCGGGCGGGCTCGTCGAGGCATCTCGCTGAGGCCGCGGATCCTAGGGAGCGCTGGGATTTCAATTCTGACACTTTATGGGTATAAAGTTCTATTAAACTTTTTATGCGAAATGTGCATTGACATTTCCAAAGTCGTGCTTTAGATTTGCAATTCTGGAACATTGTGGGTTTAATGTTATAAACATTTGACGCCAAAGGTGCATTGTCTTTTCTAAAGTCGTACATCGGACCATACAACAAGACACGCCAAATCACCGCACTATCAGACAACTTGACAAAGCACGCAGCGAGGTCCGATGCGACGAAGCGTTGTGGTGGCTCATTTGTACCGTCATGTCACAGAAAAGAATATAAATATTTTTTTTCACCTGCGCCAAAGCATCCATGTCAAGACACTAAAGCAAGCAAATGTAACTACGTTCTTATTCATTTGTCTATTTGGACTTTTATTCGCAAGGACACATTGAGGCTCTTCTTTTTTTTTCTCGCTACCCGCGGCTGCTGAACCAGCCCGAGCGCATGCATTTTTCTCGTGCTGCATTGACGACCGCGCGGCGCATTTCGATGCACGTTAGTTTTTCTCTAGTGTATTTTCGCCTGGCAGAGTTTCGGACACTTTCTGGCTAGCAGATGAGAAAAATAAACAAAGCATGGTCGCTCGCCGCCATCACTGCGGGGACTCGATGGATTGCAACGCATTCGCTTGTGCGCAACCTCTCCGGAAAATTTTGTCTCGCCGGTGTAGAATACCGAGAAGTATGCGTATGGTTCTTTGAGGACCAAGCGTCTCACATTTTCTTCGATATTCCTTCGGTAGCCATACTAGGTGGACCAAGCAGGCATTGGATTGTAGCCAACATGCTTTCCTTTCCGTTATTTCATTTCGGTGTCCCCCGCCCCACAAAAGAAATAGACATTGTAGCGCTGCAGCGAATTGTCGCACGGTGAAAGTTCGGTGTTCTTTTGCAGAAAGTAATGGGCCGCGGGATGCTTCAGCTGCCGGATACCCTTATTATATTATTGCGATAGCAATTATATGGACACTCCAAGCGAATTATTGCTGTCACCGTCACCCTCATGTTCCGTATAAAGTCCAAGGGCGATAACATCGTGACCGCGCGCCGCGTGCTGCATGTGCGAGTGAAAGCGTAAGGGGGGGGGGGGCGGCAAGGGTGAGCCGACGATGGTTGCAGAGTCTTGCGTGCGCAAGGGAGAAAAGCGGGGAGGAAGTGCGCCGCCTTCCGTCGCGCGCGATACATCAGGGGGAGTGGAGGGAGGCGGGGCTGTGATCTGTGAATCTGTGGTTGGCAACATGTTTATTTGTCTTGTTCTTGTTTGACGCATCATATATAGGGACTTTTTCTTATATACGTAAATTTATTGGAGACTTATACGTATATTTAAATATCTTGGTGCGAGGTTTTGTGTATATGTGTAGTGAAATTTGTTTCGAGTGACACTTTTTTGCCCTTTATCAAGCTGTATCTTCGCATTTGTATATCCCATTGTATCTTCGCATTTCTAATGTACGAAGGCGAGTCAAATGAAAGGGAGCCAACCCACCCTGCGCAATAATGGTTTGGTTCATTATCTGCAGGGCATGCGAGTGGCACAGAGGCATCTCTCATTTACAAAAGTGACACGCAGGTGTGATGATCAAGGTGCTTTAATGCTCTCATACACTGGGTTGAACATGGTTGCGTGACATAATGGACACTCCAAAAGTTGAACTGCGTGGTGTCATGAGGTTTTTGACAGATGAAGATGCTTCCCAAAAAGAAATTAGTCGCCATATGGCTGCCGTGTACGTTGAACATTGCATTTCATTGGCCACTGTGAAGCGTTGGAGCAAACGGTTCAAAGAAAAGTTGCAAAGACGATTCAAGACCGGGCCAAAGCCACCGTGAAATCCCTCCCCCCCCCAACCCAATTGCAAAGGCCGATTAAGCAATAACGGAGGATAAGCATCGATGAAGTGGCAGGGCGTGTGAACATCAGTCACGGTTCAGGTCACACCATGATTCATGAACATCTCGGTTATCGGCTCTTGTGTGCGCAATGGATGCCCAAGATTTTGAACCACCACCAGAAGACCACATCATCATAAATGGCTCATACCACCATAAGCATTCATGCTCCTCTAAGCAAGCAAAAAATGCAATGGGTCATAGCCCCGTACGGCTACAAGCACTCAGAAAAGTGAAGTGAACAGTGCTTAAATTCTTTCTAATCACGCATACAACATACAGAACGGCATGTCGAAAACTGTCCTCATCAATGACTCATACCCCCGTAACCAAGCAAAATATGCAATGACTCGTATTCCCGTAAGGTTTATGGCTAGTTAGCGTGAATTAGCTGCGATGACACTACCCCTGTTGTCGTTGTCGCTGATTTCAATGTGGATGTGTCGGTACCGAAAAGGGAGCCGTTTACGCGTTCCGTGTTGCAGACATATCTCTTGCGATGTCATACCGGTCCGTCCCAACCGACCACCCAGCGGCGTACGGGCATCGATTTGACATTATCAAAGAATGTGATTGCAGTTGCGAGTGAAATAATGACCACCGATTAAGACAATAAATGAGTGTGCGTACCTTTCATCACGATGATCACCCATCAAGACAATAAATGAGTTCGTACCTTGTTCAAAATTATGTGTCACCTCTGTGTCGTGTGCCAAACAGCTTCGCTGGTCAACCACCTTCACGGAGTGGAACGGCTCATGATTTCTTTTGACAACGAGCTTGCATGTTTTTGTTCATACTGTTCCTTTACTTGCTCGGGTGAAATAATCCCGCGAGTATCAGACGCAGATTTGTGACAACGATGCTTGTTACCTAAGAAGTCGAGACAATCATAGTGAATAACTGAGTACTCTCGTAAGCGTTACAGAGGGCCGCCAAATACTATGTACGCATAGATCAGGGGCTGTGACAGTGAGCGTCTACACTACAGCGTATAACGAACAGAATGTTTGAAGACGGAAAGCTTGTGGCAGGTGGCGTGAAGAGGTAGCCGCCGTATTCACGGTGTACTTAGGCCGGCCAGCCATGGTGGTGGTGAAAAACATTTAGTAATCGCGGTAGCACATTGAGGTCGAGCGCGCGAGAGTGTTCTATTCTCGCGCTAACTGCACGTCAGGCCATCTCCTTCTCCAGCTTTGGAGGCGGTAGTCGCGCCGCTTCAGGGTTCCTACTGCGAAGCATGATTGAAATCCGAAAGCAGCATTATGAAGTGCACACTATGCGTACACGACCACAACACGGTTGCACCATGTGCACTACCGCCAATGGAGCCAAGTGAAATACGGTCCGACAACATATGTTACCGTGAAAAGCTTTCTTTCTTGCTCTGGGTAGTCTGCAAGTATCGTCTGCAGTTCTAATTAGCGTTTCGGACAACTTAAGCGTAAACGTGGTGAAAATCTTTAGAATGCCTTCGTGTCCTTTAGTCCTTTATGCTAAAGTCTTTGTATGCGAGGAAAATATGCCTGAAACTGTGAAGTTGAAACGATTGCCGCTAATGGATATCGAAAGAAGGTGTTGCGATGTCGACATTCTCACTCAATTTACGTAGGAAGAAATCAGTGGCGATTTAGCGTTAAATGCGAGAGAAATGCAATAGCATTACGCCGATCTCTTCGAGCTAAGTTCCGGATCCATAGTTTAAATCACCTTCCCCGCATTGCAAAGTGTTGTTCAGGAGTGGCGAGTGAGCTCAAGGTAGGAGATCGGATGGGCCAGATGTTATTTCGAGAAATGATGGTGTGGGTAGGCTGGGCTCGGTTGTCCGGGTCATCAATTTGTGGGAGCTGGCGCGACGAGGTAGCCGCCTTAGCCACGGTTTACATAGGCCGGCCAGCCTATATATATATATATATATATATATATATAAGACGTGCTGCAGAATTCACAGGATTGTTTTTCTCCACACCATGAATATTTAGGCCACCTATAGACACTCATAACAAGTACACAAATAACATCATTGTCGATTTCACGCTGTTATTACGCTGTTATAGAGAAAGCGTTCTTTTACGAAGAGTTGGAATTCTCAAGAGGACAAACTTACTAATAATTAGTCAAGGACTTTCGCATATAAATGAGGACGCTTGTCGGCTACACTCAGAGAGACGCACGCCCAGTTCCCGGTGCAACGTGTTAATGTTCACTAAACAAGAGTGCTCGGTATTGCAGTCAGTTATCAGATGCCTGGCGAGCTAGTGTTTCATTACGATCGAAGCCTGGCTACTTTCCGGGTACTTTAAACTTACAGTTTTAGCGAATTTCTTGAACGAATCTTTAGCTATTGATTTCAGACCAGGTAATCAGCATGCATAAAGTTTACCCATAATTTTTCCATCTATGCTATCATGGTAGTTGCAGAGCACACCTGAAATCAAGTCCACACGAAATCATTTTTTTTCCACTAGGATCGCACTTGACGAGCTACATGTAAGACTCACTAGATAAGTTTTCTAGACACTTACCTAGGAACTTGTCTAGAAACAGCGGACCTGGGAGACGTTTTCAACAAGAATTTTTGTGAACATCTTTGCTGAGGATCAGGCCACTGTCAGGGAACGCCGTTCCAAGTTATTGAGGCTCATGGCGATGCGGCTTCAACCGCGCCTTCCCAATGCCATGTCAGCGCTTCGGAAGCCATGTATCCTCAAGCAGGAGGGTGCATGCACGAATGGCGGCGACCGGGCAGTGCGCCATCTTGGTGCACACCGTAGCGAGAAGGAACGCGCGCGTAGTGCCGCACATGCGCGTCGAATAAATGATGGGATTCGCTGTCATGTGTTGCAGCGTTGCCGCAACCACTCCAAGAAAGCGAGGTAAAGACGAAGTAATGGAAATTTGTGTTTCGTGAGCTTTTTCCAGGGAAATGCAAGCGCGTTTGCGATAAAAAACGGGGAACCTGCGGAACAGTGACGACGCGATGGGTCTCCCGTATCAACGTGCGCGGATCAACTAGTGTGAATCCTTACAAATAGAGGGCTTGTTCTCTGCACTGTTTAGAAGGTACATAAGCTATCGGTTGTTATATAGCTGTGAGTATTTGTCCCGTGCAAGCGGGTCGGACCGCGGCCGTGCACACTTGTTTTCTCTGTGGCATTCAAAGCCGGGGCCGTATGGGGTGATGTGCACCTTGTCTACATAACATGGGCGCGACGTATATATATATATATATATATATATATATATGCCACACGGAATTTACGTAAACAAAGCGTGCTGGTATAATTTCGATTTCAGTAGAAAATTTTCTTGCTAAGAAGTTCCTCGACTGTTTACGCTATATTGTGAAATAAAAAAAAAATATGCACATCCCACGCACTGTGGGAACCGATCTTATGCTTTGTTTCAACATAGCGCTACCGCCTTGGCTCTGGTGTCTTGGCATTGGCGCTTGACTTTACCCTTACTGCATTGCTAAACATCCGCGCGTGTTCGGCTTGAATTAGCGCGTGCTATTGTTACCCTTACCGTTACCGCGCGATGCTGGGGCACAGATAAACCGCGCGCGCGTACAGTTGGGAGATGGCAGGATCAGTCACGGTACAGCTTACCGTCGTGATGGTAGCGTCATTACGGAGGTTATACTTCCTTTTCCTATTCCCCGTTCCACAGGGAGGCACCAGTGCCAATCTTCTTCCTTATAAAAGAAAGCAGTGATGTGATTAGGCAAGAACATTAATATTTAGGGCGAAAAGGCAACGGACAAAGCCCTGCGAAAAGAAAATAACAATAACTACATGGAAAAGTTCGGCGAGTGTTACGCTCTTGTAAAACAAGTAGGCGAAAGCCTGCTCCACACTTGGTGATACATCAAGTTATACAATCGGGTCAAGACTTCTTGCAAGACGTAACGAGACGCAATGGGAAACACACGTGTGGCATTAAGGCGTCCTCGTCACGTAAAGGCGCAGCGGCACGCGCTTCTCCCGCAGTCGCGTACTTGCGTGGTCGTCTTCCCTAGCCGCAAGCACGCTCCTCCATCGCTCGCCGCCGACAGCCGCCTCCGCCGCTCCGACTGTGACGTCAGTGCGCAGAGAGCGAGCGCGCCCGCTTTTCTGCGCAATAACACCTGGCGCGACAGCAAATACTAAACCTAAAAGTCGGCAGACACTTAAGTTCGCTTACGTGTGCGAATGCGAAAGCAATTTACCGTTTGCAGGCCTCGGAACGTCATCAACGCACTCGTTTTATACACTCGTGACGTGACGTGACGTGACGTGACGTGACGTGACGTGACGTGACGTGACGTGACGTGACGTGACGTGACGTGGAGTGGCGCCACCTCCTCTGCACCGTCACGTGCGCCGCCCAGTCACGCACACACTAGTCAGCGAGATGCCTGCGACGTGACGTGTACAATCACGTGAGCTCTAGGCGCACCCTTAGTAAGCCAGAACCGTGGGGCAGCCGTTGCTTCGGGGAAGCGTGCAGGTCTTGCACTTCGGATGCCCGGGCTCGATTCCCATCCAGCCCCAAATTTGCCACTTTTCTTTTCAAAGCCTCTAGTTTACTTTGTTTGCAGGAACCTCCCTGAGAAATATGACGCCAATCCGAGCATTTTTTTGACGTGTTTTTACTCTTTGCGCCGTTCGTCGTGGCACAGCTTCGCAAAGCTCACCGCCGACATAGACACCTAAGGCGTTTGCCTTTAAAAATACAGTAAGTGGCGCCGGAACATGCTACACTTCTAAACAAATATGTAAAAAAAATTAGGTTCTATAATTTCCTGTTTATTTCAATCTGCCGGTATGCCTTTATACTAAGTATATTGTTCTGCGACATACCCAAGACCCATCATCGCCGTGGTTTTTCAATTGGCAAACACGATTTGCCGGTCTAACATCTCCACTTTTAGTGCATAATTTTTCGACGCAATGTCTTTTTTTGTACCCACAAAAGGACGAAAAGGCAGACGCGCGGTGACCCAGGCTGTTTCTCTTTTAGTGTTTTGAATTAAATCTGCGCGACTGCGATGAAAGAGCTATCTTCAATTTCTTTCGGTGTATCTACTGTCAAAGTAATTAGGATACACGGGCGCGCATAAACGAGCAGTCTGATTATTTGAACGTCATCGCATCGACTGGCTTTTACGGTGAGATAAAGTGATGCGGTCTTTTCTAATACGCGCTTCATGTGCACACTGTTTCACGACGTAATTGAATAACGAGAAAATTAACGTAAGCACGGGCAGCGTTTACGTTACGCTGGCGCCATTTAATTAAAGCAAGTGCCACAACCTTTCATAGGCTAACGCTTTCTCAGTGATTACTTTATAAAATGAAAGAGTTTTATCTAAGACGTGACGGGGAAGGAGGAGATAGATGTTGGGTTTGGGGGAATTGTAATATTTATTCTTACCGATCATATAAATTCTTGCAAAACTTGTACAAGCACAACACAGAGAGAACGAGACGCGGGATATCAATTGCGAACTAGGGAAAAAAATACAAAATGCTCCCTTCCTCCCCCCCTGCTTTCTCGAACGGGAAAAAAAAAATTAAAACGGGCGAAAAATATCCGGAAGGAAATATGACAGGAGAAGAGGCGACGAATGCGCACCACATCATGTCATATCACATGTGGAGTACGAGCGTAACCAACGAGAGCCAAACCTCGTGCGGTTTAGAAGAATTCTGCTACAGCTTTGTGAGCCTGGTATTGAGTTGAAGCGCGACCTCGCGGAGACGAAGGGGAAGGGGGAGGCGCACTGCAGCTTCATTCGGCGAACTCGCACAACCGCCAACTGTTGCATCCTTTCCTGTCATGTCGCTAGCCCGGGTGGCTTGCACGCTCGTTACCCATAACCCGGTGGGACACTTCGAGAGAGAAGACACACGCCCCGGCCCCCGTCGTCGTATTCGCGAAATCGCTCCAAGGTCGGAGCGACAGTGGCGGAGTGGCCAGCCATTGGTGTAAACGCCTGATTAGATTGGGCTCCGCCTCGCCTGCGTGACAACTTTTACGGCTACGACAGCCCAACCCAGGCCGGCGGCAATGACGACAGCAGCAGCAGCAGCAACGACAACAACAAAAGCGGCGACGTCGTCGACGACGACGAACACGACGACGACTCCCTAGGCCTAACTGCCATTCGGCCCCCTTGTGACGCCAGGGGGCTATTTCTGTGCCTGGGAGAACGGGAGCGGGAAGGCAGCAGAGATGCAGGCACGACTATGTCGCTTGTTCCTCTTTTCTGTGCAAGGGACGGCGGGAGCCACGTTCCCACCGGTGACTCGCTAATACCACGCAGCAGCACGATTTAACTGAACCTGAGAAACGGTTTGTTGGCTAATCTGCTCACAACACGAACCGAAATACCGACAGTGTAGGAGTTTCAAAGCAAGTCGCCTCTTAAACGAGATGCAGTTTTTTTTTTATACCGAAATGTGGAGGTTTTGCGCCTGCGTTATGCGCTGCGAGATTCTGCGCGAGATTTTTGCGCGCGGTCGCCCCCACGCGAATTTCTCTAGAAAGGTATTTCTTCCAATCTTCGTTTCGCTCAAAGCGTCAGCGGACAGGCGGTGCCGTGGCGTCCGGCAGCAAATTGAGTGCGTCGACGAGGAATAAATAGTACTTCAGTATTTTTCCCTGGGTGATCATTTCGATTGAGGGCATTCAGGTGTCGAATATCAAGGTTACGTAATTTTCCGAGCTAAAAATGTTAAAGTTGCAAAAAAATCCATTCATAGAACTTGGACCTTTATGGTGAATTATATAATATTGACGGGGAACGCTCAGTCGGCGCCTAGGCAACGATTGTTTTCGATGTAGTCGAACGGAAGTCCTGCGTAGTATTTTTTTTTTTTTTTCCCGTTCAAGAATTTTTCATAATATTTTAACCTTAGCTTTTCATCTTTAACGCAGCGTAGTCGCCCCCTTTCCAGAATACTAGGTCTTTTTTTTTTGTACTGTTCCACAGTGTGGCTTAAATGAACCTTTAGACAGACAGACAGACATACAGACAGATAGATAGATAGATAGATAGATAGATAGATAGATAGATAGATAGATAGATAGATAGATAGATAGATAGATAGATAGATAGATAGATAGATAGATAGATAGATGTTTTCATGGAAAGAAAAAAAGGAAATTTCGGTCCGAAGAGCATGTCTCTAGCCTGCTACTCCTCACAGGGATAAGGAGAAAGGAAACGACAATAATACAATGAACTACATTGCGCCATATACATTACACATTGTACAAGGCACGGTATTGTGACTGCATGCACGCTACATACAAACGCAATACGTCCGCGAACCCAACACACACACACACACACACACACACACACACACACACACACACACACACACACACACACACACACACACACACACACACACATATATATATATATATATATCGAGAGAGAGAGAGAGAGAGAGTATAATAATATCCTGACATACTTGGTCGGCATCATCGTTATATATACGACACCCTTGGGGACTGGGTACCCGCTGATGATCGAAGTGATGACACCGTTCGTCCAGTCGATTAATAAGCAGCGATAACCGCTGGGAATCCTCACTTGGCGAGCTGCGTCCTCCTCCTAAGCAGCTGGCCACTGCACGGAATTCGGCCCGAATGAAGGTGCAGTTTTATGCCTCGGCTTTATCGCCGTCCCGGTGTGAGCCCGGAGAGCTTCTCCGCGGGGCTCTTCTTGCATGGTCTTGTTCGACGTGTACACAAAACGAGTTTGCAGGGGGGGTCGGCCGGTCGTTTCGCTGTCGCCGTCGTCTTCTTCGCGCGCTCGGGATTCGTGAAACACCGTCCCGAGCTTGATTGCTGGTTGCGTTGTGCAGCTTTCACGCCTAGCCTCGCAATGAAACGGCCATGTGAAGAAAACGAGAAGAGAGTAATAAAAAAAAAGGAAGAAGGGCTAAATGGGGGGGGGGGGGGGGTGAGAGCAACCAAAATTGCGCTTGAATCCGACCTAGCTCTGCCAAGCAAAGGAGACCCCCGACGCCTTGACAAGGTTTCGTGCTATTAGACCCTAGGTTGCTAGAAGCGAGCGAAAGGGCACAACCAAAATGAAAAAAAAAAAAAAAAATTGTCGCTTCCTTTGCTCGGCCGAATGGTTACAAAGCGCCACCTGAGAGATGCTAGAAGAAAACAGCGTGGGGTGGTGGCTTCATAAATACCGGACGCTAAAACGCGAGCGAAGTTTGTGTTTGCCAAGACACGCGACAATATTGCTTTCTGGCTTTACGTTCTGCGTTAATCTGTTTCTTCGTTTTCTTTCTTTCTTTTGCAGCGTACAGACGTGTTTTCTTAGGCTACACGCAGACTCGGAGTATATTGCTTTAGCTGTATCTTTTCTTTATCTTCTGGGCTTACGAGATACTTCATTAAACGCGACAAGTATTTTTTAACGCTGTGAAATTCATGGAACGGGGCTAAGTAGCATCACCATGGCTCTTAAATAAGACATAAAGCGAGCGGCGAGATGGCCAGCCCAGAATAAAAACAAGAAAGCGCTACGCCCAATCTTCTTGATTACAGACATGGCAGAGAAGTGCTGGAGCGGCCAAATTCAATTACGCAAGGAAACATTCGCTATAAGACATACCGGCATTTATTAGGAAGACCACATAGAAGGAAAACGAGTCCAAGTAGTTTATCTGGCTTCATTTTGCTATAGGGCCTTCCTACATCCAAACTAACCACCGCAGCAAGATGTCCGTTTGGTCACTTCCTGCGTTAGTCGTTTTGTTCTCAAAAGGTGCTGTAATGTCTTCGCTTTCGGGAGCTGCCCTACTTCGTGCCCTCTCTTTTTCGCTACCTTTTATTGCGAGAACAAATATATGGACACTGCAAGCGTATTTATGCCGTTCCTGTCGCTTAGAGGTTCCGTATAAAGTCCAATGGCGCTAAAATCTCCGCCGGGCGCCGTATGCTGTATGTGCCAGTGAAAGCATGCGAGGGTGAGCCACCGAATCGCAGCTCAATCTCGCGCACGAAGGGGAGAAAGCGCGCCGTCTTCCGTCACGCGCAAGGCTTCGGGAGAAGGTTAGAGTTGAGGTGGAGAGGCGGGGGGTGGCGTTTTTCTAGGGACCACCCGTGCGGCCGCTGTAGTTTGAAAGCCATCTGAGAGGCGTACAGAATCCACCGCGCGTTGTGTTTTCGCTTAGTTCTCGTTGACGCGAGCGGCTGCACGAAGGTCAATTCGCTCGCTGCTGCTGCCGCGCGCACTCGCACCAGCATTGGGACAGCGAGTTTCCGCGGTAATCGAGTGAGATGTGCTCATGTTTGTTTGTGCGCGCGTGGCACCATACTTGTTAAGTTATTTCATCTCTCTATGTTTACAACTTTATACGGCCGATAAAACTACTATCGTAACTTAGCATAGCTGTCCACTAATTTGCTATCGCGATACCCGCCGTGGTTGCTCAGTGGCTATGGTGTTAGGCTGCTGAGCACGAGGTCGCGGGATCGAATCCCGGCCACGGCGGCCGCATTTCGATGGGGGCGAAATGCGAAAACACCCGTGTACTTAGATTTAGGTGCACGTTAAAGAACCCCAGGTGGTCAAAATTTCCGGAGTCCTCCACTACGGCGTGCCTCATAATCAGAAAGTGGTTTTGGCACGTAAAACCCCATAATTTAATTTTTTTTTTAATTTGCTATCGCGATCGATGGGCGTATGCTGGCAAGCTTCGCGGTAGTTGACCGGTGGACGATGAGACTATCGTTAACCTCCTCCTGGATGTAAGCGGACGGGCGAAACGGCGACTTTATTGTATACGTGTTCGCCCGCAAGTATACTTTCATCCATGTGTACGCCCACCGTAGTCCCTCAGTGACTGTAATGTCAGCGTAAAAAAAAAAATGGAAAGACAGCTCTGAAACTCCTCTTGCCATCAGCAACGCCATAACGCGCGACCTAGCAAGCGAAAGAAAAAAAAAATTGTTTTAGCATCAAATGCTACGATTTCGCTTCTAGCTAACTGACCGCTCGTCTCAAAGCATAGGTGTCCAGCTTCAGACCTGACTGGACACCAGCGTGCTATTGCGTAGGAGCGCAAGCGCTCCTTGCAACGATCACGATCGTGATCCCCCCCCCCCCCCCCCCCCCCCATGAAACAACAACAACAACATAGCAGTTAGCAGGATGAAGGCCTCTCCCTGCGATCTCCATTTATCCCTGTCCTGCGCCAACCAATTCCAACTAGCGAAAGCGAATTTCTTAATTTCATCACCCCACCTCCTCCCATATAACATCAGGTTAAAGAAATACTGCGACTTAAAGACTGCTGGCTTCCAGGCGCGGCGACTTATACGGTCTCCCGTCTATACGCACGACGAAGACGAGCAAACATCGTCGCAAACGAATCACGAAGGACGTTACTGCCCGGCCCGTTCCAGAGCGCGCGATGCGAGCCGAGGTGGGCGCCGCTTTAACAAGGTTTCGTCGTGTGTCGCGACGCCGCCGCTACATAATTTATGACGAGTGTTCTCTCCCAAGCCCGAGAAGCGAGGACGGCGCGCCACCGTGCGGCCGACAAAAGAGAGACAGGAGCTATCGTGTTTCTCCCGCCATTTATCTTGTTCCCCCGAGGAACTTAATTCTCTCGCTCTATTTCTCGCGTCAAGCGAGGGAGAGAGGGACGGTAAATTTGGAGGAGACGAGTTAGTGGAATCGCGAGGGAAAGAGAGAGATACCCGAGACGAACATTAAAAAAGAAGATTTATGAAATCATAATATTAATAATGAAAGGAAGTACGTCGAAGGGCATAGATAGGGGGAAGATAATAAATGTTCGACGTCAAGCAATACCCGTAAGAATTGTCGTACACCGGACGATTTCCTCTCCTCCTCGGACTGTTGCGCCTTCCTAGTTTTGTCAGGTGGTGAAAGCAGAAAGTCTCCTTGATTCAGAACGATTGCGACGCGTCGACGATTACTCCTTTTCTTGGTATTAACCCCTCCTGTAGTAGTACGTATTAGAAGCAGGAGCAGCTAGTCTTTGACATATGCTTTTCTCTCGCGTAAATGATTTATCTTGCCACGTATACGAAGTGCCGGGGGATGTTACCGTGAGTACAGACACTAAGCTTCGTTCGTGCAGATGAACATTGTTCAATTTTCTTTATTGCAGAGGCATACCGGTTGAAACCAAAATGCTTTCGCAAGCGTAGAGTGTGTCTGGATCTGTTTTTGTAGTGTTCTATACACATTTGAAGCGTCTTTTAAGCAGGTTCGTTCAGCGACGGTGACGATAATCACAATACATTTTGTTCGTACATTTTTTTTTATCAGTGGCACGCCACCTTTGCTAATAAAATATTTTAGGATCGCGTTACCACCCGCCGTGGTTGCTTAGTGGATATGGTGTTGGGCTGCTAAGCATGAGGTCGCGGGATTGAATCCCGGCCACGGCGGCCGCATTTCGACGGGGGTGAAATGCGAAAGCACCCGTGTACTTAGATTTAGGTGCACGCCAAAGAACCCCAGGCGGTCCAAATTTGCGGAGTCCTCCACTACGGCGTGCCTCATCATCAGAAAGGGGTTTTGGCGCGTAATACGCCATAATTTAATTTAGAATCGTGTTACCATTCTACCATTAACGTTACCCTTTCTCCCAACTGAGCAGGCGGCATTGGTAACTCTTACAGTGGAACGGTAGGCTAAGATACTTCTATAATAGGCTCGTTGTCTAGAGTTTTTAAAAACTGTTCTCCGGAACAGCTCTGCAGCATAGGAAGAGCTTTGTGAATACGCGCCTTGTCTATAGCTTTAGGATTTCGCCGTATATTAATTCGTTTGGAATTTTAAGGAGGAGGGATTGCAGGGAGATTGACGGTCGCTGAAACTGTCATCGAGGTCAAAAGTTTAGAGATTTAATTGCAAGGTTTATTGTCCCGAAACTTCGCAGTGTTCTCGGAGCAGAGAGGGAGTCCCGAAAGCGGGAATGTTCAGAAAACCGGAAGAGCGGGGGAGGGGTCAAACCTTGGTTTCTGAAACACAGTGGCTCTTATCCCTATGCGAGGAAGGTGCTTCGATGCGCTCTCACTTCCAGAAAATGTCCAAACGGCACTTGAAATATTTATATGGCTTTTAAAAACTTTACAACGCCGTCCGGTGCATAAGACGAGAGCGGGAGCCATCTTGCCTCAATTAAAATACAAGTTTATTTCTGTTTGCGGTACAGTTTAAACAACACAAAGAGCGGAGGCCGAGCAAAAGGCTGCTTTCAGCAGCTTGACAAACGCCTTCAGCCCGTAGGTCACACGTCATTCAGACAGATGCATTGTACACACAAAATGGAGAACAACACCAACTGTTATACTATACAACAGTTTAGAATTCACTGGAACCAGCCTTGGTTGCTCAGTGGCTGTGGTGTTGGGCTGCTGAACACGAGGTCGCGGGATCGAATCCCGGCCACGGAGGCCGCGTTTCTACGGGGGCGAAATGCGAAAACATCCGTGTACTTAGATTTAGGTGCACGTTAACGAACCCCATGTGGTCGACATTTCCGGAGTCCTCCACTACGGCGTGCCTCATAATGAGAAAGTGGTTTTGGCACGTAAAACCCCATAATCTAATTTTTAATAATTTGCTGAAACCGACTTACTTTCATTGGTCAAAAACAAAAGCAAAGTAAATTCGATATAAATCACTTCTGTAACATGGACACTTTTACTGAAACGTACTAGTATCACTGGGCCAGTAATACAATCAGCTGCATAGATAAATAAAGAAAGGACACTTACAGCACTACTCAGCTAGAACAGGCCAGAGTTATATAAGCTTTAATGGTGTTAGATTTTGTGTAGCAAGCGGGAGTAGACGGCTTTGCCCACAATTCCAACCGCGTCCGCACCCACATTCGAAAATATAAATCGTGCAAATAAGACTTCAAAAAATTACCGGCGGCAGACTTGATGTTGATGAAATTGTCTCATGAATTGAATAGAGCTCCTCTTTGCGGCTGCACGGTTTTCATGGGTGGGCTCTAGTTTCGGTACACAATATTGTCCCCCGAGAAAAAGTGTAGCAGAAACAATCGTAAATGACTGTGGTTGTCGGCGATAGCTTTCTTATGTGACTCTGCTGTCTGTCTCATCGCAAACCTTATATGCTCACTCTGATTACAAACCTTTATCGGCAAATAATTTGGGACGTTCAAGACAATACAGTAGGCGCGCCTACTTAACTAGGGATAACTGGATAACACTGATCATACGGCGAAATCAAGAGTCACATCACGCGCGCATGATATCTGTTGACATACACGGCGTTGACTCACGTCGATCCGTGAGGCGAGGGTCTCACGTGACCTCAATGATGCTGTCGCCTGTGCCGATTAATCAGGCACCCGTCTATCTTCGCCATAACTGAAGTGGTAACTTAGCGCGATAAAAACCACAGAGACAAGAAAGGTGGAGAAAGACAAACGCCACTCACAACTGTTTAATGGAAGGATAGAATCATACATATATATCCTCTTGTCACGCATGCGCATACCAAGCAAAAAAAGAACAGGCACATGCGCATCAAAGGCGGTGGCGCAAGAAGTCAAACTCGGCATCTAGAAATGAGATAGAAGGCGCACTTATGCACCTATCTCTATTCTTCTTGAAAAAGAAGGCCTCAAGTGCAAGCCTAGAAGAGGCGTTTCCGCTCCTGCCCAAAATAGTAGTCTCAGAAAATCTGCGTCACACCCACATGCGGTAACATGAGCAACCATATGTGCGCACTTATCCACCTTTTTCTTTATTTTTTGCGCATGTTCCCTTAAAAGGCCATTCACGCAGCCCTCGGTTTGTTCTTTGTACAGGTGCTCACAAGGGTGCAATAGAATCGCACATACACAACCCCTCTGGAGCACTTGGCAAAGGGCTTCTCGTGCCTCGTGCGGCAGCCCCGCCTGCTCTCACAGCAAACTCGAGAGCACAGCTTCGAAAGCTTGTTGGACGCAGAAAAATCCAGAGGAATACCGTGATGGTTAGCAACCTTTTTTAGGTTGTGTGACACCTTGTGCACGCAGGGTATAACCTCCGGTCTCACCTTCGGTCGTTGAACCTCTGCTCTTGCCCTTCGTGCTCCAAGCTTTACTTTTGCAGAAGAGACTCTGCCATAGAGTTGACGACCGTCAGCAAAAAGTAAAGCTTACGGAACGAAGGACAAGAACAGATGTCCAACGACCTGGCAAGTACATTGAAGACACAACAAGATGGGCGATTTGGTGACTGAACATATTCCTAGGGATGGGCGGCGCAACCCGGACGAAGGACCTTCGTCCGGGTTGCGCTACTCATCCCTAGGAATATGTACATTGACGACATTTACGGCGTTAGGGCACAAATGCAGACAATGAACACTGAGAGATACAGAGGTGCACTAGTCCGAGCGCATACTCGTCGCTATTTGCAGCAGCAGCCTTGTAGTCGTTCGCTTGGTGATGAACGTCGGCAAGCTCTGTCGAAGCAAGTGCTCGAGATAGTATGCCGGAGCGATCGTTAATGACCAGGCTAGAATAATAAACGCTTTCACGGATCAATATGAATATATTTTTCTGTGTCATAAAGTTAATGGTAGTGAAGCTGTAACAAAAACATTTGTTTCGTTGCTGCCACAGCTCAGTCAAGAAGAATATGGTGATGTTGATAAGAGACATATGCATCACAGAAGTTGAAGCAACCATTGCTTCACTAGCTAAAGGCAAAACTCCTGGGCCTGATGGCTTGAGTGCGGTATTTTATCAGCCCTTTTGCTCTATATTAGCTCCCTTTCTTCTTAAAGTGTACGAAGAAGCTTACCGGATTGGATACCTACCCGCCACGCTCTATCAAGGGCACACAGTACTTATCCCAAAAAGCAGTGATTCAACTAAATTACAGAAAGTCGAAGGATATCGCCCCATATGACATTGCAACGTGGATTATAATATATTTGCGAAGATATCAGCTAGTCGCCTTCAAAACATAATTCAGTCAGTGGTGGGTGACCAACAAACATGTGGCATTAGAGGAAGATCAATCCAGATAAATATCCACGTTTCACGGTCTGTGCTAGAGTGTGTAGCAGAAAATGCGGGTCAGGTCGCAATAGTTAAGGTTGATTTGGAAAAAACATTTGATAGCGTTAATCGCTACTCCTTGTTTCGTGTGTTAGAGCACATAAACGTAGGGTCTCTTTTTAAATGCATCACTATCTATTATGCTAATGGCACAACAAGGCTGAGAGTTAATGGCTGTCTATCTAAATATATCTACCTGACTGCATCGGTAAGGCAAGGTTGTCCCTTGTCCCCTCTATTATTCGCTTTGTACTTAGAACCGCTTTGCGCACGAATTCTGAAGGATCATGCCTTTCACGGGTTCAAATTGTAATCAAATGAGATGCGCGTACTTGTCTATGGAAATGACATAGCCTTCATTTGTGCCGACAAGAAAAGTGTAGAAAATACGCTTGCCATAACGCAACAGTTTTGCTCAGCTTTGATGCAGCAGTAAATTTAGAGAAGAGTTCATGGTTTTGGTTTTGTCTATGGTGTACGAGGCCAACCCACTTCGCAGCTATTCATTGCAGGCAAGACTTTAAGTACTTAGGTGCATCCCTCTCTCAAGTTCGCAATAGTAATCCACACCAGTAAATGGTAGTTGCAGAAGTACAATGTAAGGTTAGCAACTGGCAGGGACAGCAGTTGTCCGTATTTAGCAGAGCTGAAGCTTGCAATCTGTTCCTAGCAGCTCGACTTATGTACGTCCTGCAGCTATTACACTGCTCGCGGCTGAGGTTGCGAACTTTCCATCGTGTGTTTGCTACCTACGTATGGCGCTCACGTGTTGAGGCCATGAGACGTGATAACCTCTTTTTTTTGTTTGCTCTTGAGAGTGGGCATCTGGGCCTAGTTCACCTTTTTGTTAGGCAACTTGTCTGCCTTTTATTCTTCTTTCGTGATGTAAAAAGTCCATTTCTAGGAGAGATGTTACAACTTCGATTGATCAATTACCTTCCAGAAATAGTTGTGTCGTCGTCTGTCAGAGATGCCCCACGGGCTCCTTGAGGCTTCTTGAAGGAGGTTGTCGAAGGTTTCACTTTCTTAAGGCTTGCTTTATTATGGATTATATTTTCACTGCCTCCCGCAAAGAAATTTCCGCTGCACTCATAGACACATTGTTTCGTGCTCCCCATTATCGTGCGCCTTATTTGGAATGCCATTACCTAGACGTACGTCGAATAATCATTCCTGCAGGGATCAAAACTTTTTTCTTTAAGTTACATTCGACAACCATTCCTGTCAAAACCTGGCTAGAAAAAACGGGCTTTTTCGTGCCGTGGTCGACTAACTGCCGCTTGTGTCCACATGCTGAAACGACTGATCGCTGTTTTGTAGATTGTGGGGATGCCGTGTTCTTCTGGAACATTCTCCAAAGAACACTTAAAAATGATCTAGATATCACACCATACACAATTCGTTTCCCACCTTTTAAAAGTTCCTGTGACCCACCATATGACATGTTCATGGTGCTTGCCTACATAGCCTTTGGCGGAGTAGAATGTGTGACAGGCACGCCGAACCACCGTGAAGCACTCGGTCGTTTGTATTTTCAGGACGCTGTTGCTTACGTTCGTAGTGTATACAGCACAAGAAACAGCGCCGGACTGGATGCCTTTATTGGACGTTTGCACGTGTTCGCCTGACTTTTGAATGTGTTTTCAGTCGCCTGAAATTTCTGCAGCGCTTTGTCTTTTTCGTGCAACATGGCCGGGAATACCGCAGGCATAACATATGGGTCTGTTGTCTTGCGTGCGCCAAAGATTAGCAAAGGCAGGAGCAGGTCGATGAACGGGATGATGAACGGGTGGTAGCGGCCGAGGATGTAGCGCAACGAGTGGTTGACGAGGAGGCTGCGCGGCGACGGATGCATAAGTAAGTGGCGCGGCGACAGGGTACTACTGATGCTGCATTGGTAGAGCCTCAGCAACTTGGTCTTCAATAACCCGCCGGAGCATGGGGGCGAGCTGTGTAGGAGGCTGTTGCGGCAGCGGCTGCTGTTGGGTTAGCTCAGCGAAGGGTGTTAGAGAAAGCTGACGTGCAACTTCCTCCCGCACGAAAGCTTGGATTTGTGTGAGCAGGGGGGAGCGACCAGGGAAGACGGTCATGGAAGAGAGGGCCTCGTCAGCCACCGAAGGGCGCCTGGTCAACTCGCGCTGCCTCCTCAACTCGTCGTAGCTTTGGCATAAGTTTATGAGCTCTGCTATGGTGCGCGGACTCTTGGCGATCAACATTTGAAAAATGTCATCGGCGACGCCCTTCAAATGTGCTTCAATTTGTCATTTTCGGGCATAGAAGCATCCACACGTTTGCATAGGTCGAGAACCTCTTCGATATAAGAGGTGAATGTTTCACCGGGTTGTTTCGCTCGCTCTCGTAACCTCTGCTCGGCGCGCAACTTGTGGACGTCGGGGCGACCGAAAACTGCAGCGAAACTGCTCTTGAACGCGGTCCAGGACTGAAAGTCGGCTTCGTGATTTTTAAACCACAGGTGAGCCACTCCCGCAAGGTAGAAGATGACGGGATTTAACTTGGCGGTATCGTCCCATCGATTGTGCAAGCTCACCCGTTCGTAGGTAGACAACCAGTCATTGACGTCTTGTTCATCCGTACCGCTGAAAACCACTGGATAGTTTGCTCCCGTGTAATAAAAAAATATCTGGGGTGGCTCAGTGGTGGTGTAGCGAACTCACACGCTGCGGTCCCGGGTGCGATCCCGGCGGGAATTGGAAGAAGAACAACTTTATTGAAGAATAAAGTGCTCAATGGGAGGAGTCCCTAGACAAGGGCCCCACTGGTTTCGGCGCGCCGTCTTGCTTGTCGGATGATGGCCCTTTGGACCTCGTCCTGTGAACGGGACAGCGCCCCCTTCCATTGTGTATGCTCTGCAATTTCTGTGTTTGTCTTTTGTGTATATGCCGTGCATGCCCATGAGATGTGGTCTAAGGTTGACGTGGCCCCGCACCATGGGCATGTGTCCGTGTATCTTTCGGGATGAATTTTATGGAGAATGTGCAGGTTGTCATGTGTATAGGTTTGGCAGCTTTCTCCATATAACCTGTTCTTTCTTACTGAGACATGGATCTGGGAGACTGGGAAATGGATCTATTTTTTTTTAATCTCATTGCCGGCGATAGCTGTAAAGACACCGGCGCGGGCGGTGATGGTGGACACCATCGCCAGCCGAAACGGCTGTTGGAATGAGCCCATAACATATTAACATAAAATAACATAATATAAAATAACATAACATATTACGCCGTAAAAGGCAACAGAAGATGGAGCTAATCTTTATAAAACTACTTTTGTAAGGCAGTGTAGCAAGGCCCGACGACGACAACGCTGGCTAGGGCAATGCGACCCACACGTAGCGGATCCGGCCTTGGCTCCATGGCTGAGTCGAACAAAGTTTTCTTTTCTGGCGACTTTCTGCTGCCAAAAACCCCGATGACGAAGAAGATGACGACGACGATAAGCACGGTAAAACAAGAGCCAGCCTTCGCATAAGCTCTGTGAAACTGGCGCCCGTCACGTATTCACTTACGTTGACGCGGGTCCTGTCTTGGGTGTGGTGGCGTGTTGGTTCGAGCTGTCATATTTGATGCACTTGACTACAGCGGCGATTTTTTTCTTCTGCTACAGTGATTGTCGTTTTCCCGCCTGCTGTTGGCGAAGATGGTAAAGTGATGCTCTTTGGTGGTAGAAAGGAAAGATGGCGTGTGAGCGGTACACATGAAGCACGAAATGCCTGTTCGCGCCATATTTTGCGCGGATTCAGCGCGGAAACGTATGTGATCCAACAAAACACACTGCGAATGCAGGGAAAGTCAACACTAATCCAAAGGAAAGGAAACGTTCGTGGGAGCCCTCATGTTGAACGAGAAGTGTAAATGCAGAAAAAGGAAAACGCACGCATGTTTATCCATCTAGAGGATTGACCGGCATTTTATTTACTCTCAACTTCACATGTTTCGTTCGTGAAAATTACCGAATGTTTGTTCCCGCTTTTCAGTTCTAAGCCAAGTTTTGACTGTACGAAAGATTCCAGACATGTCAAACATGTCGCACGCGCCTGACTTTCCTAGCAGCCATCATTAGCATGGGCATCGAATGCGTCGTCTCAAAGCACAGGCGGACCAAAGCGAAACGCACCGGAAACGTGCCTCGTTCGTATAACGAAAACTACGTTGTACAAGTTTCCTTTGACAAGGCGTCCATTCTGGCGTTTCGCTTTGCGCCGTACCATGGTTTTCTACCTACGTGATCGCAACGGCGTGCTGGCGAGATTGCCGACAGGGACAGTCAGGTTACGCTGACAGCAAGACGAAAAGGCCCTTAAGCACCGACTAAAGTAAAACGATTCTACGTTTACCATCTACAGCGCCCTCAATAGTTTGTACGGATATTAAGTGGCCCAACTGCATATTGCTTGTACATATAGAGAGTACTCATGAATCACAGTAATGATAGTTACACCCGATTTCCCTCATCCTCATGGCTAGTAAATTAATAGTCCTCCAATGTTCTTTAGAACAATGTCATTGTTCTTCAATCAGCTGGAACATTTCTTTGTGAGAACAGTTTTGGCGAGTAAGCAAGACAAGTTCCATGCTGCACTGTAAAATAAATTATTCAGAGCTAGTTGACATCAGAGAACGTCGCACGATCAAAATGGTACAAATATTGAATATTGGCGGCCCGATCTGCGCGCGTCATCTTGAGTAGCCGCTCATTCCCTGAAGGGAATGAATAAATGAATGAATGAATGAATAAATGAATGAATGAATGAATGAATGAATGAATGAATGAATGAATGAATGCTTCTCAAAACACATTAGGCAAAGTCGAAAAAGAGAACGCTCGGAAAATCCCGACTGGCCCCACTTCCTTGACTTGGGTCACTCATCATAAGATGACAAGCGCTGTATACGGAGGCTTGAATGCTAAAAAAAAAAAAAAGAAAAAGAAAACATTGCCTCTCATCGCATATCTGGCGACGCGGCTTCTCCTCTTCCGCAAAGCGCGGACTGTGCCAATGTCACCATCGACGACGTCATTTGGAGCGAGCGAAAGGGTCGCGGTCGCGCTGTGTGGCAGGAGGTGCTGCTAATTTTAAGCGCGGTTCATTTTTAATCCACCTTCGCATCGGGACCGTCCGCGCGTCGTCTAGTGCGCTCGCGTTCGGGGTTTAGCGTCGCGCCGGGCGAACAGGCACGACGCTCTTGAAGGTTCTATTTTCGTTTCTCCCCGGGCGGCCGCCTTGCCTCGGCGCAAAGTGGCGGTGGAGGCGGCAGCCGGCTGGGCTTCACTGTAGGACGTTGCCGACGCCGAGACGACGTTATTTTCAGAGTTGCGCCGGCGCCGGCAGGTGGTGCTTTTTCCGCGGCTAGCGTAAGGCTTCAGCTAGCGTTCGCGCGTGCCAGCGCGTTGCCGCTGCCGCTAACAAGCGCCTATCTCCGCTGAGTATACATAATTGGGGACTCGGGTCGCGGAACGACGCGACGTTTGCTCGGCGCTCCTCGTGTCGCTTACTGCGCGAATTCCTTGTACGTCGTTAGCACCCGAGTTTATGTGCTTTGAATTTCAGCGTGCGCACTCTGAGGCGTGCACCGTGAACGCCCATATTGCGCGTGAATCGTGCGCATTTGGGGCTGGTTTGTGCATGAATTAAGCAGAAAAAAAAAAAGACAGCGCAGTGAACAGGACGCGTAAGTAAGGGTCAGGCGAGGTCCATCTGTCGTGTGCTCAGATAATGCTCACGCCTGTGAATGTTTTCACAGGTATTAGTGCAATAAACAATATAGTGCGAGATAGTCTATTTCAATTTTGCGAGCGAAACAGCGGGAAGTAGAAGAGGATCAATAAGGTAGAACAAAATGATGAAGAAAACTTTATTTGTTGCTAGGGGGCGCAATGTTCCGATTGCAAGGCGTTTTCCTGTCACAGCTCTAGCGTTCGCTGGAAGCGTGCAGCAAGATGGCAACGTCCTTCTGGAGATGACGTTTGGGCAAGACATGGGGGAGAAGGAAAGGCAAATCAGAGAGGGTAGCCAGAGAGTATCTCTTTCTCGCTACCCGTCACTACAGGAAGGGAAGAGAAACCATTGGTAAAGGTTATGCGTGCTGTCACAGACAAATGTACCAGGAGCAAGATAGGGCCAACTAAAACGTGTTATTTCGTTTCGATAGTTGCTCTTTACGGCCGTGCTTCTTTAAGCCGCCAGATATGGACATTCATTGTTCAGGTTAAGCTTGACGGTGACTGTATACACTCGGAAACTATGTCTCATTTCCCTCAATTTTCTCTATACAGAAATGCACGCGTTTCGAATCTCTATGAGAAATGATTTGCATACGTTGCATGCCTTGCGAGAGAAGAAGTGGAGCCAAGGGGCTCCATTTTTGGTAATCGTGACCATATAAAGCCAACCAACAATGAAGTCAAGGAAAGCATTGGGGGAGGTTAGCTGTAGCTGAAATTGAAATGTAGAAAATAATAAAGAACTTGAAATGAAAGTGGACGACAAGATAACGTGTTGTCGGTGGGAGCTGAACACAGAAATTCCGCATTACGGATGCGTTGCACTACCAATTGTGCTGCGGCGACGGCTGTCAAACCGTCCACTACCTTGGGTATTTATGTTTCCTAGATCTAGATCTAATAGTGTTAGCCAGCGTCACGCAGAGCCAAGGTGGGCGGATGTGGAACATAATTTTTTTTACCCGATGGCGTCACGTAACACGTGATCTTAGGAGAGCGGACACGCAGCTAACAAACACTCGCATGCTACCTAATGACATCAAGGCTGCCAAATTGCGAGGGTCCCGAATATGGCAGGCTTGATGTCATTAGATAGCATGCAATGGTTTATTTATTTATCTTTTCATCCACTTTCATTTCACTTTCTTTATTATTTTCTACATTTCAATTTCAACTACAGCTAATTTCCCCGATGCTTTCCTTGGTTTCATTGTCTGTTGGTTTTATAGTTGATACCTTGCATAATGTGCACACCTGTCAGCTTTAAACGTACATTTCTGTTATCTGACCTCGTGTTTTCTGTAGGTTCTTGAGCTTTATGTTACGGTGTATCTTATGTGACCTCCGCCGTAAGCTGTCTTTAGCGTATTTACATCACCTATAACATTAAATCTGACATTTTCGTTCAGGCTGCATGTTATTTCGTTCAGTGCCTGCTTGACATTTCATTTTTAACATGCATCCGGTCGGTGTAAAAAGGAATAGCCGTCGCCGCTTAAAGGCACCAACATCTGCTAAAGATGTGACAGAAAACGTCTTCCGATACCCGGTCCGTGTTTTCTGCCTTTATCTGCGGTCTAATCTTCTGCAATCTGCGCGGTATCGAGTGCGGTGTTCCCATCTGCGCAGCGCGCACGTAACAACGTCGAGCGAAGCCTGGCTAAGCAGTCTTGAGAATAGTTCGTATCGATTTTGAAATCATGGACAAATTAACTCTCTTCTCTTCCTCTCGGCCGCCTGGCTTCCCCAAACGAGTCAACGCGCCCTGAACGAAGCGCGGGGCGACGTCGGGTCGAAGCGCGTAGAAAGAAAGAAAGAAAGAAAGAAAGAAAGAAAGAAAGAAAGAAAGAAAGGAAGATGAAAAGAAATAAAGAGAAAAGGTGATGCACTGCCCTAGATATTAGTGTAGACGCAGTTACGCGATCATTATCACTGAAGTTTCATCTCCAGGCTATTTTTAGGAACAATATGCTTGTTATCCTATACGCCGAGGCCACTGGCAAGAATGAAGAGAATGAATTGCTGGCGCTGCAAACAAGTGTTTGTCTAAAATTTCGTCGCATTGATTTTTTCTTAACGGGCTTTTGCAAAGTAAGCGCTCTCGTTGGATTTGGCGATGTTGCATTATAGAAAAAGCGTAGGCAGCTGGAAGGGTATACCGGGTGTTCCATGTAACTTGAACCAAACATCAAAATATTCTAATGCCACGTAGCTGGACAGAACCAAGGTAATGCTGTTTGCCGTCGCTTGGAGATGCTCAGATTATTTCTACACTCCACTTAATTACACATTTAGTCTTAATTAGTTAATCGCCCTGTCAAATATTATAATTAAATTAGAAGTGTCAATGGGAAACTTTTAGAGCAACGTGAAAAACTTCCGATACAGCATTCTGCTGCTCAATACCTGCTTCATAAAAGTGTTTTTCCAAGCAGGAGAGAAGCCGGCGAATGGACCCAGAATGCCTCAAGCGGCCAGTCGCGCGGCAATTTTTCATGTATTCGTGGGCTTCTTTCACGCCTGAAATAAAAAGCAAACAAACAAAAAACACAGACCTTTATGCAGCACGTATTGAGCAACAGAAAGCTGCATTGGGAGTTTTGATGTTGCTTTACAGTTTTATCATTGACGCTTTTTCTGACTGCGGCTGGATTTCAGTAGCCGCAGGATACCGCGGACCAGTCCATGGACCTGGAGCATGAGAGAGCTGTGACGCTGCAACGGCACACACAGAATGAATTCCAAGATTAGCGAGTTCTTCGCAGACTATTGCCTGCACAAATGGTGCTGTAGGCAAGTTCGGCTCACTGGAGCGGGAAAAAAGGGCTGCAGGTGCCATGGCTTTCAAGATCTCGCCGCACTATCCGCGTCAGATCATCTGATGATGATGGTCACCGCTGCACTCCTAGCCTCTCGTCACAAGAGGCTGTCACAGCTGTAATCGGCAGACGTGCGAACGGCGTTGCAATGCGGCTGCTCTTGGCCTGCTCAAAGCGTTGACACTCTTTTATGATGTCCTGTACCGTTTCACAATTTGGGCACATAACAAGGTTGAAAGCATCGTCAGCGATCCCCTTCAGTACATGCTCAAGCTTCTTTGACTCAGCCATATTGCTGTCGGCATTACGGCACAGGGCCTTCACGTCCTGGATGTAAGAGATGTATGATTCTGTGGACGTCTGGTCGCGGGTCTAGTACTTTCTTAGCGGTGCTCTTTCGTCCAGCGGGACGGCCGGCAAGTCCCTGAGCTTCTGTTTGCACGTGTCCCAGTTGTTAAACTCTTCCTCGTGGTTGTCATACCACACCTTCGCCGTGCCTTGTAGGTAGAAGACCAAGTTAGTGAACATAATCCTCGGATCCCATTTGTTGTGGGCACTTACACGCTCATAAGTGGTGTTCCAGTCTTCCACGTCGAGGGGTTCGGTGCCGCAGAATGTTCCTATATCCCGCGGCTGAGCCAGCGTACAACCGTCGGGGTTGTGGGCGTTGATGTGGGCCCCGCCATGTCGGGTCCTGTTTCGTCAGTCATGTTGTCCAGTGCGAGGTGATGACCACTGCGGAGCTCGTTTGTTGTTTAAATTCAGGTACATTATAAAAAACACCGACTGGGCAAAGGTAATCTGTGCGTTGCGCTGGGCAGTCAAGCAACAGGTTTCGAATCGGCACAGCCCGGACAATCCTGCTTGTGGAATGTATGGTTTGAGATGAAGCCATTGAACATCATCTGGCACTGTGTCCGATTTCGCAAACGCAAACTTGTGCTCTCCTGGGCCTTCGATGAGCGGACTAACCTTCCGCTTCATGAGCGAGGTAAATATATTTGCCTGGAGTGGTCAAGCTGCCGATTTGGTAGCCATCGCTCGTAAAAAAAAAAAAAAAAAAGAAACAAACGAAAGTAGTGGTCCACGCAGAAATAAGGTTACGAATTGTAACGCCGCATGTTTGCAATTCATGCTCTCGTAACCAGTAGATCTCGAATCCAGGAACGTACACCTAAGTAGCTGGTAAGGACGCTTGCGCATGCACTCTGCAGCCGTCCGCTCGACCACTCTAGAGGAGCGTGAGGCGCACTGTACTATAGGCTCCTCGCATCCACAGGAGCCTACTCAGCAGGCCCCTTTAAAGGTGCTTTCACCAGCGTACGCCGATGTACGCCGCAAAAACAGCTGAAACTTCTGAACGAAAGCCCCTACGCTCCTTTCTTTTCGGAGGAGCCACATTAAGGTTCTTAAAGATTGTGACCACATGTCCGTATGTGTGTATGGTTACAAAGAAAACAGAGAGGGAAATGATAAATAACTGATGGAGGGCAGATAGGCCTACCAAATCAACTGTCCAGTTGGCTATATAACACCGGGGGATGAGGAAAGGGCTGGAAAGATGAGAAGAAAAGAATGTGTATATATATATACATATATATATATATATATATATATATATATATATATATATATATATATATACATACATAGTACATGCCCGTACAAATACAGTGAACGCATTTGACGGCGAATATAGTATTTCAACCATTTCAACACACACACACACACAGAGACGCACACGCGCACACACACACGCACGCACGCAGATGTCAGCTGGGGCAGGGTCCAAGAACTCAGTTTTCCGTAAGGGGGCGTTTGTGAACCTTGTCAAGCATGGTGCTGAGAACCTTTCTTTGGGCACTGAAACGAGCACAATCACACAGAAGGTGCCCGACAGGGGTCGCAAAGGAACTTTACCTGGCTAATCATCTCTAATTATTGTGTGCGTGGCGTGCTTCTTTTTTCCTTTTCCACTGTCGGGCATACGTTTGTAGGACTGCACGCATTCACTATTGAGTAATGTAATAACTAGCGCCTACGAAGTTCTCGTTGTCGTAAACTCCTTCTCGTGTACATATTTAACGGCATGTAGTGAGAAAGTGTTGTTGGCGAAGTATTGGCCCGCAGAAAAGTTTCGACGCTCGTTGCTCCAGAAAACCGAACTGGAGAATGCCGTATAGAAGCGATAAAATGTTTGGGCAGGCGTGGAACAAGACTTCTGGCGAGTGTGTGCACAACCGCGCAGTCTTGACGCCAGGCGTTAGCCCGCGACCTTCCGGCGCCCTGCACGAATTTGCATTGCTTTTCCGCCGCGACGCCACCGACAACGCTGTGCAAATACGTAACATACCCCGGAGCGCCGGCGGCTGCAAGCTTGTTACGGCAAACGAACCGCTGGGCGGCGCTCTGTTTGAACAAAGGCGGGAACTTGGTGACACACGCACACCCTCTCTCTGTCTGAACCCCCCCCTCCCTGCTCTCTCTCCGTACAAACTGGTATGGGAACGACCGTCGAACCATGCTGGCAAACAACACGAAGAAAGAGCAGGGGCACACAAACGGGGGGGGGGGGGGGGGGCGCAGGGGGTTGCTGTTTAAAGAGGAGAGAGAGAGAGAGAGAGAGAGAGAGAGAAACACTCCCGGGACAGCGGTAGGAAAAGAAAGAACTAGACAAGCCACGAGGCGCCCTGCGGGGAATCCTAATGAAATCGAGACCGGCGCGAGCGCGCGCGGGCGAGGCAAACTGCGAGTTGATTCTGCGATCGCAACGCAGTTAAAGCGGGGGACAGATGAGGGCTGAACAGAAGTAGATGCAGACGGCAGGGGTCAGAGGTGCACGTGGTCTGTCATGTGGTGGCCAACATGAACGAGAGTGCCGAGAGGCAACGAGGGAACGCAGATAACGAAGCCGAACGAGGAAGAGGAAGCCGTAATGAGGTAGGGAAGAGAGGCGGAGGGAGAGGATGGTGGAGCGATGCGTCGTCTGCTAGCTACAACCCAAAACATGGAGGAATGACAGTTGGAATAGAGAGAAGGAAGCGGAATAGTGGATGGGGATCCAAAACTTAGCGAAAGCGACAACAAAGCGAGCAGCAGCGGCTGGTGGTAATGCGACAAGCGGCCTCGTGAACTTGTTGACGATTTGTTGCTTTCACCATGTGGGCGACAGCATACTAGCAGTGTTCTCGACGGGCAAGTTGGTCCTTTGCCGCGGTTGCAGATCCGGCGAGCTAGGGCCAGAACGGGGAACACATGCCGCAAGGAAAACTGCTTCCATCTCGTTCAATGTCCAGTGGCAGCGTTAGACTGCCAACCCCGAGACCAAGCGGCATCTTTCTTTCTGTAGTGTCCGCTCTCTCGGTCCTTTCTTCCACACGGCCCCACTTTTCCCGGCTCGCGACTCATTCCCCTGGTGCCTCTGGTTAGAAACTCAATCTTAATTATCCCCAACTAATTACTCCTCTTCAGCGGAAGCGACGCTTCCCCTACCACTCCGTCTCTTTGACTCCCGCCTCTTGTTTCGTTTGGCGCGACGCAACAAATCCGGCTCAGTAGATTGCGACCTACGTTTTTTTTATTGCCTTCTTTGCGAGCTTTTCCTCTCGTCGCGGTGTTCCTTGTACTCAGTTTGCCTTGGCTGCGTTCTTTCGCTTTTTGTCATTTCGTCTCGCGACGTCCCACTTCCCTTTGATCCGCTACGTGTCGTGATTCTACAGCCCGTTAGGTTGAACCGAATTAAAAAGGAAAAGAAACAAGAAAGACCAAGAATTGTGGAGGGGAATTGGGCTTCACCGTTAGGACAAGCTGCGTGATACCCACCGAGGAAATGACTATCGCCAATTTTCGTGCTTTAATGGGAAAACCAGCCAGTTATATCGTCCTTCTCCTTTTTTTTCTTCTGACACCGGCTCGTTATTTTCCCCAACAGACCTTATTTCTTGTTTCGTTTTGTATAACGTCATGCTTCTGTATCGTCTTTTAGTCTTCTCACACTATATGCCACGTCCCCTTAGCGCGTTCATCCCATTCGCGGGAGATTGGAGTGTCTGCCTCGGATTCACTGCTGCAGCCTAGATTTGTTTGCTCATTCGTTAGCCACGCGTCGGCTTTCCCTATCTCCCTTTTCAGTCACTTTTACCACCTCCTCCCCTTATCGCTCTTTGAACGGCATGCCACGCCTACGTTATCTTTCGCTCGCGCTACTGGAAAACGTTTCTTTATGCTACTTTCATTCGCAAACGCGATAGTCTTCTCCCTGTCTTTTTTATTTTATAGCGAAGCTGTAAACCTCTATTTGGTCGGGATTTTTCGTGCACTCTCGCTCACCCAAAAACAGTACCGCTACTTAGCGACCGAGGACATTCGGACAGACCTCAAACGGCAGCTAGAAAAGGGCTTTGTTTTTGAGTTTTTTTTTATTGCGATAAAGACTTGCCCTTAAGGCATAATTCTTGATGCGTATATATGTATTATATGTGTGCTGTGAGGCCTGTGTTGTGTATGAATTGAAGCAGTGTTTTGTGGAATCTGTTGTCATGTATCCAGCGGTCATAGCTGGTTGTCACACTGCAGCGGAGTTCGGCTTGCAGTAGGAGACGCGAGCGTTTCGATTTTAAACCTGTTTCCGCGTAGCAAAATGGTGGTTTCTCGTATATTCGAACTACAATTCGAAGCTACCATGTCTGCAGCTTGTGCGTAAGTCGTAATTTACGAATTCTCTGACGCAACTTCCTTTGGAAGGTTCCATTAGTTCAATAAGGCGCTTGGCGAAGGGCCTAGGAGAATGAGGATGTATGCTGCGCTTCCGCACCCGTGCATGCGCGCGTGACGTATACGTGTGCACACAGTGTATCTGTCGTTGATGCGTGAACGCTCTGCCCTTTGCATCTGTCGCACAGCGTGTGCTCCGAGCGTAATAGACATTATGGCAAACCCTGATGATAACGATGATCATGATTTAATGGCATCCGCTTTGAAACGGGGCTTTGAGAAATAGTCACCTAGTGTGCTTGATTTAATCAGGTAGCTTACATGTTTAGCTAGCATTTTTGTACACATCTCTTTACTCTTTTTTTCCCCTTCAAAATCTACCTTGCACCGCTAGCTATGACTGTAAGAGATCCGGTCATACTAATCTCTTCCTTGCTTTCCGTCCACCAATGCCCTAGACACCTCTTGCTTATCTCGACTGCTGACCGGTTGACGCCTCCGTCCGCTTCAAACCCAAGTGCTTCCCCGAAGGTGCACGTTACCTACAAGTTCTCACTGGATGAATACCTTCGCATTCCACTGGGAGGTGCTGAGTGGTCTCCGGATCCCTGCTGTAGCATACACATGTCTCATCTAGTTCCGAATGTTTGTTTCTGTTTCTTCTTGGGCAATCGGCTCGGGCCTCAAATTGCAAGGCACTGCCAAAACACCGTCCAAGAACAGTACTGCCACCTAGTGGCCGCGCCCGCTCCGACAGCCCTGAATCTCCAGCTGGAAAAGGGCTTTGCCTTTGTGTTTCTGCGTAACAGAATTACGTTTTCTCGCATATTCGAATTACAGGCCGAAGCTATCATGTCTGTAGCTTGTGTGTAAGTCGTACTTTACGAAATTTCGCGCGCACTTTTCTTGAAAAACTTAATTAGTTCAATAAGGCACTTCTGCTTGGTGGTGGGTCTAGGAGAATGAGCATTTATGCTGCAGTTCCGCACGCGTGCTCGAGCGCGTGACGTCCTACGTCACTTGTGGTGTTAGTGCTTGTTTAACGTCGTCTAACGTCAGCTAGGATGGCGATACTTGTCTAACGTTGGTTGTGTCTGTCCAACGTCAGGAACAGCTTCTCCGTACATCCACTTTCACAGGAAGGAAGGAGGGCGGAATTTGTTTTTTTTTCTTCTTTAGGTTTAGTTGCTCACTCCGGCTCCGCTCACAGATGGAGAATCGGTTTATCGCGTCACCGTGTATTAATTTCACTTTGCCTCCGAAAGAAGACCAGCCGTCGTGGCTTTCCGTATTTGTCGTTTTACTTTAACGTCAAATCGTTTGTTTCCGTATTCGCTTCGTCATTTCTTTTTTTGTTTCTCTTAGTTCCGTCCTTGCGTATATGCACGCAACTTGCTGGTTATCGCGTCTTGTCTCGCGAATGCGTGCGTCTTTGGTTGTTGTCCGCGGCGTCCGGTTGTCCGTAGTTTATTCCCTCATTTGTTCCCGAGTCACTGGCGAGCTCGCCTGTCTTGGTCTCCCCGGCTAGATTTGCTTTGGCGTTGAGAAACGAGCGGCGATGTCTGCGAACGCGGCGGGCGCGCAGTCCGCTGGGGAAATAATACGACTGCTCCTCTCTCCCTCTCATTCTCCCCCAGTTTTCCCGCTTACCAGATCCCGCGTCTTCCCTTCCATTCCCATCTTCCGCAATATCCCTGTATTTTTTTCTATTATTTTCCCCTTCGTCGCCATCTTCCACAACCTCACTATGTTTTACTTTTTTCCTCTTCGTCGTCCTAAATGGTTACATTTTTTTTCGTCTTCGTCGTCCTAAATGGTTACAAAGTCTTGCCACAACCAACAATCTCTCAGAAGCCAATATCAGGGCTCCACCCACCGAAGGCTTCTCCGACACATTTGTTTTCTACCGTTCTTTATGTACATTAGTTTTCTGTTCGCACTAAATCGTTGCGCCTCAAGGCTTGTTGGCAAATGGTTTTGGCTTGTTTTCGTGGCTCAGGTGAAAGATTGCGCCGTCTGCGAGCGAGCAGGCTACACGGCTTGGCTTGGCTGCATAAACGTTGTACAATCTTCTGCGTCATGGGGCCCTTTCCGACGATTTTGAGTTTTCTCTCTCTTTTTTTTCTTTCTGTTCTTTTTTTTTTGTCCGTGACGACCGCATTGCACCTATGTAGTTTTTCAACATGGCGGCACTGTCTCCGCATATACGCGGACTGTCAGTCTCATTTGCGTAGCACGACTATAATAAACATATCACTGGTGACAAAAAAATAAAGAAAAAGGAAAAGAAAGTTTCTGAACACGTAAGCAATATGGATGGCGCGAGGCATTTGCGGCGTCGTGTAATATTCGAGATTCGGAACGCGCATTCTCGGTGGTTTCCCTTGAAAAAAAAAAAAAAGAAAAGAAAGGAGAAAAAAAAACGAGAAGCGGAGAGGAATGAAATCCGCGGGAGAAACACTCCATTTTCGAGCGACTTGTAGCTTTTCTTCAGACCGCGGCTTCGCGGCCCCGTTTCTTCTTTTAGCTTAAGGAAGGCAAAATGAATGCGCCTCGCGCCGAAATCTGCATGATCGGGTCATTGGATAGATTGTTTTCGGGCGGACTGGAAATCGTATGCAAACGAGCCGTCCGCCGCATGCAGGGCTTCAAGAGAGGACGGACAGCCGCGGATTTTGCGGAAAGCGAGAAGAACTGTACGGCAGCGTCGGGTGGGTGGAATGCCTTTTGGAAAAAAAAGCTATATGTGAAGCGACATTCGGCATCAGGATTGCTAGAATTCCCGGGGCGTGAACTAAAAGAAGAAGTGGAAGAAGAGGAAGAAAGGAAATACGGGTACCTTTAACAGAGAGGACGCCACGTGCAGTGTGCTGAACGCACGAGGCCCGTGCGACAATAAAGTAAGTAAGCGAAACAAGGAGAGTCGGCGAGAAATGCAAGCGTCGTTACGAAATCCTTCTCTCTACGTCAGTGCTCCGCGGATGTCGCAAGAGGGCGCGCTGTTCCATCAGCCGGTCTCGCGGGAGAGCGCTAAGCCCACCGCGGTGAAGCGGCGAGTAAGAGCGGCACCGGGGCAGAGGCTTTACTTACAGCCGAGTCCCTCTTATAGCTTTGGAAATTATCGCGATGTCGAACACTGGTCTTCTTTTTTGTCTCTGATGACGCGCTTCATCGCGTTTCCTTGTCGCGCCGTATACCGACGAGATAAATAATCGTCGTCGTTGCAACTGCGCCAAAGCTGACTCGGATGTCGGGAGATATTCTGGTCGTTGATCCCTCTCTCAGTTTTTTCCCGCACGTGGCCTGTCGAAGACGTTGAGTAACGACGTTTTGCCAGAGAGAGGAATTCTTTTCGGGTTGTCGGGCGGAACAGAAGAGAGTCAGAATAAGATAATACCCTGGGTTGGGTAATGTAAGGATTCTACACCAATTCTTTGCCTTTTTTTCGCTTCGTCAGTATAACTCCGAGCGGCGCAGCTCCGCTAGCATTACCACCACGGCTGGCTGGACGTTAGCAGTGAATGACAGGACAGAAACAGAATTAAGCAAAAGGGTGGTTACATTACACTGGCTCAGGCCTATTCCAATATAGGAAGATGAGTTCCCCGACTACTTACAATCAATCAATCAATCAATCAATCAATCAATCAATCAATCAATCAATCAATCAATCAATCAATCAATCAATCAATCAATCAATCAATCAATCAATCAATCAATTAATCAATCAATCAATCAATCAATCAATCAATCAAGCACTTGCGAATCCGTCTAGACCTTAGTAGAACAGTCTCTTTCGGCGAGTGCTCTGCTGAGACGTTGGTTGACCCCAACTATATCTACTTGACGTTTAACACCTTCATAATAATGGCCCTTCGTCTTCCGCATAGTCTAAACTCTGATAAACACTGCATTGGCGTCGATGTTCGTATCTTAACGGAAGAAGAGGACGCTGCTAGTTACGGGTGCATCTAGCCTTGCAAAGGCACGCTTGCTACTGCTCCGCCAGAGCGTATACTATAGAAGCGGAGGGGGGCACGCCATTTAAATCAAGGTGATTATGAAGAGCGGACTCACAACTCCACGATTACACCAAGTTCACTCCACGCCCAACGAGGATATTTACCAGATCAAGGAATTGGCAGCGTTCAGCATCACTTGCTAAACGTCAGCACACACTGGACAGATCAGTATGTTTAAGAAACCCTAGAAGGAGGCAAAAATACCTCGCTCTCGATCATACAGCGTCTCCACGGATAAGATTGAGTCCTCCATTGTAGCGCATGGAACTACTCTATGTTGCGGTTTGCGAAGGAGTGTCTTGCATTATTCCACGAGTCTTAGGCATTCTACCATGTGATGTTTCATATCACCATGTGCGTGGCAGAACTACGTTGGCGAGGGCGGCAGTCCTATTTTCTGTACCCACGCTGGCGTTCACGCTGACTCTGTGGACAATGTAGTAGGAAAGTTTCTAATCATATAAGTCCCTTAGTCACGCAAGGCTGGTACAGTGGGAACAACGAGAAGTGAATATAATTCACTCGATTTACTGAGACTTCCTTCGAGCATCGTTGGGTGTTCTGAAATATACTCTGACCGTCGGTCTGTACGTTAGAGTTTAGTGCAGAAGACTGTCTGCAGCTTCATTTACAGATACGCAGAAGCGCAGTGGAAGCCAGTGACGAAAGCCCAGATGAAATCCTAAATTGCATAGCTGCTTGAGGCTGCGTAAAGACCCCCGTAGGCAAATATCCTGCGGAAGTCCTCGCTGCAGTAGCTGGAGTGCTGGCTTGCAGTCCGATGCTATTACTACCAGTTTTACTACTGGGCAAGATTTAAGTTTCCTCGAGGAACGCTTCAGTTGCAATACTTTCGTTTACCGCTCGTAGAAACAACGCGCCCAAGTCTGGCAGTCCATGATCCTCACGATCCTCACGAAGTCAATATCACGAAATCGGAAGCTCTAGCCTCTCCATCTACGCCAACATAGTCATCAGTGAATACTTGCAGGTGGTGTACATTCAATTTATCTTGCTACTCGAGCTCCGATGACTTGGCGTGTGCTACAGATGCGCTGCGCTTGGAGGTTATGTCAGTAATCATTTTATGGCATTCCGTAGACTCGGATGACCAGGGCGGCTCCAGTCGCTTTCTTCTTTGTGACAAATTAGGACCGAGTGCTCTGAGAGTATTGAAAGTAACGAAAGTGCAATACTCGGCTTTTCTTCACAAGATGTCAGAGCAGAGGCGTCCCCTTGCATGACTCGCTTAAACGGCAATGCTGCATCGGAAGCATCTTGAGAAGCGAGAAGACGCACAGAGGCCAATCAGTTTCATAACGGACCCTTTCACTCGCTGTTACCTCTGGTAATGCAAGACCAAAGAGAACCATCTGGGGCTCTTTAACGTACACCTAAATCGAGCTTTTTTTTTTTTTCATTGCCGTCCCATCGAAGTGAGGCCGCCGCGGCGCTACGCCATAGCCCCTAAGCTAACTAGGCGGTTCCGGTTAGGTAAGCTAGAGAAACGCTTTTCCGGATGATCTTTTCTCCCTTCATGTTCGTTAAAACATCTGCCTCTTGTGCTACTTACCGCTGAAGGTGTACCGTGCAGCAATTCTAACAGAACAGGAAGCACAGATTTTGCTGGTCCAACGTCCACGCAATATTGGTCAGCAATGATCCATTATTGGGCATCGCTGGACCAGCGTTGGCCCAGCTTAAAGTGTTGGCCCAGCTTAACGCGGGTGCAGTTGCAACATGGTGTTCGGAACGACGATCAGGGAATTCCCTCCCCATCCTTCAGCCAACACTCCCTCCTGTCCCTGCCTTTCGCAACGCTGCACGAAACTTGCGAGAATGCAGCGCTTAGAGTGCAACAGTGGGAGCTCGAAGCGCGGCGCGCGCGCCTATGCCGCATAGGCCGCTTTTTCTTTCTTTTTTTTTTTTTTGCGCTGTCAGAGCAGGCCGTCGCCTCCGCCTTTGTCAGTCTCTGTTGCCATGGCTGTCACATTCGGCGCGTCGTTCGTGCAGTTCGGGCGCAACTGGAGAGAAGAGCCGGCAGCCAGCGGCAATTCCTGTTCGCTTCTTGTCGATTTGCGATGCGAGCGCTGCTCTCCTAAAAGATGAGATTTTCTTGCCCGCTCGTCGCTGCCCTGCCCTCGCCGAGTTGCGCTTTTCTTGTTTTCTCACCCTTGCATAGCTCTGCATTCGCTCCAATCTTCTCGCACTTGGCCTGTTGTGTGCGGTGCGAGTTTTGCTGTACTGCCGAGTGTTATTTTTTTCTCGCTCGATTTCTTGAATTGTGTGTTCAGTGTCTCATGGCTTGTTGTCAAAAGAGAGGAAGACGACCCCCTATTGCGAGCTGCCTTTATTATATGTTGTGCGTCGTTTCCACCAGGGCCGAGTGAAATCTATAGACATGTTTTGATGCCACATCTTCTGATTACGTGCCTTCTTACTGTTTGCTTGAATGAGGTTATTGTCGACCACTGTTGAACGGTGAGGTGACTGCCAAATGTTTGGAAAAGCGAGTGATGAAGTACAACGCTTGTTTAGGGAGAAGTGATGTCTTCCATTAACATTTTGTCTTACATTAGGGCTTCTGACAAGATCTGAAAGTTAAGGCTGGCCCAACCCTGTGTCGCGAGAATTCAAGAGCCCCGTTGCAAGCGGTTCGTCTCCTCGGTTGTCACGCTATTAAAGGGACATCAAAGGCAAATATTAAGTGCCTTGAGCGGCCAGTCGCGCGGCAATTTTTCATGTATTCGCGAGCTTCTTTCACGCTTGGGAAAACACCTTTATGTAGCACGTATTGAGCGCAACAGAAAGCTGTATCGGGAGTTTTTCATGTTGCTATACAATTTTTTCGTTGACACTTTTCATCTAATTATGATATTTCAGAAGTTGGTCAATTAATTAAGACAAATTCTGTAATTGGGTGGAATATGCTGAGTATCGCCAAGCGACGGCAAGCAGCATTACCCAGGTGCCGTCCAGCTACGTGGTATTTGCATATCTTTAATGTTTGATTGAAGTTACGTGGGACACCCTATATCGCTGTGAAGGAGTCAGAGGCACTGGCTGACAAAGCGTTCTGAATTCAATATATATATATATAAACATATATTATATCGCAGAAAAGAGTGTATTGCATGTCAATCTGTGGTAAGTGAGGTTTGGCAGCTATTAACAATCCCAAAGCTATGCCTGGGCTGCAATTTGGAGCACATGGAATTGTTTGACGTCTCCTAAATATAAGTATTTGGGCGTGTACGCGTTGAGGTTATCATGAATTGCGTCCGACGCAGAGGGATCGTACCGCGACCTGCAGCAGCCGCTGGGACTTTGTGGAAAAATGAAGGCTCATGTTGGAGGTTGTGGCCAAGTACTACACTAGGGTGCCCAATCCTGCTCTGGTGAGGGAGTGCGTTATCGGTTCTGGTCACCGGGATCAGGCCACACTCCAGGCCTGTTTATGCAATTTTATCAACACGCGGATTTTTCTTTAATCCGGTGGAAAATTGCGCGGCACCTGGATTCGAACCACGGACCTCTCGTTCGCGAGGCGGGTGTTCTACCTCTACGCCACCACTGCACCTCATGTCAATTAGTACATGATCGGGGTAGTTGGAGAAATATGGGAGAGGGCTTTGCCCTGCAGTGGGCGTAACCAGGCTGATGATGATGATGATGATGAGGCTCATGTACCTAAGTGGTCAAAGTTCATCAGAAGTCTTGTACAACGTCATCTTTCATTGCCCTTGTGCTGCATTGAACTTGAGAATTATTCAGGCAATAAATCATTTTTGCGTGTGCTTATATGCATTAGTCTTTTTCGTTAGCTCCTTCTGCGTTGGATTTTTGTTGTAGCTATAATATTAAAGGGTCCCCTTGCAGTATTTCACTTTGGAACCCTTGTCTGTATGCTACCTGCATCTAGCAAACTCTACCTTGAGCTAATAACTCCCTGAAAATAAATAAATAAATAAATAAATAAATAAATAAATAAATAAATAAATAACTAAATAAATTATTAGAGAGCCAGTATTGGAAATTGTTACTGGAACGCCGGTCTCGACACAAAATCGAGGTGAGCTTAAACTGGCCTCAGTGACATGCACCTCTATAATTTTCCACGGTGGTCCAGCTATATTTCTATTTTTCCTAAACAGGGAAGGGGGTTAGGAAGGAGAATCAAAGGCGCGCATCTTTCAAGCGTTTTAAAATACCAAAATTTATAACCATAAACTTGGCTAGAAAGTTTCCAGTTTCGGTCGGAAATTCTGCAGCGTAGCTTGGCGTAGTAAGATACCACTGCACAAGGGCAAACTACGCACACACGCAACGACGCACACGAAGACAGGCTCAGGGCTCTTTCACATTTTAAAGATAACACAAGTGGCACGCCCGTTTTCTTATCTCATCCGCAGACTTCCAGAACGCCTGAGGGGAAACGTACAGAGGGGCCAAAAATTATATAAGGGATAGTTCAGTAACGTGGTACTTATATAAAAAAAATGAAGAAGAGAAAAGAAAATCCCACTAGGGATGAAACCTACGTCTTCCACGCTTCCCATCTCCATGTTCAAGCTCCTTCACGGGTTATAAATTCTCCACTCGAGCGTGGCGAAGCGCTCGCGGCTGTTTCCACAGGCCGATTCCTATAGGCTCTCGCCTCATTAACAGGCCCCTCCGGACCTATTGTCTCAACGCCCTGGAAATTGCCATTGTTCGTCGAAGCGGCGGGGTCGGCAACAGCTGCTCTGCTTCAGGCGAGCCGAGGCATCGTCACGGAGAGAGTCACTTGTCCACGTTCCCGAAGCCGAACAAAGCCTTCAGCTTGGCTCTTACACTGCGCGCCTTTTCCCCACGATCGGCTCGGATTCGGGCATAAATTAATGATTCATACTCCTCGCTTCCGCGCTATACGTTCGACGACACAACTTTTCTCTCCATCTTATCAGGCTCACGCATGTACGACGATGACAGGAGATATTATTTTCTTGCTCTCTCTCTCTCTCTGTCTGTCCTTTTTGACTTCTACTCGAAGTCGTTTCTCTTGGCTTTGATATCCTCGTGAGCCCGCTTCAGTGCGTGACAAAGAAGGGGGCAGACGTTCTTCGCGTATCAAAGAACGGATCCGACGGCGCCCCTTTTAGGCTAATATATGGAAATTTAAAGTATGCGCGTGGGCGTTTGGCGGAGCATCTCGCGCTTTACTTGTCGCGCTTTGCTCAGTGAGTTTGTTTTGCTTTGGGGAAGTAAGAGGGGATAGAGTGAGAACGACGTATTTGTATGGTCTGCTCCTGTTGAGGCTGTTGCTCTTGTAGCGTTAGTCCCTCTCTTCGTTTTAACTCGCTTTTTGTCTCGGACATGATGCGATCGGCATATACCATGTGTACTGTCACGTCGTGTAGTGACGGGCGAGAATCAGAAACTGCCAGAGAGCGTGAGTTTGAGAATGTAACACTTTATTGGGCGAACTTGTGCCAAGAAAAACAAGCGAGACTAAGAGCACACACACAAAAAAAGTCACAGGCCTGCGTGGCACACGCAGCACAGTCACAGCGTAAGCTGGAGAAGCGGCTACATAGGAGCTCCATTTTCGGCACCACGTACTGCAGGGTCTTCGCGGCGAAGTATCTTTGCGTCTTTTTCACGAGAACGATCTGACCTGTCCGCAGTCGACGGCGAGCTCCGGATTGTCCTGCTCTCTGCACAGTGGTCTGCTGAGCCCGATGTTGCCTGGTTGCTTATGCCAAGCGTGTAGCTCTACCAATCGCTTCTTTAGGTTCGCCCCTTGCGAGGAGACGCCATGACGTGTACCGAAGAGTAAACACAGGTATACAGACTATCTGGTGCAGATGTGACACCCCTTGACCCGTGGCACGGTACGTCGCTGTTGATGATGGTGATGATAATGATGACATCCAGTTCGAACCGGGATGATGACAAATAGTAGCCTAGCCTTCTACATCCAGGGTCAGCTACGTACAGCATGCGACTGCTATATGCAACTGCTACATGTCGGGACACCTTGCGGAATATAACCGAACTGCAATGCGATGTTTGTAGGTATTGACGCTACGCGGCGCGCATGTCAAATGGAACATTACGATGGTAATGATGATAATTTCATGGCATCTCCTTTGAAACCGGACGGTGAAAAAGTCACCTAGTCTGCTTGAATTAATCAGATATGCCACACATGTTTTTAATTTCATCAATATTTATACATCTCTGCAATCTTCTTTTCCTTCCTCAAAACTTCTATATCTGCCTTGCACTGCTACCAATACAGCTGGTGTTAGGCTGCTGAGCACGAGGTCGCGGGATCAAATCCCGGCGACGGCGGCCGCATTTCGATAGGGGCGAAATGCGAAAACACCTGTGTACTTAGATTTAGGTGCACATTAAAGAACCCCAGGTAGTCAAAATTTCCGGAGTCCCCACTACGGCGTGCCTCATAATCAGAAAGTGGTTTTGGCACGTAAATGTTTTTTTATACAGCTGCTGCTTGGCGTGCCACCTGGTGCAGTAATATGCAACTGCAATGCAAAGGGCACACGTATAGACGCTACGCGGCGTGAATCTCACACTGTAAGTAACGAGATACCATGCTGCTGCTGCTGATGCTGCTGCTGACGAAGATGATGATGATGATGATGATGATGATAAGTTATCGTCATCCCCCTTCAAACGCGGCGGTGACATAGGTACACGATGTATATTTTTTCTAGCATTCTTGCATACATCTCCTTAAATTTCTTTTTCTTCCTCGAACCTTCTTTAACTGCCTTGTACCGCTACATGTGTGTCTGCTGCATGGCGTTGTACCTGGTGTAATAGTATGCAAGTGCTATGCAAAGCGTGCACGTATCTACGCTACGCAGCGCGCTTGTGACACCGCGTGTCTCCTCGCGCGCTAGGACGCGTTTATAGGGCATTTTCCCGCTGCATGCTAGCGAGCGCTGGCATGCCTCAGCGGTGGAGTAACTGACACCCACGCAGCGGGCCAAGGTTCGATCGCGGCGGGAACTGCAGTGGGCCTTTTTTTTTTTTCATTACCGGCGATAGCTGCTACGGACACCGGACATCGGACACCGGCGGCGGCGGCGGCGGCGAACACCATCGCCACCCGAAACGGCTGTTGGAATGAGCCCATAACGGCTTACGCTGTAAAAAAGAAACAAAAAAGAGGAAAGAAGCGGTGTAGTCTATGTTCTAGAACATACAACAGCATTCGCGTAGCGTGATTAATCTGTTTAGAGAGGACTCTTTCACTACCGAATCCCTGATAGCATTTGATAACTTTCTGATGCAGTACGCGCGGCTTGCGTCGACTGACAAATCTGTAACAGTGACAATTGATTGAAAAATGGTTTCCGTAAAAAAAAGCAAAACAAATATTCAACTGCAATAGCAGATGCAGGAGCCATAATCGACAAGAAATGTGAAGCGAGCAGGTTCAAAAGATTGCGTGTTTTGGTCCATCAGCCCGCACGCAACAAGATAAACATATTCGGTAGGGCCATTTAGGAGGTAACCAGGAGAACATTTGATTTCCGTTGACACAATAAGGTTTACAAAACAAAAAAAGAAGGTGCACGACTAACGTGTTTAATTTCACCTCGTTTTACAGGCGATCGACAAATCTGAAGAGCATGACCAACCAGCGTAAGGCGTCCCAGAATCAACACTCCTGGCAAGCATTCCCGCCAGCTAAGCGCTAGTTCAGCGCAATTAGCACCATGGAGCAGTGACTGCGGCGTTTTGCTGCTGAGTATACGAAGCCCCTAAACCACATTCTCATGCGGAGTACAGGTAGAGTGAAAAAAGCACGCGAAGTGCGCTTACATTTAGGCGCAAACACGAGGAACCCCAATGTTGCGAAAACTAATCCGGCGCACTTATTACGATGTCAGTCGCAGTCCACAAGGTTCGGGACGTTGAATGTTGCCTGCTTACCTAAGTTGACGAAAGTGCCTCGAGCGGCCAGTCGCGCGGCAATTTTGCGTGTATTCTCGAGCTTCTTTCACGCTCGAAAAAAAAAAAAAGAACTTTTGTGTAGCGCGTATTGAGCAACACAGAGCTGTATTGAGAGGTTTTCATGTTGCTCTGCAATTTTCTTATTGACGCTTTGCATCTAATTGTAATATTTTAGAAATTGATTAATTAATACTAATTTTCTATGTAGGCGGAATACAAGAAAATACTCTGAGCATCTCCAAGCGACGGCAAACATTATGCGTGGCTCTGTCCAGGTATACGTTGCGTTTGCATATTTAAATCTTGGTGCATGATAGTTAGGACACCGTGTGCATGGTTAAAAGTGCGAATGTAAACACGTATGGTTCGGCTGATGTGAAGCGCAGACAAAAAGAAAACAAGAAAAAAAAAAAAAGAAAGCCCCAGGTAACGTCGCATGGATTCGCTGCCGAAAGCTTAGCCGCGCCTGTCTTGGGGGCATGTGTTCGCGCGGGAAAGCAAGAAGATGAGCGACTGCTTAGCGGCGAGCACAGAAGATTGACAGTTATTTGACATAAGCTTCTCGTCCGCCTGTCAAGCTCTCGGAAGCGCGGCACGACGCGGACGCGCGCCGGACCAATTTTGCGAAGAACGAGTGGCGAGTTCTTTCTCTCTCTCTCTCTCTCTCTCTCGCTCTGTCTGTCTGTCTTTCTATTTATTTATTTGTGCATTTACGCATTTTTTTTTAATTCGCGTAGATTGGAAGGACTGGATTTATCGCGAACGTGCCCCCATGGGAGGCCGCTTTTCTTTTTTTTTTTTTGTACCAGCTACTTCATTTCTCACTCTTTGTACTCAACTGTCGCGTGGTCGATTCTCATGACCAGGACAGCGCGGTGTTGTACAGACCAATGAATGAATGAAGGGGCAAAGAATGAAAAAAAAAAAGAAAGATGGAATGAAGCGGCGCTAAATTTGACCACTCCAGTTTAGATACATAAAACGTACTGCCGCTTGCGAAGGCAAGAGAGTTATAGAAGAGTTTTTACGGCGCAAGCTGTTATGGGCTCTTTCCAACAGCCGTTTCGATTGGCGATGGTGTCCGCAGCAGCTATCGCCGCGAATGAGAAAAAAGGATACCCAGTTCCCGCCGGGGTTGGGGAACCCGGGCCCGCTGCGCGGCAGTCAGTTACTCTACCACTGAGCCACGCCAGCTTTTTAAAATTTTGCTTTATTGCCTGTTTTGACATTCAAACACAACCTTTCACGAGGGAAGGCATTCCTTTCGATGTAATCATGCTCCTGGGCCTCCACAGCTTGTGGAAAACAAGGATGCAAGTCCGGCTCGCTGATGTCAATACACGTCTTGTGCGCGAAAATTTTTATTGAGAGTGTGGTGCTCATCAGAGATGCTTGTAGGTCTCTTCCGGATCTACCAGACTGGATTACCTTATTGAATGAGTTGCTGACTCTGAAGAATCTTTCGAACCTGCCGTGACAGCCGAAGTGTGCTTGTTGCGTGCCTCACCACTCACGGAGCCATGCCAGCGCTTGCCACCATGCCGCGGAGAAAAGCCCCGTAAACGACTCCTAGCACGCGAGGAGGCACACAATGTCCCATGCACGCCGCATAGCGTCGAAATGTGCACATATTGCATTGCAGTTACATATTATTACGCGAGGTAGAATACCATATAGCAGGTGCACAGGTTGCGGTACAAGGCAGTTAAAGGAGGTTTGAAGAAACAAAAGAAGAAGCTTAAGGATATGTATATACAAGAAAGCTAGAAAAAAATATACATTGTGTACCTGATTAAATCGAGCTGCCCAAATGACTATGCCACCAACGCGTTTCAAAGGGGATGCCAATAAATAGTTATCATCATTATCATCGTATCGTGCCACTTACCTTGCGATGTGAGATGCGCGCCGTGTAGCGTCTATATGTGCGCCATTTGCATTGCAGTTGCATATTATTACACCAGGAGGCACTTGATGTAGCAGTCGCATAGGTGGTGGTGGAAGGGAGATAGGGAAGTCTTGGGGAAGAAAAAGAAGATTATGGTGATGTATAAACGATCATGCAATGTAAAACACGTATGGACATACGTGATTAATTCAAGCAGGCTAGGTGACTGTTTTTCACCGTCCCGTTCCAATGAAAATGCCATTAATAATAATCATCATCATCATTAGCATCGTGTCGTGCCATTTGACACGCGATGTGACATGCGCTCCGCGTAGCGTCGATACGTACAAACTTTGCATTGCACTCCCGTTATCTTCCGCCAGGTGCCCCGATATATAACAGTTGCATACAGCATTTGCATGCTGCGCGTTGCTGGACCTGGCTAGCTCAAGCAGGCTAGATGGCTATTTGTCACCATCCCATTTCGAAGGGGATGCCAATAAACCATCATTATCATCGTAATCAGCAGCAACGTACCGTGCCACGGGTCAAGGGATGTGATGCGTACGCCACGTAGTCTGGATACCTGTGTTTACTCTTCGGTTCACGTTATGGCGCCTCCTCGCAAAGTACGAACCTCTGCTAGAGGAGCGAATCGTAGTGTTACGCGCGCGGCTGCAACCAAGCAACATCGGGCTCCGCAGACCGCTGTGCAGAGAGCAGGACAAGCGGCAGCGCAAGCTGCAGCTTGCCATCGACGCCGGGTGGACCGTTCAGATCATTCTCGCGAAAACGAGGCGAACAGACTTCGCCGCGAATACCCTGTAGTGCGTGGGGCTGAAAATGGAGCTAGTGTACGCGTTGATGATGACAGCAAAGGTATGGCCTTACTGGCGAAGCGCGAGATGAACGTATACCGGCACACGTTTAGGAAATGTATATAGGAAATTACAGCCAACATGTGAATGATGGGCAGTGCATTGATTTGGCCAAACATGGTCCTTCTGGCTCTAACCAACTTTGTGACTTTATAAACTGCAGTCATTTACAGCAATATAGTGCGTAACAAGTACACAAATTCGCAATGATTACGTATATTGGCACATACTCGTTGTCTTGCTATGTTTACAGAACTACGATTGCTTGGAAATTGAGAAGGATCAAGCGTAATAAATTGCGTTACACGAAGCTTTGAAGCCACAAACGCGAAAGTTAGGCGCGTCTACGTGCAAATCACATCATTCCTCTCGTAGCACCAGTTCATCTGGCAAGTTTACGAAGAAAATCTACGCCAGGCGAGACGTTGCTCTTTATTTTGGCGTTCTTTCTACGCGAAAACGTGCGTGTCTTTTTTTTTTCTTGCAAGCTATCTTTTTTTCACCGTTTCCCACCCGTCTCTGTTTTCGTTTCCGGCTTCTGTTTACGCTCGCGCGTCCCATGCCTGCTTTGTCGCGTGATTCACAACTTTGCCGCCGCCGCCTCACACGGCTGCGTGCAATCTCCGCGGGCGCCGAGCATCCGTCTCAATCAAGGCTCTTCTTTTCAATTCGACGCGACCCGGGCATCAAAAGCTATTCACCGCGTCGAGTGGCGCGGCCACGGCCGTCCGTTTCGACTTCCGTTTATGCACCCGCCGTCAAAAGGTCCCATTCGGACGGGTGGGCCGCTCTCTGGCCTTGGAACCACGAGCGGCGCACGCAACGTGTACTGTGGTGGCGCCATTGATGGCCGAGCCACTTTCTTTTATGTGTATAATATACACTATACTCGCGACATCGCGACCTTTTTGCCAAATGTTCAACAGCAGAGGGGAAGGGGGGGTGGGAGTGGAAGGGTAGAAAACAACGCGAAATAAAGCAGGCACTTTTTGACATTATAGCGACGAAAGCGTCGCGATCCTCCCCCCCCCCTCTTTCCCCCATCCCTTGCCACGTATCTTGATCTTCTTTTGTAAGCTTTTCACTGCCCCTGAACATTCACAGCCCCCTGTTCCATTTGTGTCCGCGTAATTACTTTTCCCATTGCGCAAGCTGGGGTCAAAAAGTAGCGCGCATTTCGGCCCGCTGAATGCGACAGTCAAAGGAGCCACCGTAGCGTAGTTGGAGGAAGAGCTTGGCGGTATCACTTACGTAACCGCCAAAGCGCCGTTTCGTTCTTGCTTTTTTTTTTGTTTTACATTTATCTCCTCATTTTTCTTTCTTGCTCTTTATTTGATCTAGAATTGTATAACACAAAGCAGCGGAGCAAGTTCGTATGATAAATTTTAAATTTGACTTCGTTGCGCTGGAAGTACTAACCGTGCTGCTCTAAGTCCATGTACACGGTGCAGCACGTGCGTGTAGCCAAGGAACTTCCAAGTAGCTTTTGAGGCCGCAAGCTGCCAGCAGACGTTTAACAAGAGTTTGTAGACGGATTTAGGTGCATGTTCCTGCATGTGCGCGCTTACGTTGGATGTGTGTGTTTCTTTCGTGTGTATGCGCGTTCGTGTTTGTGTCTGGTTGTGTGTTGGTGATTGTGCATGCATACGCGCACGCGTGTGCGTGTGTTGACAGAGTGTGTCATCGTATGCTTCAGTATTTACGTCTATAGAGCATAGCCTGTCAGGCCTTTGGTAAGACTACATTCCGCAGTTCTTCGCTAAAATCGGCGGCTTCCTCCATCTTTTTCACAGATCGCGTCTTGCGGGTTTTCGGCGACAGACCCGCAGCATACCGCGAACATGTTAGACCACTCACAATCGTCGGAGAGGGGTGTGATTATTTAATCACCGACCTACACTCACAAGTACAAGTATCATCATGAGAATGAAGTCTTCTGAAGGACTTCACTGCCGCATGATAAACGGCACCTTACACTTATCCTTAAAGAAACAAGAAAAAAAAACGCATCTGATTACTGTTGTTTGCCACAACTTAAAATACCTCAGGTTTTTTCCAGGTTTGAAAAGTAAGTTAAGATCTACGCCTGAAATCTATGAAAAATAAATCAGCACCGAAATGCTATTGTATACATCAAAACAGTATTAGGTATAAAAAGTAAACGCGAGTGTAGATCATTTTTTAGCTGAGATTGACGGAAACAAGTGCATGCAGTTAGGCAGGTCGCAGGATATCCGGTAATCTATTAGAGCGACAGAATGAGAGCCGATGCACCAACACAGTGGAGAGTCGCTAATAATTACGTGGAGTGACGAAATTAGAAACTTTGACGCAGGAGGTAATAGGATACGTCTGTGAGAGCTCTTTGTAACACACTGTGTTTAATAATGGTAACGCTGCTGCTGCTACTACTGATAATGATTATAATGATGACTATGATAATGACTATGCTTGCAGAATCTGTCTCGCTCGTTGTACACACAATATTTCCCCTGTAGTCATCATCACTTTGTGCCCGCTCCCAGTGAAAGAGTTCGAATCAGCGCGCCTATTCTTCGATGTCGTGCTAAGCAGCGTGTCTTCGTTCACGAGGGACATGTTATGTAGGCATGTAATCGCATTCTTTCGAAGCTCAGAGCGGTGGACACTCGACCGTGCCAGTGCCAACACAGCCGCATCTACGGCGCAATGACTTGTTAGTAGACAATGGCTTCATTATCGCCGTCCATTGTGTCTGTTCTGAACCCGACACTGTAGTTCCTCTACAGCGCATGCTGTCAATCGCGCGCGCTAGCGGCTTATTCGGTGGGCTTAGCCTGTCACTGATTTAAGAGGTCCGCGAGCTTCAATCACAGATCGGCACAATGTTTCCTCCAATATCTCTCTCTCTCTCTGTCATCGCACAAATATACGCCCGCTGTCTTTTAGTGCTTTAGTGTGTGAGCTATAGACACGGCTCAAACGTCAGAGTCGGTATTCCTCAGATGATTACTTTCGGGGGCACATTCACTTTCGCGAGATTCCTTGCGTTACAATATAGTGCCAGACGCATCGGCGTCTACCAGCGACAGCACTTTTGGCACAGTGCCACGCCCCCTGTCAATTATCACGTGACAGCTTCACTGTCTTTGATTTATCAGTCGGTCATATTGGCATACATATGCGAAATTCTTTATTTTTGCCGTGCCTACGTATGATGGCGGTGGTCCGGCTTCACTTTCGGGACCTCGCCATTACCACTGGAGTATTAACGGTCCAGCGGCCATTGTAGCGACACCCAGTGAGCTCTTGCATTAAAAGAAACGCTGTGCAGGGGAAGCCGTCACGAAGATAGGCAATGAAGATGAATGCGCAAGTATCAGAAGACGGGGACTTCGGCTAGAACGTAATTGCGCTCATCGATCTTTATTCTACAGCACGAACAAATGGTCCTGACAACGTGCGATCTTTAACTTGACGACGGCTCTGCTTTAATCGGCTCTGCTTTAAATGGCGGCAAATCCAGCTGGCATCAATTCTATCGGAACGCGATGGTAATACTGGGCGGCGAATTAAAGAATGCTACTTGCCGAAAATTATTGTTCAACGCGGTGAACACGCGAAGAAAAGCAGCGTGCAATCGTATCTGTGGCGCGGGGCAACATTAAAAAAGAAAGAAAAAAGAAAGGAGAAAAAAAGGAACAGAGAGAAGGTTTGCTCTCCTGAGCCTTTTTCTACAGTGTACATTGCCACGCTACGCTTTCTTTTGAAGCAACCGGTTTGTCCGCAAAATACTGTCGCTGTTGTAAGGACTTATGTAGATATAGACGAAGACAAGCCAACAAGAAAGGCACAAAGGCAAGGAAAAGAACGCCTATGGTCTCAGCAGGCAGCGCACAAGTGCTTGCGTCTTAATTTCGCTGTTGGGGCCCGTCTTTTCCTCTCCCCGGATTTCGACACTGGAAGAACTTTTGCTCGTGAACCCCCTTGGACGCGATCAAAGAACGCTGAAAACTAAATAAAAGTCATCGTCACGTCTTTCACAACAACCGCCTTCCTTATTCTTTTGGACAGTAGGCCGCCATCGATTTTTGCTCATCTCCTTTGAACATTGAATCCCGGGGAGGAGTCGGCGCTTAATACCAAAGGAAGGAGCGCAGTGCAGGGAGGCGTCAGCGGCAGAGCCAGTCTGGCAGCGAGGGAAGGCGAACGACAAGAGCGCCAACAAGAAGAAGAGGAACAAGAAGAAGGAAGTATGAAATGACGTCCACGAAAGGAAGAAGAGTTCGCTCGATAACCTCGGACACGGCTTTGGTTTTGAAGGCCCGCCTTGGGTTCCTACAGATCCCTATACGCACGGGGATGGGGAGGTGGGGGTTGTGGGGGAGGTTAGAAAGATGGTGGCCTACCATTCCCCCCTCCCCTCCCCGCACCCCCTCCAGACCCTGGTGGCTCCCCATCTCCTGCTCGAACGGGGGCAGTGGGTGCTGACCGGGGAGCATGGTCAGAACCGCTGTCGACGTCGCGAGATTAATCGTCGCCCCTGGCTCTATGTCGGCGGATGCCGCGGCCGAGTCGTGGTCGCGGGGCCACATTCTGGCTGTCTCCCATCCCCAGCGCTCGGACGCGAGGCTTACGCGTCCTCTGAGAGGAGCACGCTCCGTATGCGCTGAAGGTTGGCCGGCTGGCAGCTCGCCGTGACTCTGGGCTTAGCACGAAGGCTTCCCATACCGTGTACGTGGCGAAGCTATACTCTCGGCGCACAGTGTGTGGGATTGATTTCTGAAAAGTGAGATTGCAGACGTTGGCGTTAAAAAAAAAAGTTGCAGTTTCGCCCATAGTGTGCGAAGCGGTGATGCGACAGCTGGCGCAGTGTTATGCGCCTCATGTCTCGCATTATCTCGTGCGGTTTCGGCGAGAGTAAACGTTCGCAGATGAGCGCGCGAGCAATCTCCTTTGGAGTAAACAGAAATCTTATTCACTGCTGACTCTAGTTTGAGTCGTCTTTCTTTCGTCTAATGGTGCTTCCCGCGTCGTAAAGTGGAGAGACGCGGCTTCCTCTTCACCTTCCTATCCTATCCTTCCTTATTGGCTATTTAGCTTCCTATATCGCTGGCTTTATCAAAGTTCTTACATCTCGGCGCTGGTTTGTGAATAGGCGGTAGTGTGTCGCGTCTGCCAAGTATTTTAGCAAGCGCTAAAGCGGCCAGACGGAGCTTTGCGCAGCAATATTTTGCGGTATCAGCAGCGGAGTGGTTATTAAAAAGAAAGAAAAGGAAGGAAAACGGGTGGTTGTGTTGTAGAACCTTCGACGGGCGATCTGTAGGTCCCGAGTTCGAGTCCTCGTCAGGCACTGCCACATCTTTCTTCGCGGAATTCTCGCAAAACCCGACGCGCACAGCCGGCGACAGCGGACACTGCGGCCTTGTGCGACACATGAGACTATAGCGCCGAGCCGCCGCACAAATTCGAACGCTAATCGTCCGTTCCGCGAGTTCGCCGACTAGTTGTTCCGGTAATTCTCTTAGCACTTTAGCTACAATGTGGAACTGATATTTCTTTAAAAGTGTCAACTTTAGTTTTCCTGTGCGACGGAGCGTCCCGACGCTGCCTACCTATTTCTCCTGGCCTCCTCGCCTTCCGGTCAAGCTCGTTTCCCTCCCGCGCGAAACAAAACTTCTTTCCTCTGCCACACCCAGTTCGAAGTTGTTTGATGAGGAGTTTGAAGAGCACCCTTCGGAGCGCCTACAGGAACTCCCGCTCCAAAAAGAGGTCGGTTGTTTATGCACACTGCGCACAATGAAAGAGCTCCTGGGAATTTTTTTTTTCGAACGAGAACAGCCTGAAATTGAGGCTATATAGGACAGCTTTCCTGGAACATGCATGACATGTACTACGTGCATATCACTTGTACGTAGGTCGCTGTATTCTCATGATCATCAGGCGCATTTCTTTTACCTTACGTTTTTTTTTATAATTCCCTTTCCCTGCTCTTCTGCGCAGAGTAACAGCATAGACTAACCAACCTCCCCGCATTTCCCCCGATTAAAATTTTCTCCATCTCTGATGAGATGGAGAAAATTCTGCCGTTTCAGCTGTAGTAGTAGAAGCAGATTATGTTTATTTCGGAAGAAGAAGAAGAAAAAATGAAGTTGTGGAACAAAATGGCGCAATCGATGGCTAAACTGATTGCCTGCTTTCATTAATCATTTTTTAATGCAGTGTCATTCGCGACGGCCATAATTCATACTAATGAGTGCTGTCATACGCTAGCCGAGTTGAGATGAGCCTGAGCAGGAGGAGCCGTTAATAGACCTTGCGGCTAAGCGTCTTTAATTCCGGCTATAAGTATTTATCCCTCTCCGCGCTTTCTTCATTAGATGACATTACGACACTTGTCTTCGTAGCGGAGGCTGTGGAAGCAATTAATTTCTTTTATAAATGGGCCTTCACCTCTAGCCCTTATAGCTCGCAACTCGCCCGAATATAGATTTTAATATTTTGCTTGATTATTATAGACGTGACGGCTGCTGCGTCGTAAAAGACAAAAGCGATTCACTTAGTTAAGCTCTAATTTCTATCGTCGGGGACAGGGAACAGCAAAATTGCGTACATTATGAATTCCCCTTACTGCTTTGGGGAAAAATTCAAGAAGATCTTTTCACGCGTAAAAGCTCTGTTTGCCGCAGACCGACCGGTTTAGAAAGTAAAATCTCCAGCGTCGTGATCGGCTGGGCCTTCACAAGCAGTTGTTGCGTAATAAAGCTCTACAGTGAACCCGTTAATGCGACTAGATGCACTTAAAAACGTCATGGGCCTGTTTGTAAGGTTTGCCAGCAAACAATAAGAAAGAAGAAAACTAGGTCACTCACTAAGCTTATATTTTGACAAAATGTGGGCACTGTTAGGAGGCAATATGTAAAAAATCTTGAAGCTGTTTAATCAATTGAAGGTTACATGAAAATTGCTAAGCCTTCGTTTTTGATACATTTAGAGGCGTTATATGAAACGCTTGAAGGGTTTCTCCGCTTCCCTGGCCGGACCAGTAAAAGTGCAGATTTCATATTTCCGGCAAATGGGGCCACACTTTGGGCGACGTGCATCGAAATTGCGAAATGTGTACGTTGATTATGTGTTTTGAAGATAATTGCTGAATACTCGCCTTCTACAATTCCTTATGCGTTATACAAGGCATGTAGCTGTTCTTTTCCGGTCTCCTCAGCGGGCAATGAGATGCAAAGTGTTTATATTTCGTTGAAGAAGGAAGCATGTTGTGAGTGTCGAGCGACAAATGTCTAATCTGTTTTTTTTTAATTACAGCATTTGTACAATGTTACTTATTCAAGCGTTCCAGAGTGTCATACCGCCGTTATTTTCAATGTTTCCCGACTCCTAAATCAACTGCACGAGATGGAAACTTAAGATACATTGAAGATAAGGGGAACCTTGAGTGCAATGTGTGGCTAAACTTTCGCTTTCCTGGCTTCAATATAAGCGTTGGAAATACGAGTTGAAATACGAGTTTTCCTTTCCCCTCTTTGTTTGTGTGTCTGATACGAGGCTTGTAATTTGTTTCTCAGCTGTCGTCGGTGAAATAGATCAGCTGGTTCATATTTGGCGAAGGTAAGGAGCTAGTGACGAGTAACGCGTAGGCGAAATTCAAAGCGTGTACGCACACTACGACCTTCGCAGTAAATTACGCACGCAAGTGTTTCTGGGCATTACGAGCGTGTTTTTACGAGCGGCATAAAATTTATCCCGCTGTCCAGGCGTAACTACGAGTGCCACAAAAATTAAATTCAGCGACCTTCTGGTAGAGCGGTACGGCGAGCTTGTGTGCAAAGTTGAACGCATGTGGATCAAATAGAGCCTTCTTAAAAAAATTGTTTATAAGGTGTTAAAAAGCGTCAAACTGTCGTAATCAGCAGCGTTACCCGGTGTCCTGAGAGGAGTCTGCGCAACAGAAACATTATATTTGGAATCAATGAAGGGCATCTTAAGTGAAATGTGTCGCTAAATATTTACGTTTGTGGCTTAATTACGAGCGTTACAAACAAGTATTCAAACAATTGTTGAAAGTTATTTTTTTAATGTTTTTCCATGCATGATATGGGGTTCACGTGGTGTTCTCGGCGAACTATCATGATCGAGGCAGCGTCTTTATGTTTGGTGACAATAAGCGCCAGGTATACATAGTAGGTGAGGTGTCGGCAAAGTTCCAAGTGGGAGGCTTAAATGAACTTTTTCAAATACGTGGCATATGCAAGTGCAACGCAGTGTGATTACGTGTTTTGCGATTGCCGCAAGTTTTATACTGCTGCGCTGGCATAACTACAACTGCCATTGAAGTCAAATTCAGCTAATATGGGGAGGGGGGAGCTGGGGGTCTGTTTGGCTAATGTTCTGGTGAAGTGTGTATGTAGTGCCTTTGTATAAATTCCTTAACAAGCGCTGGAAAGCGGTGTATGGTGGCAAGGTTTCGAACGGGGCAGTCATATACGGGGAACGTTATCCAATATGTGAGTTAATTCCGAGCAATTGAAGCTCTTATTGCAACTGCTCGAAAGAAACAGCTTCGCTGGAAACTGAGCTGTGTTTCTGCGAAGTCGAAGTCTGCTGTCGTTTTAAATTTTTTTTCACACCCGCTGAATATGGACCCGTCTGGTAACATCGAAGGCGCGCCGTTTAGACTGGACACATAACAATCACAAAAAGATGTGGACAATGGAGATCACGGCACGTATTCACAAAATTGTTCTTACGCTATAACTATGTTCGTAAGAGCGTATGTGAGCCTGTCGTGATGTCGGACGTGTTGTCTATTAGGAAAAGTTTTCGAATAGTTAAATTTGAGAATTGAATCAAACACGAATATTCGAGACAATCTACTTTCGAGTGTCGAGTTGAATATCGAATATTTAGTAGTTTTTAAACAAAACCAAAATATGTAGTTTGTGTGGAATTCGCTTGGTAAAAAGATAAAGCCTCTTGTTATTATCTGATAGACTCATGTAACGGGGCCGTTGACAACTGGGCGTCTGAGAAACTTGTAAATAAGAAACGGCTGCTTACAGTTACGTGGCGCAACATTACAACGACAGTAATAAAACAACGAGACAGCACGTCAGCAGATGTACGCAGAGTGTTGGTTTCGTCGTAGGATAGAACTGTTATATACAGCACCACACAATGTGTTAAAGTTACGTAAACGTGATGAACGTGACTGGCCAAATCATAAATTGTGCTGCTGCAAGGAAGACATCTAATTTGTATGTAAGCTGCGTAAAAGCGAGGCCTTCTTCTTGGATGACAAGCAGAGACCGCGAGCAGAATTTATCTGTCCAGTGCATTCGTCCAGGAACTGCTGCGTCGACTCAACAACCGTAGTTATCCTGCGACAAAGTAGTCTTCAGTTAAGTCGGTCCCTCTCCCTCGAAAAGTCTTATGAGTGTTGTTATACCTTACGTTCGAACAAAAACGAATGTTCGACCATTTCTACTTTGAGGAACACGAATTAATAGAAGTGACTATTTTATTCGTATTCGAAAAATCGAATATTCCCACATCTCCAAATGTTGGCGAAGGAGGCCGGGTATACACCAGTAGCTATTGGAAACGAAATCTTCGCGAATGTGGCCGCGCAACCGAGACACACAGGGCAAAAGCTTGGTTGGCGGACTTTGGTTATCTAACTTATGCCGCTGACTGTGTGAACACGTTACAGTGGCACTGGCTTCCTAAGATCTTAGCTTTCGTCCAACTGATAAGAAACTTCTATAGAAGCGTGGCCGAATTCACAGTGATTTCAATTCCTAAACCTTCGTGGCACGAAAAAAGAATATATATGACACATGCAAACTGTAGTTTCTTTTACTTCTCTATCAATTCACGTCAAGAAAATGGTTTTCTGTGCTTTCAAGCGCTTATTTCACAATGTACAGAACGTCCACTAGCGTGGACAACGCGCACACCATCTCCGGTGAGTTTGCGCGCCGACAGCTTTCTTTTGGTCCAACAGGCAAACTTTCTGCCACCACATCAACAAACGTACTTCAAAAGCAAAAGTATACATGGGGCGCACGTTACCCTGCGTTATCGAATATGAAAAAAAAAAGTAAGTTTTCCCGGTAATGCGCAAAGAATACCTTGCAGTGATGTCGCCAGCGATTTACTCTTGGGCGAGCGGGTGACTGGACAGGCAAGTGTTGTCGCACGTTGATTTTATGCCACATATCCTGATTCGCAGAAATTCGGGGGTGGGTAGGAGAGGGGTACACGTGCCCAGTGTGCTCCCCCCCACCCTCCCTCCTCGGGCTACACCTGCGATATACAGCATTTTGCGCAATTATACTTCGCTTTGCACTTGCCGACCGAGATTTTACATATTTGTGCAGTGCATTATTTTAGAATGGAGAAACGACTCACGTTTCAATGACGCACGCGATGGCAATTAAACTTTCTTGGGCAGGTGGCCTTCATCAATGCTGCGGAAGGAGCGGCGGGCAACTCATTCAACTGTTTCTTCATAACAGCTCGCTGGATAATGTGATGCGCAAAGTGTTACTGCATGAAAACGTGAGGCAAAAGTGAGAGGAGCCAGGACTACGCTGCGCGGGAAATGCTCCCACGCACGTTTTGTTGTTCCTGTCGTGCATGCTGTCTACTACAGTGGACGTTTTAGAAAATGTCTTCCGCAGAAAGAACTTGGCTTCACTCTGCCATGATATCTACAGGTCTTGCCTCCGAAGGCCTCTTCTATAGCGTGCAGAAAATTATATGCACGAAAACGCACTGTCACGAGTGTTGTAAGTCAAAGTATTGCGACGCGCGTAACCCACCCGCTGGCGCAAACAGGACGCAATCTTTGAAGCAGAGTTGGCTAAAAAAGGCGAAAGCTTCTTTTGTCCACTGAGAGAGAGAGAGAGAGATGAAGATGGAAGGTAGGGAGGTTAACCAGATGTTAGTCTCCGGTTTGCTACCCTACACTGGAGTTGGGAGATAGGGTTAGAAAGGATGTTGTCCCCTGAAGTTGTCACTATGCACAAGAGCTTCTGGGAAGCACTGAACTTGCTCCAAAAATCGCTAAAATATGTCCACGGTAGTTTACAGTATGCAAAAAAGGGCTAACACCGGTTTGAAGTCGGCTGGCAGCATTTGCTAACATGTCCGCTATAACTAGTATTGGCGAAAGCGTTTTCTTGGGAGCCTCTTTAAAGTACGAACGAACTTGTGAATTTCAGTCGGTACCTTGAACCTTAAGTCTTTCGTTTGTTGGAGCGTTCGCACATGCAGCGTGGTTTCCCTTTCCAGGACATCCCACGGTGCTGTTATTTTCATTCGTCTATCTTTCCGTGGGCATACAGCGCCAAGTGTATTTGCTGAATAGGAAGCTGCTTCGATCGCTCAAATTTATTGACCTACTCCGATAGATGAACAAGTTCGACTGAAACTGGGGACAGGTCAGGTTGTCTTCCAAAGCTCCTTTGGCTTTCCTGCAAAGCAAATGCCATTTCTTGCGTTCTTAGCAAAAGCTTCACCTATGAACGTGTCGCATGTGCCCCGTATATATATATATACTCCATTTCAGTGACCCAAAGCCTATGGTCACTGGATGAAAGTCCGAGGCCATTTCTTTCGAAAGTCTTTTAGCGAAAAGCGAAAGCTAAATACCGCGAGACATCGAGAACAATTTATTTGCTCTTAACGGGACACAAAAATAGAGAAACAGAGGGAGAGAGAGGGAGATAAAAAGGAAATACATATAACAAAGGCTTCCTATGGGTTCACACCAGTTCGTCCCATTAAACAACCTCCGTCGTGTGCCTTTCTTCAACTCGAATGAAATAAACTTAAGAAGGTACGGAGAATTCGGCGTCTGATTCTTCTCCGCCCGGCCCCTCCGTCGAAGCTCTGAAGTCCTAGCGCTCTTGGAAGCACCCGGGGCACCCTCGGGGATCTCGATCGCGAAAAGCATGATGGATGTTCCCTCGCTGTTCCCCAGGAAAGTTCGAATACCGAGATAGCGAGGCGACGGCGGTCGTATAGTATCGCCTCGGAAAGCGGAAGAAAAGATGAACGCGGGGAACGCAAGGAGGAGAAGAAAGAAAGGAAACGAAGAGAGGGAGGGGACACATACGATCGCGCACGCCGATCCGACTTCTGACACTCGTGGCAGAGGAAACAAAAAAAAAAAAGTCTTCGTTTGAGGCTGACTTTTGTTCCACCTTATATCCCCCGCGTCTTACGCGCTTGGCTCTTATCATTTCATTTCTTCTTTTTTTTTTTCTGGTTTAGTTTTCTTTTTTTTACTTCGTGGCGCTACCGTGTCGTTTCCCTTTCTGGGTTGCAATTCGTGTTTTTTTTTTTTTTTTTTTACTTAAGGCATCCGTCGGGGTTCTCGCACGGAACGCCGTTGTTTTCGTTAGTGTTCTCAGTTCACCGCTCACTTCATCTTACTCGCTGTCTTCTCGCTGTTCACTTACGGTCGACTCCGCGAGCATTTCAACTCCCGACTCTCGGAGCGCCCATTCCCCTGGGGTAACGGAACGGAAAACTCGCGCCGATGATGCTCGCGAGAAAAAGAACAAAAAGTAAATAAGAAGCAGCGTTATGTTGCGACTTCGACTTGTCTTGCTTAGAGACTGAGAAGGCTTTTCTTTCCTCCCCCCATCCCTCCCCCACCTTCTTAAAGTTGAAAACGACCCGAGGCTGGATGACATGTTTCTTATAAGACCCCCCTTTCTACGTGTCTTTTGTACGCTTTCGGCGACTGCGGTAAGTTGTTAGTTTACTCCGTTAGTCGGATTCGGCCTGCTTGCAGTCCTAACCTGAAATCGTTGGTGCTAGGGTGCGTTAGTTGAAATGTTGGTATTTGTCACTGTGGCCGACGCTGTTGTCTTGTAGTGCAGAAGGTACGGGAACTAGTAGAGCAAAGAAAGGGAGCAGACGACACGGTAGCTGTACAGTACTGCACTGTCTGCGTCGTAGCAGAACGGTGTGAATTACCGAACGAATCTGTCTTTATGACGTTGCGAAGACAAAACTGTTTAGCAAATTAGAGTTGGAACGAAAGTTCCGGAACTATCTCGCTCTCCCCAGAATGTGGCTTGCCGTGTATTTTAGTAGAGGCGAAACAATTGACCTGGGATGGCTGATCGACTGTCGTGTGACGACTAGAGCGCCCTCTCCTGGATGATACATGTTCACTTTATGAACGAACGGTTGAAGTATAGCGGGGCTAAAGTTGACTTAAAACAAGCAAATTTCTTGTCGAGTTCACCTTGATGTCAGTGAGAAAAGAAACACACTTAAGAAATTGAATTATGAACGAAACTTTCGGCATGACTTCGCCTAACTCAAACCGCGACGCGCTTACTGTTTTTATAGAACGGAATCAACTAACCCGACCGCTGACGACTAGAGCGAGCTCTCCTGACTAGGACGTATGCATTTCACGAACTAATATTCTAATTCGCAGGTCAACATTAAGTTAAAAATAAAGCACAACTCTTGACGTGCCGGAGTGACGAGGTCGACAATTAATTATACACGACGATTCCGTGGTCCTTCCTTCCTTCCTTGGCTTCGAAGTACAGCGGGCGAAACCGCGAATACGGAGACCCGTTTCCACCTCCGTTCGTTTCCAGCGTCGTTAATCATGCCTCTGTTCGGCACATATACCCCCTCGGCAGTACGCCAGGAACTCCATGCGCCAACGGATAGCCTCGCCAGACGCCTGCACACTAGCGCTAACGATACTGCCATCGACATTTCAGGATCTTTTATTTTCGCATAAGTAATCGCCCGCAACAGCTTGCGTCGACGGGAAATAAGAATGCGCGCCAAGCTTCACTTGGATTAGCACTTGCACCGAGGCTTTGTCGCTCGCTTCAACGCTCAAAAGAGAATTCGTCGAGACTTTGACGTCGAAGGGCGAATGCCTATGCCCGGATGGATGGGTTTCAATTATGAAAGTGGGAAACTGTCGCAAGATCTTGGCTCAAGTATGCGTAATAATTAAAGCGTTCGAGGTTCCATTCATTCATCCTTTTTTTTTTACTATTGTGCAAGTACGGCCCGCCTAAAGAAAAATACCGCAAGGCATCGTAAAGAAGCAGCAAGCGATGACCTATCTTCACATTCTTGTGCGTACCTCTTAATCCACGCTCGTGTACCTCGCAACGACACACAGTAGCGATGAGCACGGTGTTCTGCGTACGGTAGTCGTGCAATACGCATCACTAGGGATCCTTTATTGCTGAAGGGTATCTTAGATGCCACAGCGCCGCCAGCGAAGAATTATTGTGCGCGGCAAGAAATTTTCATCGTCCCCAGTTTCTCTCTTTCTGCCCATATAAAATATGATCCATTCTTAAGGGAACATTCAGTTGTCATTTGATCACCGTTGATTATAGGTGAGGCATAATATGAAGGTCAGCACGGTGTTCTTTCTTTCTTTCTTTCTTTCTTTCTTTCTTTCTTTCTTTCTTTGTCCACGAATGTCTGCCTGACGCGTCATATCACCCCCTTTTATTGATAGTGTGGAGAGAGGTCCCCTTGTACATACGTATGTATATGTTTGTATGTATATGTTTTAATGTAATTAATGTGTTCCATCTGGGAGTAAATCACGATGTGCGCACATTTTCTTTGCTGACCGAGAGACGTCATGTCAATAAAGCATTCTCACCTGTCGACGAAATTGGCTTGTCTGTTGTTGCTGGCGTCACTGTTTTTTCCCTGGAAACATGGTTGCTCGGGAACTACAAGTTGGACCAAAATGTGCCGGTAGTAACGGGCGGGTGAATACTGGTAACGCGTGGCATATGCCAAAAAGACATCGATATATGTTCGGCACACTTATGTTGCGCAGGTGGGGAAGGGAGGTGTGGAAAGGAGGTGGGTGGAAGCGTTTCCGGGCGTTAGACGTGTGGTGCGCAAACCTATAGAATACCGTTTGAAGTCGTAGGGGCATGGACGCATGCTTGCATATCGCATATTTTAGAGCGCAGCTCTTTGGCGTCCGTTCCTGGGTTTCGCGTCGTCGTCGGCGTTGTCGTCGGCCTCGTAACCAGCTCCGCCCCCCTTTCATCCCCCCAGCGCTAGCAGCGACCGACTGATACCGCTGGATGCCGCTGACGCCGCTAGAGAGTCAAGATAACGTGACTGCATAGAACACCGTCGCCGCCATGCAGAAAGAGGAGGAAAGGGTCCCCCCCCCCCCTGTTCTTGTGTGGCGGATAGGGTGCTCTTCAGTTGCCGACGCGCCGGTTATTTCACGTAGGCCCCGGCACGTCGACGAATACGTGACCACCTTCCCACGGCTAGACCTGGTTCTTAGCGCTGCGGAAGCGAGGGTATCTTATTGTTTGTGTCGGCATCGGCGGCGTTGTCCCTGAAACCAACTCCGCAGCTGGGGTTGACTCACTATCGGCGTCAGCGGCATCAGTCAGTCGCTGCTATCTCTTCCCTCCTCCCTTTATCGTGTTGTCCGCTTGCTGCGCGCGCTTCTGCCCCCAACGTTTGCCGCTGGGTGTACACGCCGCCCCCCTCCCCCCTCTTCCTGCGAGTCTCCGGTTGTCAAAGCGCCGGCTCGAACTTAATTCCTTTCTTCGCTCCTCCTCCAATGCAACCCCTGTGCGGTGGCAATCAGAGAGCCAGATCGGTGGCGGCGGATCTGTATATGTGCACCGCCCGAGCCGAAATTGCCGCTGCCGTTCGCCCTGTGCGGTGGCAATCAGAGAGCCAGATCGGTGGCGGCGGATCTGTATATGTGCACCGCCCGAGCCGAAATTGCCGCTGCCGTTCGCCACTGCGAAATTATCTGCCAGTTCTTTCTGAGCCATGAGCGAGACGACTGATGGGACTTTAATGTTGACATAAAGACAAACAGCAATTTCCTAACATTTATGCGGGAGAACATCCCGTTCCTCTCGCTCGTAACGCGTCCCACGGCTGTGACAACCTCGCGAGGCACTTGTATAGATCTCGTCTTTGAGAATCAAGCATTGGTGTACCAAGTCGAACATATATCAGTCTATTTCTCCGACCACAAAGCTTCCTTCATGACTGTCAAGAACTGTTAGTGGAGTCTTTGTTAAAGGAATACGTGTGAAAAATAAAAAAAAAATTCTGTGATAGCGCATACATGTGTTGCTCGATTTCTTTGCCTCAATCTATCGAAAAGGGGAAACAGCTTATTTGCTGCGCTCAAATTTCGCATTAGGAAGTAACGTAATCGTCGGTAATTTTTTTTGTTCTTTTTTTTTTTACTGTCAGCACCTTTGTGTACGCTAGTTGCGAAGCGCTTTTGAGAATCTGTCCATGCGTGCGTGCATGTTTTCCTAACTATCAGAGCTCGCCAGGCTGGCTTCTCCACTACAAGACATTTTGGACGGTGCAACCCACTTTAGTTCGACTCTTTGGGTGGTGAAGCCGACTTAAGTGATTACACTTGGTTCACCTGGCGTGTAGCTTGCATACTGGAAGCATTCTCGCTTTATTTATGTTTGTGTTTCCACGCGTAACAGAGATAGTTGCAACAGAAGTGGCACCATGAATTAATAAGGACACGTAAGCCGACATGGAATTCGGGCTCTTTCGTTTCTGAGACAAGCGGTGAACCGATTCTTTCTTTGATATGTACGAAGAAGACGTTGAGATCATGGGCGACGTCAGCTGCACCGTTCCTTCTATGTTTAAAAAAAAAAAAGCGACATGTCTTCAACTACGCTGCGCCATAATAAACACTATCCGCTTCATAGAGGGTTTCCTCGTGTATTAATCATTGCGATTCAAACGGTGTCACCGTGTGGAGGTAATCAACAGGTCACTGACGGTTCACTAAACGGTGACCTTTCTTTATTGCGCCAAGTATTGCGCCAAGTATTGCGCAAGTATTGCGCCAAGTATTAAAAAAATGTACAAACATCCGGCCTGCCAAAGCCTCATTGGGCTTGAGTGGCAGAGCCCGACAGACAGCGGAACCGCGCAGATATACACACAGGCATGAACGCACATTAAAAATTACGGAACATCAAATTAGTGCAGTGGCAAAATAAAAATAGACACAGAACCCAAGTTACCTATAAAAAACACATCAGAATGAAAGAGCGAGGAAGGAAAACAAAATAGCATGAGAATACTCAAATCAGTGCAACAAATACTGCAGTAACCAGTGAATTCACAGGATTCATTTGACAAGTGGTGTAGCATGTGGGTACAACGTCGTACACCCACTAAGTAGTGTATCGCAGCATCTTCTTTATTTTATATTTAGTTCGTATTGCAGATACGAAGCGGGCAAATAAATTACATACGCATCAATTTTAGCTCACGGTACTAAGAAGCTACATCGCTCAATCTTCGATCAGAAGTAACACTGTTGTGGAAATCAGTAGTTTAAGTACATTAAACAAAAAATCAATTGAATCTATGCGTGGCATTACTGTCAGTGGCTGGTTGTGTCCACTGCTCGAGCTTTGCGTGCGGAGAACAGAAGGAGTGGTACGTGGAGTACAAAATTTTCTATACGGTGTGTTTCTCAAAAGTATATTTTTCGTCTGCACTCCTACGCCAAACGTTTCGGCGATGTCGAAATACACTCATTGTCGTCCATTACGCAGCGACGTGGTTAGGTGTATTCAACTGCGGCGCGGTACCACCATTGCCAACATAACGCAGAAAGGCAGCACACAGATCTTCGTAGCTGTTCAAGGAGCACCCTCTTTTTTTTTTCCGCAGTTAAATGGAGGGTTACGTTTCCTCTCGTTTCTGCAATGTCTCGTCCGTTTGTGGGTTCCCGAATCACGGTACTTTTCTTTCTCCTCGTTCCATTTTCTGTCCGGTCTCCTAGCAATTCGTTTCCGGCCTTGCTTCTCAGCCTCACCTTAGCCGCCACTTTCCCCGTGGCTCAGCGCTGAATCGACACAACGTTCTCGTTTTCTGCGCTATGCCTAGCTGTGTTATTTTCGCTTACTATACACCGTCTTTTCTCCTGCGTCGGTCTATTTCTGTCTCTTGGGACGTGCACCGTGAGACAAACGGGAGATGGTGGTCCTTCCGGTTGTCTGACGACTTCCGGTGCTCGGCCAATGTGGCTCGGCCGGCACTTCTCGCGGTGATAAGGCGCCTCCTGAAGGGAATTGGCTCATCGGACACTGCCCGCATTACTGTTTTCTTGGAGCTTCCTTTCTTTTCCTCTTCCTTCTTCTTTTTTTATCTCTCTCTCTTTTAACCAACACTTTTATCTGCACCCGTGATCTACAAGAAGCTCCAGACGACGAGTCAGCACTTTCGCGCTCTTACGGCGCTAAGCCTTAGCGGAAGAAAGCGGTGCCCGCTTAACAGCCTTAGTGGTAATGTTTTCTTATCTATAGCTGACTTGTCCGTCAGTGACAGCGCTTGCGAGAAAAGCGACCAGAGTGCTGGCAGAGGACTTTAGCGAAGCTTGATCAGTATGTCACGCGCTCAGCAGGAAAACGAAAAGGTGTATATAACGAGTCGGCAGGTTACGGGAGTGAAATAAAGCGATCGGTCCAGTCATGTGCACTTGGCAAGAATAAATTTGCGGTCCAATGATGCTTAGAGGCAAGATCCACTAAAAAGTAAATGCACCGATTTGCTGAATGAAGCCTTCTCAGTAAAGTGGCCCGTGAAGAGTTGCACTGTGGTCCCGGGTAACAAGAATTGGACGTGTTGAGAGCTGCGTGTATTCTCGCTTTACTATAATGGTCATTTTCGAGAGAGAGAGAGAAAGAGAGACAGAGAGAGAGAGAGAGAACAACTTTTTATGCAATATACAAAGAGCACTGACTGTCCTCGGAACAGAACGCGCATTCTGAAGGGATGAAGGGGCGGGTGGACGGGACCAGATGCTGTGGTCTTTCCGATGATCTTAATTGTACTTTATGATGATTGAATGTATGTTACGTGCAAATATTGCTCTTTTTGTGGCGGTACCAGGATTACGGGATACAGTGATAGTAGTTCGCATAGGTCGACATTTTATCACTTCCTCTTCTTAACTTCTTGGTTTTAGGGGTCGGCAGTATGTGAAAATAATTAAGCATCGACACTCTTCTTAGTCTACGCTCACGAGACAAAACAATGTAAGGGCGGTACATATTCACGTGCCTTAAGAAAACAGTGACTGTATGCGCAGCAACGCGCACCTACAGATCCTAATTTTAACTGGCAGAAATTTGTGCACAGATAACTAAAAGATAGCATGAGAAGCACAGTAACACATAACAGCTAGAATACATTCATAAAAGTTAATCGAGCCACATTACTAACAAAAATGATGCGACATACGACAATAACTAAGCACTTGCACTGAAGTAGTAGAAAAAAAAAAGGTAATGTACACAGACGGGCATTTACAAAATGCTTCACAAGAAATTGATCTTCAAAGGTCTTCATCGGCTTCTAAGTGGAGTCAGACATTATCGACACTCTTGAAGGAGCCCGGATCATAAGGTGACCGACCTGTTTGATTCAATTCGCCCACGAGATCAATAAACGGGTGTGCTGTGCTCCCTTCTCTCGAATACGCCATTGTTTCACGGAAGGTTAGGTAAATAGCGTTCGCTTTCTGTGCATTGTGCGGCGCGCGCGGTGGCAATTGTTTCGCGCGCGGAAAGGCTTTCTCCCAGTCGTTAGGCAGGGTGCCAAATGGCTTCTTAACTACGCGCCCAAAATTAGATCGAAGAAGGCGAGAGCGGACGTGGCACTCACGGCGTCGTTCGCGAACTAAGAAGTGGCCAGAGAGCTCCATTTTCGATCGGTTCCGCCGAATGCAGGTTCGCGAGTCATAAATTTCGAAGGGGATCGATGTTTATACACTTAGCCCGATGCCATTAGGGGACCAGACAGAAGAAAAGCGGGCGGGCGGGTGACAGATTTGCCGGCCGATTTAATTGTGAGCTCGGGCTTTTAGACGCCGACTCTTTCGCGCGCAGTTTATTGGATAGTGAATTGGAGCCCGACTCAAGTTCAGTGAACTTCGTGTTCGAGAAAGTGCAGACGGAGCGGACGAGCGAATGAAAGATAACATTCTACGAATTGTGTTAAAGAGGTGCATTCAATCGTTCACCAACGGTTGCATCAACCTTGGTCTTGTGCGAAAAGCCTTCTCGGGTACGATCAGAAGTATGGTCCCTGTCAGAAGTTAAGCCCCAGATCGTTGGTCCATATTTATCCGTGATTGTTTCCGGAAATGATCGCTTTTGCCTCGATTGAAGCATTTATGGTGGTAGTTGGTGATGCGTAATGAGCAGGTTGTAGAAAGGACGCTAAGAACGCGCGTGTTTTCTCTTCGTCCAGCGCTTTGTTTCATAAGCTCCAAAGAGACAACGTAGGCACGACATCTTCCCTGGTCCTGCGTGTGCTTTCCTGTTCTTTCTAAAAAAAAAAGAGGCCTGGACACCTCATTTTGCGTCCATAGGTATAGCTCCCTAGCCGCTGTAGGTGACTAGGTGACTCCCTAGGTGACTCCCTAGCCGCTGTAGAGTAATAGGCAACGAACATGCCGATGAAGCTGCTCGATCTGCTCATGAAGATGGCGTGCAGGAACCACTGCAGCAGCGAAACTTCGAATGCTTGCAAATAATGCCACACAATCGTTTTGGAACACGTCTAGCTTCCAGCACGCAAATCTGCATCGACTGGATCCTTCTCTTCGACTTCGTCCGCCACCTGGACTATCCCTGGACTAATCGGCCGCTTTCGGAGCAGACAACGGTACTTTACTGACTGTGGCTTGTCGTCGCTTTCACAAAATCTTTTGCTTTACGCATCAAAAGGGAGGATAGTGCTGCGTGTGACCAGTGCGGCAGCAAGGCCGCACTGGCAGCGAGGCCCGTCGTTGGCCCGGGTGTTGACGACAATATACGAGCGCGCGAAGCCGCAGCTTAGCGCCGAAAACAAACCGAAGAAGCCGAACTGCGAAAGCAGCAACGTGACGATGCGAAACGGCACGTTATCGAGTGGGCAGCAGGCGTTCGCCTTCACGTGTTGCAGGAGTGTATCATGCCGCCGAACTTATTTATTTTTACGAGACATTCTTGGAAAGGTTTAGTGGGCTGGCAGCTGCAGTCGGGAGCTTGAAGGAGACCCGGAAACCCCATTCAAGATAGGGCTTGACATCATGGCACGCATGCATGGTGCCGAGCTCCGATGTACATCGTATAAGCGTAAGCTAGATCTGAACACAAACATAGTTCTAAGTAACATAGCATTAAATGACGTCAGCCTAGTATTCTTGAGAAACAAATAATCTAAGGGTAGATGAAGCGTCGGACCCAGTGCTTACTACGCGAGAGAAATCGTCAGGTGTGGGTGTATGATTTGCGGTAAGCGTCTCTACAAAACGCGCCACAACGGAGATGACTTGTTCCTCGCCGTCAGGACGAGTCCTAGTCTTCTTACGTAGATATTGCTGTTTCCAAAAGCTTCTGAACGTATGCTAGCCCCGACGAACTGCTGTCCCCGTTGGTCGGCGGAGTTTCTTCTCTCTGTAGCAAGAAACTGATCGGGGTAACGAAACCAGCAGTCAAAGCAATAAATTAAATAAAGAAGAATAAAAGAAAAAAATTAAGTTATAACATGGCAATTTTTTTTACCATGCGGCTTTCTTCAAATAGAGAAGACGAAGAAAAAGAAGGAAGAGAAGAAGAAGGAGCACAAGAAGAACAAGGAAATGAAGAAGAATACTGCTGAAAAGAAATCAGCATCAACATCACCAAGGAAGAAACCAGAAGCACTGGCGGCCACATGCCACTCGAACCTTGGCTTCCAGGAAAAAAATGGCCCAGACGGCAGCCAGTGCGCATCTTGTTGTGTATCCTTCACCGAGCCGTGGACAAGCCGGTATCAGGCACGTGGTTTTAGCTGCTCTATGCCACGTGGACCAAGACCCCTCCCCAACTCCACTCCCTTCTCCCATAGTTTTGTTTTATATCTCTTTTGTTCTTCTCTGGCAGCAGAACAAAATAAACGAACTCGGCCCTGTTTCTCAACCCCCCCCCCCCCCCCCCATCCCCCCTAAGCAATGTTTCAACGCCTTTTCGACGAACAAGTCCGTCCGACTTGCTTTCTCCTCGGCTTTTGTTTTGTAGCACACTCTGCGGCCCATATTGTTAACCCACATTCCTCAAGTTACACACGCACACACAGGCAGGGTCACCAGAGACTCCTCTCTCAAACCTTTGCTTCCACGCTGGTGCTAGTCGCTAAAAATAAAACGTTGCGAGCCTTCTCGCGAAGACCTCAAATGCTCTCTAGTTCTAACGGTCAATTCCGCGTGCGGGAAGAATGTTTGCTGTATGCCCACTCACTCTACGGCATGACCGTGCAGGTGCCCCAGATGCTCGTGTGTACTTAGAGATGGCGTCCTCCTTTTTACTTCTTCGTCTTGCCGTTCTGCTTATTTCAGAGGAGCATAACGATACGCCTGACGACAGAAAAAAAAAAAAGAAGGGGAAGCGTGGTGTAGAGTTTTGATCAATTCTGAAACACGGTATGCCGTGCCCGTTTGCGTACTTTTCGTTTCACGTGTTCGATTTGTTTCACGTGCCCGCATGCGAGCGCGTTGTGTGAACGACGAACGTGATCGAGCAGCGAACGTGAGTGTGTGGACAAGGCAGAGGATCCCTCTTCGTCGTGGGCCTCGGTCAACACTGCGTTGTATCCTGTCTCTTTACAAAGTACGTTTGTTTAGAAAATTGAATGCGTTGATCCGCGTGCCACTTCGGCTTCATTCCTTTTTGTGTGTGGGGGAAAGGGGGGAGGGTGCTGTCTGCAGCATGCGGATTGATGGCAGAAATTTTATTTGGATTCCGCAAAAGTATGCCCCGGAAAGCGTCTTCCAGGAAGAGTTTCTTACACTTTGGATGCTCAGCCCTCAACGGCGTGAGCGGCTGACTTGTTTGACTGAGCTTGTTAACTTTGACAAGAAAACCGTCAAACTCTGGTGATTATTCGATCTTTTTAAGCCAATTACTGGGAACAGTAGTTATAATCATTCGGCCCTGGGTTCGACGTATCCCGCCATTTCAACGGCAATACATGTAACGCACCAACCTATAGAGAGCCTTCTGTCCCTTCAGTAGGTCTATACTGTTGGGGTCTCGGTGCTGACGCCCGTTATTGCGAATGGGTCGCAAGCCCCAAGGGTAGCGTTGGCCTGGCGGCCTGGGGCACTGGAAGCATCCGAAGGTCCCGGCAAAGCAAGAGAAGACTGGTAACAGAACAACTTGTTTATTCTAACATAGCAAAAGAGCGGCCGGTCAGGTCGACCGAAGTGGAGAGACGGGAGAGCACGTAACTCAACAGAAGAAATCGGAGCCTCTCTCCTGGCGTCCGGGGGCAGCTGCTCTTATACTCTCGGCGTCGCGGGCCAGAAGGAAGGTCACGGGATGAGCCCACGCGACGGCGGAGCATGAGCCCACGCGACGGCGCGCACGGTCGAGCCGAGAGACATGTTGAGCCGAGTGTAGTGACGCATCGCCAACCCGCCGACGGACAGACCTCCTGGCACCTCACTTGGGGAGCTCCGCTCCCCGGCTGCCGCGCTTTGACAAGCGTGGGCACACACACACACACGCACGCACGAAGACACGTGGCACTGAAACACGCCTGGACACGCTTGGCGGGGAGGCGTTGCGGCGGCGTCGAACGGCCCAAAATGTCCGCCGCTTTGAACGAAGCCCCGGCGTCCGTTGCATCCGCGCCGGCATTACTGCGCGTTGTAGGCGAAACGTAACAGACCGCCCCGCCGGGGGAAGGAGATCCCGATGGTCAGGGGACTGCATCCGCTGTCCGGAGGGATGTCGCTCGATGATGCTCATAACCGAAGTCGGGCGTCCTTTGGCGTTTCTTGAGCGCAGCGCACAGAGAAGCCCTCGTTCTCACGTTCAGGTGCACACAGGACACTGCAAAGTGACTTCGGGAGAGTTGACATTTTTGTTCTCGTTTCCGGCAAGCGTTAGAACTACGCCGAAAGTCAACCGCTCAGTCAGCAAGCACGGCACAACCCTCACTAAGCCCTGCCAGGCTCTTTCCCGTTTTATACTGCTGCCTAGTTCCTTACAGTAGTTTAGCAGCACTCAGAACGCGTCCACAAATCGGAAAATTGCCCTAGAAAGCACATCATCACTTTGAAACACTACACGAAAGCAATAGGTTAAAAATCCTGCCTCAGGAAGAAAAACATCAGTAACAAGCAATTTTGAGGCTGATTCCCATGTTAGGGGCTTCGACTTAAGCCATCGGCGTTACCGTTGAGACTCCCCTTTTTGTAACGCACCTCAAAGGAATATTGTTGCAAAGCGAGGCTCCAGCGCAGGAGGCGGCCATTTTTGGGAGAGATGGTCTGCAGCCATTGGAGAGGGCAGTGATCCGTCTCAATGATAAACCTCGAGCCAGCTAGGTAACATGACAATTTCTGAACGGCCCACACGATACACGCACACTCTTTCTCGGTGGCGCTATACGCCTGCTCACGACTCGTCAGCTTACGACTAGCATACAGGACGGGGTGTTCTACTTCTCCATTTTCCCGTTGGCACAGTACAACGCCCATGCCTCGCTCACTAGCATCACACTGAACAACGAACCCTTTTGAGTAGTCGGGCGATCGTAGCACAGGCTGGCTTGTTAGGGCGCTCTTTAGGGCGCTAAAAGCTCTTTCCTTTGTCTCATCCCAGACGACTGTTTGCGGCTCTGTCTTTCTTAGAGCATCCGTTAGGGGAGACGCGATATCAGAGTACCTGGGGATGTACCTCTGATAGTAGCCGGCGACACCTAAGAACGACCGAATATCGGTCTTCGTGCGCGGTTGCGGGAAGTCTCGCACAGCGGCCACCTTTATTTCAGAGGGGCGGCGACGACCCCGACCAATCACGTGTCCGAGGTAGACAACCTCGGCCTGTGCTAACTGGCACTTGGGAGCCTTGACTGTCAAGCCCGCATCGCGCAGGCGGGTTAGCACTGCCCCCAAGTGCGCCATATGCTCAGGCCAGGATGCGGAGAATATCGCTACGTCGTCTAGATACGGTAAAGCGAATTCTTGCTGTCCCCGCAACACTTTATCCATGAGGCTTGAAAAGCAGTATGGCGCGTTCTTCAAACCAAAACTCAAAACTTTAGGACGGAAAGTCCCCATTGGTGAAATGAATGCCGCATACCTACTAGCCTCTTCTGTAAGTGGAACCTGCCAATAACCCCTGACAAGATCTAGGGTGGAAATAAACTGAGCGCTACTCACTCTCTCAAGGCGCTCCTCGATGTTAGGGATCGGATAAATTTGATCCTTAGTGATGGAATTAAGCCTGCGGTAGTCGACGCAAGGACGAGGTTCCTTGCCCGGTACCTCAACTAAAATCAAAGGGGAGGTATAATCACTCTCACCCGCCTCAATAACACCGAGCTGTAGCATTTTCTTTACCTCAGCCTCCATAATATCGCTCTGGCGGGGTGACACCCGGTACGCCTTGGATCGTACTGGCTCTGGGGAGGTAAGTTCTATGTCATGAGTAAGGACAGAAGTCCTACCAGGCCTCTCAGAGAACAGACCTTGAAACTCTTGTAAGAGCTGGTGTAGTTCGGTTTTCTGCTCAGGCGACAGCGATGCTTTACTTATTAAGTCACTAATGACTTGATCGGTGTCTTTCCTGTTCGTCACTGAGCCTAGTCCCGGAAGCTCGACCGGAAGCTCTTCGGGAACGTTTACCATCATGCACACCACTGCTTCCCGTTGCTTATAGGGTTTGAGCAGATTACAGTGGTAAACTTGCTGTGCTTTCCGCTTTCCTGGCAGACTCACCACGTAGTTAACGTCCGACAGTTTTTGAACAATCCGTGCTGGGCCCTCCCACTGCACGTCGAGTTTGTTCTTTAGCGATGTGCGCAATATCATGACCTCATCGCCCACCTCAAAACGACGGGCCCTGGCTGTCCGATCATAATAAACCTTGGCCCTCTGCTGGGCCTTTGCCATTGCTTCACCTGACAACTCCTGTGCCCTTCTTAAGCGTTCGAGGAGCTTAAGCACGTACTCTACCACGACTAGGTCGTCGCCCCTGCCTTCCCATGATTCTCGAAGCATGCGAAGCGGAGATCGCAGCGAGCGACCGTACACCAGCTCAGCTGGCGAAAACCCCGTAGCCGCATGCGGCGCGGTCCTTAATGCAAACATCACTCCAGGCAGACACAGCTCCCAGTCAGTTTGATGTTCAAAACACAATGCTCTCAACACGCGCTTCATGACGGAGTGGAGCTTCTCAACGGAATTCGACTGGGGGTGGTGCACTGAGCTGTGTAACAGCCTTACCCCGCACCTTTCGAGAAAGGCTGTCGTCAAAGCGCTAGTAAACACTGTACCCTGATCTGACTGGATTTCTGCAGGAAAACCAACTCGCGCAAATATGGACAGTAGTGCATTGACTATCTCAACTGAGCTGAGTTCTTTAAGCGGCACTGCTTCAGGGAACTTTGTCGCTGGGCAGATCACAGTCAAAATGTGTCGGTACCCCGTGGCTGTTACCGGCAGAGGTCCCACTGTATCAATAACGAGCCGTCTAAAAGGCTCCGTAATGATAGGTACCAACTTCAACGGCGCCCTCGATTTGTCCCCTGGCTTGCCCACCCGCTGACAGGTGTCGCATGTCTTCACAAAGTGGTCTGCGTCCCGAAAACACCCTGGCCAATAGTACTCTTGCAAGAGACGGTCCTTAGTTTTCTTAACTCCTAGGTGTCCGGACCACGAACCCCCATGCGACAAGCGCAACAGATCCTGACGATAGCATTGAGGCACGATCAGCTGATCGAACTCCACTCCTCTGCGGTCTAGATACTTCCGGTACAGGACCCCACCTCTTTCCACAAAGCGAGCATTTTTCTTGGCGATACCTTCCTTGACAATGCAGCGTATGTTTTCTAGGCTGCCATCCTTCTTTTGCTCGGCTATCAAAGCCGACCGGCTGACTTTTAGCAACCTGTTTAGTCCGTCTGACGTAGGCGCGATGAGCAAATCTGGAGACAGCTCTTCTAACTTTCCCGTGTCGGGATTTTCCTCTCCAGTATCTGGTGCCTTTAACGCTACAGGCTCAATTTTATTCCGTTCGGGCGTGCTCTGAATACCAGCTTGCTGCGCCTCTGACCCTTTCTCATCGTTCAACAACGTCGGTCCCGCAACTACCGCCTTTGCAGCGAGCTCCCGAACCTTCGATCTGGTTAAGGCCTGAACGCTAGCCTCACCAAACAAAAGCCCCTTCTCGCGCAGGAGGTGATCGGACCTGTTCGAAAATAGGTACGGGTACTGGGGGGGCAGCATAGATGACACTGCGGCCTCCGTCTCAAGTGCTCCGAAAGGTCCTTCAATAAGCACTTTTGCTACCGGCAGACACACGATATGAGCTTCCACTGCTTGCTTGATCCATGCGCACTCGCCCGTGAACATATCGGGTTCTACGTAAGAGGGGTGAACTACATCCATTGTAGCTGCGGAATCGCGAAGCACTCGGCACTCTTTCCCGTTCACGAGGAGGTCTCGCATGTAAGGCTCGAGAAGCTTCATGTTCTCGTCAGTGCTGCATAAAGACAAAAACACGACTTTTGTTTTTGTTTCTGGACACTGCGCCGAAAAGTGACCCGGCTTCTGGCACGTATAACAAACGCGCGCTTGCCTCGTCTCGAACCGCTTTCTGCGTTCGGCTTCGGTTGCCGCCGTCTCCGTACGTTCGGTCGGACTGCTTTCACTTGCATCCGAACTACGTGTATCCCCCTTTGCTCTCATGGGTGTGAACTTCGGCCTCTCAAACTTGGAGCCAAATTCACCCTTTTGACCGTCCTTAGCTCCGCGAGCCCGACGCGTCACAAACTCCTCGGCTAACTCAGCGGCTCTAGCCACCGTACTAACGTCTGGCCTATCCAAGACCCAGTACCGCACGTTCTCAGGTAACCGACTATAAAACTGTTCTAGCCCGAAACACTGCAGAACTTTCTCGTGGTCACCAAACGCTTTCTCTTCTTTGAGCCACTCCTGCATGTTTGACATAAGCCTGTACGCAAACTCTGTATATGACTCACTTTTGCCTTTCTCATTTTCCCGAAACTTCCGACGGAACGCCTCCGCTGACAGCCGGTACTTTTTTAGCAGACTCGATTTCACTTTGTCGAAATCCTCTGCCTCCTCTCTCTCCAAGCGAGCGACTACGTCGGCCGCCTCGCCGGGTAGCAAAGTGAGCAAGCGCTGTGGCCACGTTTCCCGAGAGAACCCCTGCTTCTCGCACGTTCGCTCAAAGTTAACCAGGAACAAACCAATGTCCTCTCCAAGCTTAAACGGCCGCATCAGGTCAGTCATTTTGAACAATACTCGTTCTCCTGCACCGTGTGCCTGACTTCCATTACGAGCGCGTTCCATCTCTAACTCGAGACGCTTCATTTCCAAAGCGTGTTGACGGTCGCGCTCTTCTTTTTCTTTCTCTTTTTGTTCTTTAAGTTCACGCTCCTGTTTCTCTTTTTGCTCTTTAAGTTCACGCTCCCTCTCCTCAATGGTCTCAAGGCATTCCGACAGCTCGTCATCCTCAGCTTCTAACTCAAGAATAGCCCTTAGCAGTTCTGGTTTTCTGAGTTTGTCTGAGACATCCAGACCCAACTCTCTTGCAAGCTCCAGCAATATCGGTTTGCGCAACGACTTCAAATCCATGGCTGCTCTGAATGCTGCTTTCTCTACTGCCTACTATTGTCTTGCCGCAAACTAACCCGGCAGCAACGACAACCACAATTACCAGCTCTGTTTCTGACACTAACAAAAGCCTGGCAAAACTCAGAAGAAGAAAGTCCCGCACTCACCAAACCTCGCAGCCAAGAATTCAGCGCAGTCGTTCCGCTGCAGGCAACCAGTCATCACACAGGGCTCGTTGCACTGCTCCCGGATGGTCGTTGTGCTGCTCAGCATACATTCAACCGCATCTCTTCGCTGCTGGCCTCCGTTGTCGCGATCCCACCGCTGCTACCAGCTGTTGGGGTCTCGGTGCTGACGCCCGTTATTGCGAATGGGTCGCAAGCCCCAAGGGTAGCGTTGGCCTGGCGGCCTGGGGCACTGGAAGCATCCGAAGGTCCCGGCAAAGCAAGAGAAGACTGGTAACAGAACAACTTGTTTATTCTAACATAGCAAAAGAGCGGCCGGTCAGGTCGACCGAAGTGGAGAGACGGGAGAGCACGTAACTCAACAGAAGAAATCGGAGCCTCTCTCCTGGCGTCCGGGGGCAGCTGCTCTTATACTCTCGGCGTCGCGGGCCAGAAGGAAGGTCACGGGATGAGCCCACGCGACGGCGGAGCATGAGCCCACGCGACGGCGCGCACGGTCGAGCCGAGAGACATGTTGAGCCGAGTGTAGTGACGCATCGCCAACCCGCCGACAGACAGACCTCCTGGCACCTCACTTGGGGAGCTCCGCTCCCCGGCTGCCGCGCTTTGACAAGCGTGGGCACACACACACACACGCACGCACGAAGACACGTGGCACTGAAACACGCCTGGACACGCTTGGCGGGGAGGCGTTGCGGCGGCGTCGAACGGCCCAAAATGTCCGCCGCTTTGAACGAAGCCCCGGCGTCCGTTGCATCCGCGCCGGCATTACCGCGCGTTGTAGGCGAAACGTAACAATACAGACCTATTGCTCTCGAAATTCGGTGAAAGTTTTGAGGCTTGTCTAGATATCTTCGTGGGGTAGCTGTGCGTTGACTTGGTTAGAGTAATGGGGTACGAAAAAAAAAAAAGGAGAGACTGCAGGAATTCTGAGAATTATCTTCTAAAGGGTAACATTGTTTGGCTCGGCTGTCACTTGGTTTTTGCTAAGTATTTCTTACTTGCCTTTCCTAACTTATGCGCGTCTACCCACGACCTTTTAGGTGGCGGAGAATGCTCAGGCTTTAAAAGACAATTGTCGGATTTTGTCGCCGCATCCAATCCCTTCAGTGCAATTGTACCAATTGAGCCGGAACGCCTGGGATGACCACGCCACGACGAGCGGTCGAAAGCGAACGCCAGCTGCCGCAAAAGCTCGTGAGGCGTTGCGTGAGCGGAGAGGGCATCACCGCAATGCCATGTCGGCCTCGCTGTCGCTCTCGCAAGCCTATGTTGTGTGCTCGTTCCTTGTCCGCACAAGCTCTCGTCTGCGTTCCCAGTGCGCCTCGGTAAGGCCCAACGAAAACTAGCCAAACGTATCAACGCGCTCGCTTGCCGCGAGGTGTTCGTAACTCGAAGGACGCTCAAGAGCGTTCGATTGGACTGCGCTACCCCAAAATCTTAATTAGGGGCACACCCAAATTTCACCTTGGCCGACCCCTAATTTCACTTTGGCCCACCCACAAATGTCAAGTTGGCCCACCCCCAGTTTCAAGTTGGCCCAACCCCAAATTTCGAGGTGGCTCACCCCCAAATTTTCGTGCCACTGCTCGCGCGTTCGTCATCTTCTTCCACAGCTAGTTGGCTCTATCTTGAAAGTGATCGTATTATGCGAAGAAAGGACGGACGGACAGTTTCCTCTTTGGGTAACGATAAAAACGCTTACGCATTTAAAAGCGAACTGGAGAGGAGAACGCTAGTGTGCCCTCCGGACTTAATTTCTCCAGCTTGAGTTTCGTGTAACATATGCTTCTCCAGGTTTGCTCCTCGAACAAGCTCTACACGCAAAAAAAAAGTCTGCAATATGCGTTGTTATACTTAAAGGATAACAAGAATGCTTCACAAGGAGCATAAGACCGTGCAACGAGCGATGGAGAAAGAAATAAACGATAGGCGTAAAGTTACGAAACAGGAAGACAGCAATGTTGACCGGAAAGGATACAGGTGGCTTCACAAAATTTTCATTGAAAACAAACCGTCAAATGTAAGTATAAGCTACGCGTCCCCATCACGCTGGAGGGCTCATTTCAGCTGAGCCTGGCGCCGAGTGAATATACCTCGTCTGACGCTATCGCTTCCCGAACACTTTACCTATCAATGTTCAGCCGTAAAAGGCGAGAAACATTAAGCAGTGACGTCATCTCTTGTGAACCAATAAGCTTGGAACAATAGGCTCGTACTGGTTCGCCCCCTGGCTTTGATCTGAACCGAAGAGAATATACTAACCGCCTCGAGGTGGCAGGTTAATGAAATAGTTTTGGTAGAAATTGAGTGTATATCCTGTTTTTAGCATATTTGCAGTATTCTGAAGACTATGGCATCAATATTCTCATATAAACTCCCTTTCAGTACTTATCCAATTCAAATCAATTCAAATCCGTCCAACTGCGCGACACGCTGAATACGGCGAAGGACACTCAATCTGTACCAGTGATTCTGGTTGTTCATGACCTTCAGTATTGGTACAAGGGGCCATTTACGGGGCCGGTGCGTTTTGTGTGCCACCGACGCCAGAAACTGCCGTTGCAGCCAATAAAACAGGCATTTTATTGCCTCCAAGGGTGACTGCAAATAGACGAACAATAAAATCATGGTTTAACGTTGTTTCCTCTACCATTCTGAGTTGCGAAGGCCGCCTTTGCATGATTGATAAAACCCCACTGCCGGTGTCTTTGAAGATTTAATGGCTTAGGCTGCGTCCCATGGCAGAAACTGCCTTTTAAAATTTTTTGCCCCTGTGTTTGCTAGTTCTGGAATGGCGGTTACATTAAATTTACTATCGTCTTATGGCGCTCCGAACCAGGGTGTTATATTGGATGACAGTAGCTTCGGACTAAAATTTTGGAAGTCAGCGCTTTATTGCGGCCATCTTTTGTTCTTTTTTTTTCAATATTTGCTGAAGGTAATGCGCAAGCTAACCAAAGCGTGAAAGAAGTATGATTTCGACGTTGTCTTTACTGGGTGGTACAGAAAGATTTTTCGCGATAAACTTTTTCCACGGACAACTGTCGCCTTTGCGAACGCAACTTCCTGCTGAAAGAGCCAACCGTACAGTGTTCGATTGCGGATGCGCACGCAATCAGCGTTCTCTCGCTTGTCTTTCGCAATTTGTTTCTTAGCTCCATTATCCCTGGGAAATGTCACAAACCAAACAGACGCGCGCCTGATTGGTGTCCTGCTTCTTCTGCCTTTTATCTATCTATCTATCTATCTATCTATCTATCTATCTATCTATCTATCTATCTATCTATCTATCTATCTATCTATCTATCTATCTATCTATCTATCTATCTATCTATCTATCTATCTATCTATCTATCTATCTATCTATCTATCTATCTATCTATCTATCTATCTATCTATCTATCTATCTATCTATCTATCTATCTATTTTTATGCTTGATGAGTTAGTTTAAGGTTGCTGTTGCCAACGTTGCGCCAAGTGGGCTGCTGACTGTGCGTTTCCCGTAAGAATTCTTCAACTAAGATTGACGTTCCGTTTGTGAGATGTCAGCATTGCCCCCCCCCCCCCCCCAAAAAAAAAAAAAAAATCTTTGCAGCGGGTTTCCGGCGGGCCGCGCTGTGCACATGCTCCGCCAAGTTGGGTGTCGTTTAAGGAATGAAGGCACGTCTGCTTTCCGCAACGCTCACGCCTTCCTGCACCGACATATCAATACAAAAGGCGAAGGAAGGGACGCAAGCGATAGATATCAAACCCGTTCGGAGTGATTAAGTATCCTTTCAAAACTCAGTATTTGCTATCTTCGTGGTAAGAGGTTGTTGAGTAGAAGAGATGGCGATGGCCAAACTTATTTTTCTTTTTTTTTTTCTTTTTGTATTTCGCACCCGAACATCAACACCGGTACGACAGAGCGACATCAGCCATTTCAGCGTAATTTCTCGTATTTAGGTCGTTGTGGTGGCGGCACATGTTCTCGAAACTTGGAAAATTCACTCTTTGGCTCCTTTAGACTACAATAAAGTCCATCTTTACCAATAAAGAAATAGCTACGCCTTAGAAGACGCTGTCAAAATCCATGACGTCGCGAGGTGCTGTTGTGGCAACCTTAAGGCGACCGGGAGGTCACCCGTCGTCCTTTTTTTTTTGCATCTTTTCTGGCTTACAAAGTATCCCATGACAAGGCTGGATTTTTTGGTGTTCTAGTATTACAATTTACTCGTACAGCTGATCTGAATTTCCACTTTGGCCTCTTTTTAATATAGTTTTGATATTGTGACTTTTGAGTAAGTGTTGAAGAAAGCTGTCATTCTGAATTACCGCGAAACCTGCCCAAAGGCAATCCAGGCAGCTGGTCTAATGCGATGGGAATAAAATAAACATAAGCGCGAAAATTCGCTTACAGTGCCGTATAACGCAAATATGACGTCGATTTCTGAGCCGTTGCTGCAAACTAGACTGTATACTTACGTCCGTTTACCTCAGTGATGTTATATGGTGCAAGAGCAAATCCTATGCTTAGTAGCCGCTTTGCTCGGAGGATGAATTACTCATGTTTCACGGTGCCACAGTATCATGCGTAAAGCAGTGGCTTTCAGAAAGCCTGGAGATTTGATTTTTTTCTTTACCCCGTATTCGGGTCAATGTTAGAACCGGGAACGGGTGCGATTGGCTGCAGGATGAGCGGAGTGTTTTTTTGCGGGCTTACACTCGCTTCTTCCAAGATAAACGGAACGAAAACGCTAAAGAAAAATAAAACTGCGAGCGCATAAGAACACCAGAAAATGAAATCACTCCTTTCTCTCTTGATTTCTCTCAATTTGCCTCTTTATATTCAGGCATGGTGCTTTTTCGGCAAACGAACGAACAGCAAACACAGGCAGGCGGACTGACTGACGGATGGAAAGTAGCGCCGTGCATCATGTTTTTGTATCGCCAGATGCATGTAAATTGAGACGACAAGCAAGTGCTAAAAAGGGACGTCAGCTTATGGTGCCAGGCGCTTGTAGACAGAATGGTACAATTCGGTTCTAAAGTGAATTCGCGAACATGGCTGGCGTGTCACACCGCATTAGAAAAGGAAAAGAGAGATGTCTTGCATTCAGTCTCATTTACCTCACGAATGAGACGTGTATGCACTCGCGAAAGATTACGTGCATTCGTAGCATCACTGTTTTCATGTATTACATGAAAACGGTGGTGTATCGCGTTCAGGTGGCGTGCTGGGAGATGCGACAGCGGCGCGTCATAGATGTCGCTATGTAGGGACACGTGCTTTAATGAATGCAACTGTAGCGCCTTTCGTTGTCCTTGTACAGAGCACCACATTAATGTAAACGGAGATAATGTGCTAGGAGGGTGGATCTCCTTAGTGCGCCAGACGGAGGTGTTTCGAGAGGCCCAAGTGGACTACGTGGGGTTCATGCAAACGGCTAGCGTACTGAATCTTTGTGCAGAGAAGGAAATCGAGACAGCTTGGCTAGCACACTTTTCCCCCATATAGGCAGTGGCAGTGGGGGTGTTGCAGCAGGCAAATATGAACCTGGGGCGCTGCCAAGCGCGCCAGTTGCTACGGTTGTTATCTTATTGTACGGCGCGCTATTGCTGGAGCTCTGAACGCCCTTCCCCATTTGCCCAAAGAAAATCAATCACGCAGGCACTCCTCTGGTAGTTGTCTAAGTATACGTAAGCATGCGCCACTTGTTCCTCTCCACGCAGCCCGTGGTCATTATGAATCTTATGGAACCTGATTCGGCCAGTATAAACCCTTATCAACGCTTATCAGGTTGGACAGCGAACATGATAAGGCAGATTTAATTAAGATAGAGTTCGCTGCTGTGCTCGAGCCCATGACCATTGGCGTTAGTTGAGGTGCAGTTAATTAACCCCAGTTGACTAAGATAGAGTTAATTAAGGCACTCGAACCCTCGACCTTTCGGGGGTGTCAAACCCATGGCTTTTGGTGGTAATTAAGATTAATTAAGATTAATTTAGCGAAGCTGTTACAGAACCACGACTACATTTGCTCAGGGGAGGGGGGTATGCAATGCTTTATTGATGGCTCGGATGCTTATATTGAGCTTGTTTTTTGTTGAAACGTATGCTGTCCTGTGTGCTGTATGTGTGAATTCAATGAATGTACGCACTGTTCGCTTTATTTTGCTGAGCGCCTGTATACCGTCTGCCTTACGTGGGTATGAGCCATAGCATTTTTTTTTTTTCGCTTTCGGAGCATGAGCCGTTGTTTAAGGGGGTATGAGCCTATAATTGTCTTGGGTGACGGACAAATTTCTCATTGGGTAGGCACGGGAATTTTCATGCATTTAAAAGTAACCAGATTAGCGCTACCGTGTTCCCAGTTGTTGCTCCATGGCGGAGACACTATAACGATACCGCGGACGCCGCACTCGCACGATGCGCTAAGCGAACACGACGCGTTACGTGCCATCGCATTCACGTAAACGCGGCTAAACGAGAGCTGCATGCCGCGAGGCGCGACGCCGAAACGGCAATGACGAGGCCTCAAATTTCTCGGTTCGCTGAAGCACACGCGCTTGCGTCGGGACCGCGCTATGGCGAGCGAACGAGCGAGCGGCACCTTTTTCGGCGAGCAGCGGACCGGCGTAATCGAATCACTCGGGGGGCGCTCGGCGTGGGATGTCTTCCTGCGCGTCGCGTGTGGCCGTTGCCTTTCCCACGTTAACGCGGCTCTCTCCCGTCGGCGCATTTTGGAACCAGCTTTTCGCTCCTTCCGTAGCAGCGCCCCGTTCCCTTTTACTCCGCGTTGCCCATCCCATTTTCCCTAACCGCGCTTCCCCATTAGCCGACACCCTTTCGCATCCCTGTTCTCTCAAAGCAATCCTCTTGCGCTCCCTCGCTCTTTCCCCCTTTCCTACACCCATAGTTTTGTATTCTCCGGCCACGCTTCCTTTCTATCGCCGCAGTTGTATTCCCTTATCCTCAATCCCCCAACCGTTCTTTTCCCCGCGCTCCCTTATCGTGCATCCACGCAGCTTTGCCGTTTCCCCTTCTGCGCGGTGTCGAGCGTGGTATGAGAAAGAGCGACGCTGTTTGTTCGGGAAGAGAAGAGGTAGTGCATATAGGCAGCACGCCTGAGGGCGGGAAGCACGTAGACAGTTGAATGGGCTTTCCACATCGCTTCGCCGAAACGGCGTGGCTTCAGCGGCTTCGGAACGACTTGTTGCAGGCCACCCGCCGCGTGAAGAAAAAATAAACAGAAAGCAAAACAAAGTGGGAATAAAAATGAGGAAGATGGAAATGAGAATATGAGAGAAAACAGTGGAGGCGGCTCCCACCGCGTCTTTTGCATCGCTCGTCGCGCTCTTCCCACAACGTTCTCTCTGTGCGACGCTCTCTCTCTTCCTGGCGGGGGCGTTCGTCGCGTAGGCACGCCGCAGTCGTCGAGGCTTTTGTTGGGTACTTTTATCCTCACTTTCCCTTCTTCCATACCTTCTGCGTGGAAAGGCACTTTCGATTGAGTTTATTTAACGGCGTATTTCTTGTTTGTTTCGCTTTGTCTCGGCCGTTAGCGAGCGTCCGGATCTCTGGAAACGCCCGACTGGTTTCACTATGGTTTCCAAGGTTCAGGGAGGGCTGCGAGTGGGGTTTTAGTTACTGGTTATTTTCTTCGTTCTCTGCGGGCATCCCTTCTCTCTTACTTTTTGTTTCATAACGGAAAATGCAGTAGGAGTAAATGAACCGAACTCTTCTGACGGCGGTGAGGCATTCCTCAGCGCCTTCCGCTGTAATTCCGGCTTTTCGCTTGAGGAGAAGCATGGGCCTCACGATGGGCCCTGTTGCGTGAAGGTACAGCGACTTTCGCGCGCTGTAAACATTTCGCCGCTGGAAGTGTGAATCTAGCTGCGCTTTGGCTTTGTGCTTATGGCCGAGATCGTTGCGCCGTGTGTTCATGTGTCGTGCTCTGGGATTCGCCTTAACACTTGTCGTTGTTCTACGTGTCTTACCTTCTTTATTCCTGAAAAGGAGGGTGCACATACGCGAGGACTCGCAGCTTGTCATGGCAGAATGTACAGTACAGGTCTATAAATATCTAGGTTTAAAATATAGTGAGAGTGTTTGCCTAGATGGACTTAACGTAGCTTTGCGGCACAACGCCTAACAAGTCAATCAGAACTATATCTTAATAGCAAGCACCCCCTCCCCCTCCCGTCGTTGTCTTCTGCGTTTACCACCACCGCGGGGCCGTTGCCTTCGGCACAAAATAATTTTGTGCTTTATGGGCCAATACTTAGGTTACGGGTCGCGAGTCTGCGCTTAGGATTACGGGCTTCGGTGCCTGACAGTGTATAGTTTCGGTTCCTCACTGGTCCCGTCCAGAATAAACGCAAAGCAGAGAGGCCGTTTTCGAAACAGGCAAGAAATGTCGGACATAAATATCACATATGCAAATCCTAATCGAGCAGATGATTACGCGAAAGGTAATAAAATAAAGTGTGCGACAACAAATAAAAAAACATTAACGACATCATTTTTAGTGCATTGAAAATTATGCACGACGGCTTCCAGTTCAATCCATGGACTGATATTGAGCACAGTTCTTTCTTTGCGAAAGCAGGAAAGAAATGCGGTGGTACCCTGGGCTCCATAAATTTGCGACTAAACATAATCATCAATGTCTTTCAGAAGACGTCGTATACGCACATAATTACATTGAGTACTGTACAATGACACATGCTGTTAAAAGGAAATCACTAGAGAAATTGAAAGCCCACACGTGAACTTCTATTTGAAACGCTCTCTTATACTAAGCAGACATTTAGGTCAGGTGGCATTTCATGTGGAATAGAACTACTTGCGCTTTATTTGAGAGGAACTTATTCGTTTTTGTTCTTCGGCACTATGCAACTAGCTGCTGCAAAGTTTCATGGTGCATACATATAAGTGTTGACAGTGGGGTAAAAACACCATTGGTACACGTAGACAACTCCAGTCCGGAATGTTTCGTCGTTTGTTGCCCTAGTAAAAATATGACCCAAAAGAAAAGAATTGAACACAGCGCGCCAGAAATTACAACAGCACGTAACAAAGTTACAGACATGTGGCAAGGTACTGGGAAATACAACATCCATCTTGCAGACCACCTAGCGAAAAGTCTACAGAATAACGCAATAGAGAACTCCTACTACAGTGCACGACTATCAAGAGGCCTGTGGTAAGGCAGTGAGAAAATTCTAGAGCAAAAAAAAAAAAAAAAACTGCATGGCAAGGCAAGAGGGGAGAGCTGTATATTACGGCAGGATGAAGATGCGAATATGAACGCATCAGAAAGACACGAAACAAATATTTCGCAGTAAATTAAAGATTAAAGAAAAAACATAAACGTGTAGAACAAGCTCTGTAGAAAAAAAATGATGCGTGCTTATTTGTTTACTATTTATTATTTGTTATTGTAACAACAATTAAATGGACACTCCGAGTGCATTTCCGTCGTCGCCGTGACGTTCGTATAAAGTCCAAGTGCGATAACTTGTGTGGTCGGGCGCCGTATGCTGTGGCTCCGAGGGAAATTGTGCAAAGGTGAGCCGAGAAGGATGCTGGCTCGATCTTGCGCTCGCATAGGAGGAAGGCGGGGTGGAATCGCGCCGTCTTCCATCGCACGGAAGGGAGCAGTGGGCGTTCTACTCCGGCGGCGGCTGCGTATGGCCCGGCTGAGCACGGCCGTGCGGGCCATATATCTTCAAAGCGCCCTGCGGTGGTTACAGAGTCTAGGCGCGCTTAGGGCTTGTGGTTTCGTGTGCGCAGTGTTCTCGCCGCTTAGTTCGCGTTGAAGCGAGAGGCAGCACGAAGGTCAATTCACTCACTGCAGCTGCCGCTCTTATTCACGCCAGCGTTTTGACAGCGAGCGTCCGCGGTCATCGAGGGAGATGTGTTCACGTTTGCTTGCTCCCGCATGGCACCATGCTTGTTAATTTAGTTAAGTGAATGTTTACAAGTCTATACGACCGATAAAACTACTATACTTACTTCGTATAACTGTCTAGCAAATTACCCGCCGTGGTTGCTCAGTGGCTATGGTGTTGGGCTGCTGAGCACGAGGTCGCGGGATCGAGCCCCGGCCACGGCGGCCGCATTTCGATGGAGGCGAAATGCGAAAACACCGGTGTACTTAGATTTAGGTGCACGTTAAAGAACCCCAGGTGATCGAAATTTCCCGAGTCCTCCACTAAGGCGTGCCTCATAATCAGAAAGTGGTTTTGGCACGTAAAACCACATAATTTTTTTGTCTAGCAAACTGCTATCGCGTCGGCGCTTCGCCTTTCGGGCGAAACTGCGACATCTTTTAATACTGCGAACCTTGCTCTCTGGAGATTTTAGCAAGGCGGTTTACAAAAAAATACGATAGTAGACAAACTTTGCATAAACAATTAAACAATACAGGTTGTACGCAAGCATGATAAGATAAGAAAATATGCAATGTAGTTAGACTAAAGTAGATGCAATGTATGTTATTCTCGCAGCCAGCGCTGAATTATTAGTTAGCTTACTCCACTCAAGGAATCTTTAAAACATTAATTTCATCTAATAAATGGTGTTATTGTAAGATCAAGGCGTTACCTGCTGGCATATGCAGATGAGAAACGAAATAACCTTGTCCTGCTGATGTTATGGAGCAATTTAATTGTCACATAAACTTCAGGCGGGAGCAGTGGTTTATCTGGCTTAGGGCTCGTAGATTGGCTTTCGACGACAGTACAGTTATTGATGCACGACCGAAACTATTGAAAACGAGACTAACATGTATTTTTGCACTTTTTCGAATTTATCAGTATTTTTGTGTATGTATGGGTCCCGCATAAGCGTAGTCCATAGTCCCACTAATAACATTTCTTTGCATGATAACGACCACGTGCCCCTTCCAGACAATGAGTGTCCTTCATGCTTCAACACATATTTTTTATCTATCTTTACTACAAAAGATTGCTCCACCCTACCTGATGTTTCTGACTTGGACTATCAGCACATGAGGCCCGTCAACATAACTAACGACGGCATTATATCGCTTGCAACAATCTTAAGTTATCTAATTCTTGTGGCGTCGATGAGATCAATCCCAAAATACTAAAGAATACTGTTGTGACTTATAGCAAAACTTTATATTAACTCCTCAGACAGTCACTAATTATAGGAGAGCTCCCGTCAGATTGGAAGACTGCGAAAGTAGTTCCCATACTCAAAAACGGCGACAGATATTCACCATATAACTACCAGCCAATTTCTCTGACATGCATTTGTTGTAATATGCTCTCACATATAATTGAATATCACATATACAGCCATCTGGAATCAACAACCTTTTTTTTTCCCCAATCAGCACGTGTTCAGGAAGGGTTTGTAATGTGAGGGACGCAGCGTTTAGAATTGATAACTGAACTGCATTTTGACATGGACCTTAATGTCCAAATTGATAGAATCTTCCTGGACATTTCTAAGGCATTTGATCGCGTAGCCCATTGCCGGCTTATTTCAAAGTTAACTGCACTAAGATTAGATTAACTTACAGTAATTTTTCTGCGGAACTTTCCAGTCGCCTAGGATTTACAATCGTCAGCAGTCTTTCCTCGCCCCTTTTCCATGTCACCTCCGGCGTACCATAAGGTAGCGTTCTTAGGTCGCTACTATTTCCTATTTCCGTTCTTGGGTCCCTACAAGCCTTTCCTAGACGCATCACGTTACTACTACATGTGCTAATGCTTCAAAATCACTCGGGCACTTTCACCGAAGCCGTGACAGTATGTGGTGATAGTAACCGACTGTGATTGTATGTCTATGCTCCTTTCTTTCTTTATCTCTGCTTTGCTATCACTTTACCGCCCCCTCCCCTCTCTCCCCAGTGTAGGGTAGGAAAACGAATCTTCCCATCTGATTAACCTCCCTGCCTATCCCATTTCTTGCCTCTTTCTCTCTCTCTATGTAATTCACCCTCAAACATCCGCAAGCTGGCTAATCAGATGTTTGTTCGCCCGCAGCTCGATTTTGCCGCTCCAATCTGATCACCCTATCATAACTACTTAATGGAATTATTAGAATTAATTCAAAACAGGGCCGCTAGGTTTATGTCACGTGACTACACGTACAATTCAAACATCTCACAAATAAAACTTGATATTTCACTTCCGCCCTTAAGCACTCGACGTGACTTTGCACTCACCCGCCGTGGTTGCTCAGTGGCTATGGTGTTGGGCTGCTGCGCACGAGGTCGCGGGATCGAATCCGGGCCCCGGCGGCCGCATTTCGATGGTGGCGAAATGCGAAAACACCCGTGTACTTAGATTTAGGTGCACGTTAAAGGACCCCAGGTGGTCGAAATTTCCGGAGTCCTCCACTACGGCGTGCCTCATAATCAGAAAGTGGTTTTGGCACGTAAAACCCCATAATTTAATTTTTGTTTTGTGACTTTGCGCTCTTACCATTACTTCACAAGTACGCTCATGCGGCTAGAAAATCTTCTTTACCGCTTGAAATCGCACCTTGCACATCATTCAGATTCCACAATCACCTCAGCTTTATACCCATCTACGAAAACACCCATGCATTCAAGTGGTCGGCGCTTCCTCGTGCCATAATCAAGTGTCGGTACTACCACTGACTTGTGTGCTAACAGATGTACTTGAGATGTAGAGAGTTTAAGTACTCTTCGAAGAAAGTACCGTTTGCGGTATGCATTAACTGCTTGTTATAAGAGCGATATATTTAGTCCAATCAAGGTTACTGCTAATGAAGCCGCCTAATAACATATATGCTCTGTCACTTCACAGAGGGACGCGTTATTTGTAGAATAAAGAAACGTAAGAAGTTCTTCTCTCTTGCAGTTTTCGTAAGGACAGTTTTTAGGAATGCGAGAAAAGCTGCATTTGTTCTATGTAATCGTCCTTCAAATGCGGCTTTCAACCCCCGACTTGCGATTTTGAATTTTTTCATAACGGTTTTAATTACTTTCCGAGCAGAATCATCCTGTTTGGACTTGATGCGACCAACAATAACCAGCACACGTGCCGTTTAAAGAAATGAAAACGAGAGCGCACGTCGCCATATCATTTCAAACTCTGGAAAACAAGAAAGAAACAAGCCAACCCACTCATAAACAAAGAAAAAAAAACACGAAACAGGGAGAGGGGGCGGGGGGAGAGGCAAAGGCTCGAATCAGAGACAGCCGCAGAAAAAATGGCTTCTTTTGTTACAAATCTTTCCCTTTAGGAGGCTGAAATTCCAAATGAAACGCGCGCGCAGATTTCAAAAGAATCTTTAAGAGACAGAGAACAAAATGTGAAAAAACAAGGAAACGGGGACGAACAAAACAAAGAACTTGAGCCCGCTTCTTCTGCTCAGCGAGGCCGAGAATTGCAGCGCGGAGAATTAGCACGACTGTATAGAAGAAGCAGCAGCAGCAGCGGCAGCAGCAGCAGCAGCAAAAAGGCATTCGTTAAACGTTCTGATTCTCCCCTCACTCTGGGCCCGTTATCATCAGCGGCTTTCCGACGGCGCGGCCCTAATTTTCGATTAAACGATCGACCGCGCCGGGCTCAACCGCGGCTACGGCGCGGTAACGAACTCGTCTCGCGAATTTCGCAATGGCTGCGCTCTTTTCTAACTAGACTTGCCTACTGTTCTGCGAATAAAGTCGCGCTTAGAAAGAATTGCAGAGAGAGAGAGAGAGAGATCACGGCGACATCTACGTTCAAACGTGAAAAATATTTTTGTGATTCGTGCACGAACTTTATTCACTTAAATCGCCTGAACTGAAAGTGGCCTGAAAAAGAATGTTGAAAGTCGGTTTAGGCGTGTGCAGAATTTGAATAGTCGGGCTGCATTCATGTGGCACAGTAATTTCCGGTATTTTCGCAAGAAATGCAGCGTAAACATTACATTTCGAATTTCTCGCTTCGACGGCGGTGCTTGTGACGTCTCGGCGACGTCATGGATTTAGTTGCGTTTGCGCGTGCGGTCGTTTTGGCGGAGAAAATTTCTGTAAAAGGCGCGACGGCTTGTCTTTCTTCTCAGGAGTCGTAGGCAATATTTTCCCTTTATAGAGGTGTACCGCACATGAAAACGTCTTAGTAGGGCAGTTACAGATACAGTAATTGTAGAAAAAGAGCGACATTGTTTAGTTTCTGAATCAAGGTAAACGAAAGCGAGACCTCGTGAAAATTGTCCATCACTTGAGAGAAAAAGGCCGTGATATCTCTTTTCAATGGATACCAGGCCATTACGGTATCATTGGAAATGATGACGCAGATAAGGCAGCTCGGATGTCAAACAAAGAAGAGCGCTGCGTCCCCATTCCTCTCTGAAGGACCAACACTGCGCGAAAGCTTTGCGTTATAGTGCGCACACTCTCCTTAGTAGAGTGGTATAGCGCAAATACAAGGCGCACCAGACTGCACAGACTAAACCCTTCACTGCAACTCAGACCTCCGGCCGGACTGCACCGACGCGAAGCGTCGCTTCTGTGTCGGTGGCGGATGGGGGTTGCCTTCACGAAATCTTATCCAGCACTAATTGGAAAGGCTGATAGTCCTGCATGTGGTGTTCGCGGATTCGAGGAGAACATTGGCCATTTATCGTGCCACTGCCTTCAATTTGAAGCACAAAGACAATCTATGTCCAACACATTCAGGAAACTAGATGATCGTCCTCTGAGTGAAAAGACAGTACTAGAACACCGTCCCTACCGATCATCGGCTCAGAAGGCAGTGAAGGCACTTTTGTGCTTTCTCAGAACTTCTGGCTTGTACGAGCGGCTTTCGCTCAATGACTGTCCGTACACGTCTCTATACTCCCTCTCTCTATCTCCCTCTTCTCTCTCTTCCCCTTCTCCCTTCTCCCAGCGTAGGGTAGCCAGCCGCTCTCTTGACTGGTTAGCATCCCCGACTTCCTTATATCCCCCCTCTCTCTCCCCTGCTTAATGGTCATTCCAAGACGTCGCGATGTAATCTGTAAGCGGTACAGGATGACCAACTAGTCGAAACAAGGCGTACACTATGGCCTATATGTGCGCGAGTGCGTTGACTTCAGCGATCTGCGTTGCATCGAGGCAGAAACATCTACTGCTGTAAAAATAACCAAATACGTGTTCCTTTACGCTCTCGAGATTCTGCATCGCGAAGATGGAGCCGAAATTGCCCGCTCTTCCAGACGATTTCAAAAAACGAGCGTCATATAGGGGAGACCTGCAGCGAAGCTTCTATGAAAAAAAGAAAAAGAAAGGCGAGTTCATTCGTAAATTCTGCGCCAGATAGAACGGGCAAACGTACATGGTGCGTAAAATCTAATACAAGGGGACGGATTTGGTCGGAATATAGGCTTAAGGGGGCGGACCGCGACAGGACGCGTTGAAACACACACTCCCCAGAGCGCGCTTGCAGATTGCGCATGCGGCGCCCTTGCATGCCTCATTTGACAACTTTTTTTAAGTGTTTGCTTAATCCACTGTGTTCTCTGCCACGCAAACTCGCGCAATGAAAGAACTCCCCGCGATTTTCCTTCATACAGCGACCATTTCTCGCCCACTATTCTTGCTCAGCCTGAATCAACAGAATATGCAATATGTTGGATAAATGAAAGTGCTCGGCGAGACGTTCAATGACATATTGCGTAAGCGGGCAGGCGCCGATGCCTTATCGCATATCGCCATGGCAAACACATAATCGTTGTTCTCGAGAAACCAAAGCTGCTTTGTTTTTTAAGAAACCATGCAATAAAATAAGTAAACCGTGAAATTTCGTATATATTTACGAGGCGAGAACCAGAGCTGCGTGTAGAGCTCGATTCAAATATATTTCAACGGTGTTTTGCAACGTGCTATATATTTATGCAAACTCCTTAATACCGCGCCATGACAAACTGCGACGGCTGGCTACAGATAAGACGCAGTCTCATTTTTTTCCTGTGTTTGGCACGTTGTACACGTACGGAGCACAAGTGTGCAGTTTGAAATTTGATGTAGCGCAAACTGTGACTCGAGATGTCGTAAAAGTTACAGGCAAGCAGAGTCCGTGCCTTTCTGACGACTTTGCACTGCGATAACGGAGAGCTTTTATCGGTGACTTTTGAACTCTTGTCGTGGCGTGAGTGTCGCGTGTCGTCGCGTGGGTTGACAAAACGCTCGGTTAAGCTCGGCTAACTTTTTAGATATCGCGTAAAGATCTCCAGCGTTCTTTTAAGGAACAGGACACCTACGTTTGGCGTTCTTCTTTAGCCTATGTGGTAAACACTTCGTATGTATTGACTCACATCATTATATATACATTCATTATGCGTCTACACGATGTTTATTGGCCATCTTATACATGGACAGTGTTGCGTACTTGTCAACTGTCTGGTATTATCGATCAAACATTTTTAGAAGCTGTGTAATAAAGAGTCAAATATGCGCGCAGAGTTGTGAGCCCATAGACTGCGATGCATGGCCTACTACCCTAGCTTTAAAGCATGCAGCTGAAGTGAGACAATTGCGTATGCTGTCAGTAAATGCTCTCTTTACAGTGCGTTCTCTTGGATACATTAACAAGACTTAAAAATGAGCCCTTGTCGGGTCTCTTAGCTACTCGTCAGCACTACACATGGTGACATCTGCAGGGAGATGAAAAACGTTTGCCTCCTCTATGAGCAAAAAAAAAAATGAAGACTCACCGCACATGTTGCAATCTATTGTGAAGCGAAGATGTAGTAAAGCGGTTAATTAAACGCCTTACGACTAGCGGCTAGGTGTACAATTTTGTTCACTTTCATTCTATGCAGCGTATAATCTCACAGAGTGTTTGTTTATCCACCCCAAGGGTCGCAGCTTTACTGTAATGCAATTTTTATTTTTTATGCACCACATCGTTCGCAAGCTATGCCCAAGCGCAAACTACAATTCAGGTGGGTGCACAGTGTGAGACGCATACGCAGCGATGTCACAAGGACGAAGGCGATGCATATGCGATGCTTGTCGAGAAAATAATGGTGATGACAGGTATGAAGCAACGCTTAGGGATTCTGTAGCTCTTGTGCCACGGCGGGACATATAACAATTCTTCAGGATAGGCCAACAACGTGCGCATACCCGGCAGCGCATACCTAGTGTCTAGATAAAAGAAAACAAACTAAATTCTCACAAATATAATTCACGATTCCGTTAACAGATTGGTGTGGTTTTGAGAAATCTGAACCGACTCTATATTTTTCAGGTTTTATGTGTGTGAAGTTATTTTTGGTACGCAGAACAGAGGTGTGTCTATTAGGTCAGCATACAGGGGTTGTATAAGCAACTTGACAGGTGCTTTGATGTAAATTTTTTATATGTATCCACAAATGTATCCGCTGAGATAGCGACTGACTCAATAGGCAGCCAGGCCAAACCAGTGAAAGTCAGCGGAAGCGTAACTTTAATAGTTTCGCTAGGACGTAGCTGATAATTGCAGTTTGGTGCCACGAACATCGCGACTCGCTGAGGCAAAGCAAGAAAGAGTGTCCCTCTGCTTTGTTGAGAAGTCTTACTATACACTTTTCTCAATTAAGTTACGTTAGCTTCAAGTTATCAGCATACTTGGGACAGGTCATGGTAATCCTGGGGTATATGTTCGTCCCAATCGTGCTCATCGGCTGTTGACTGCACCTAATGAGCGCCTCAATAAATAAGGTGTCCGAAAACGGGACAGGGCTGGTGTCATTTTCCTTAAATTTGCCAAGAATATCGGAACACTTGGCGCGAAACGTTCTGGTGTTAAAGTATATCTCAACGGACTAAAATAAACGATTTAGTCTGAAGGAACACATTTTATAGCCGCGTAGACGTAGTCATGAATCACGTGACGCATTCGGTGGCAAAAAAAGAAAAACGCACCACTGTTAAATGATCAGTGGTTAAAAATATTACTTCGTTGAACTGTTAAACCATAGCATCAACGGGTATACCACTTGTTGGTGTTGTTCTTTGTTTTTATCCTGACTGATTTTGACGCACGTCCACAGGCCATGAATTAGGTACGTGCGAGAAACATACAAGACGGAAATTAAGAAAAATGGGAATAGTTAATTATAAATATCAGTTGTTGTAGTAGTAGTAGTTGTAGTAGTACTAGTAGTAGTTGTAGTAGTAGTAGTAGTAGTAGTAGTAGTAGTAGTAGTAGTAGTAGTAGTTGCTGTTGTTGTTGTTGTTGTAGTTGTTGTTGTCATCGTCGTTGTCTTTACCGCCGTCATGGCTTTGGTCATGGAAAACTATTGACGATATTCATTATGGGGCATTGGACAAGGATCGAATGGCTTATTCCAAGCGATAATGGGAAAGGAGCTGCGTAACGCAGTGTGGTTTTCGTATCGTCAGCCTTCTCACTCTACGTGCGACAGCTAGCGCAGAACCACCCGAGGGCTTCGCAAGAAGTCGCCGGATGTCTTGCAGTGTAGGCGTCGCGTTGCTGAAGTCGGAAGCCGTGCGTAAGGCACGGCCCGAGTCCCGCATAAGTGCGCACCACCGCAGTGCATCTGGAATTGCCCAACGCCTTTGCTCCGGCCACCTCTCCTTGGCACTGCCCTCGTCTGAGCTCGGCATTCGGCATTCCGAGCTACTCCAGGGACCGACCGGTTCGCATTGGGCGCACATTCTGGCTCTCGCGCGCGCGCCGCGCGCCCTTGGTCCCTTCGGCTTCTCCCCATTTCTCCCAATTCATTCGCAGGGCACGGGGGGGGGGCACCCGGGAGGCATAAGGCATTCGCGGAGCCAACGTCTTTTCATTACGACGTTAGCGGACTGTGCCTGTCTTTGCCGTCGCCGGTCCTGGAGAAGGAAAATGGCAGGTCGGTAAAAGTAAGAGAAGTGCGGGACGGCTGCGAGTATGAGGAGGACCAGGGAGGGAGGCCTGCGCGCCGTCTCCGGGGTGCGCGTAGGCAGTCGAGTCAGCCCCCCCACATCCACAGATGAGTCTTGGCGCGGCCGGCACGACGGCGGACGAATTTCGTTTGGACCCGGGTTCCTCCTCATTTGTGCGAGTGTGCGCCGGCGTGGGGCTCGGTAGGTGCCCCAGGGAACCGAGTGCTGCTTTGATATGTACTCGAGCCGGCCGTACTTATTATTATTTATTTTTCCCCATTGCCAGCATTCTTTTTTTTGTCTTTGCCTCTTGCGTCTCGAGCAGGACGGCCATTAGTGTGGCTGGGACTACAGACGTCACTGCTTTGCATCGAGTCGATTGGTCCGCTGGATGTTGTCGAGGTTTGTCGGTGTTCAGAGATGATTATTCGCGTCTCGTTCTCCTCTTCGTAGTTTCATTGCCTGAAATCCATGGTGCGAATTGTGAAATTATTGCCGATTATATATATATATATATATATATATATATATATATATATATATATATATATATATATATGTGTGTGTGTGTGTGTGTGTGTGTGTGTGTGTGTGTGTGTGTGTGTGTGTGTGTGTGTGTGTGTGTGACAGATAGAGAGATGAGGAGATAAAGGCTCAACAATGGGTGCCAAAGACATTTGCTTTAAACGAGCATCGCGCACTCTTTACTATGCTGGCGCAATGAAAACAAAGACAGCTCATAGTTCTTCGCGTAAAACTTCGACTCTTTCATTCGCAGTCTTTTCAAAGAGGACTTGCGGCCGGAAGTTTACGTTTCTGTTGCATATGGGGCCGCTGACGCACGTGCTCGCCGCTACGCGTGCACGATAATGATCTGTACCTTCGACTAAGAAGGTGCACATACTAGGCACTTGCTGAGGCCTCCGAGTTTTCAGCGCGAAGTATTGTGGCCCCGTCGTGGTGGCACCGCCAATTTCTCTCGAGCCATTTCTCAATCTCTGCACCGTCCTCACAGCTGCCTGCACCGAGCGGCAGCTCTTGCGCAGGCAGCGGCGGTGTCGAACGCACGACCATTTGTAGTTAGCGCTCTCATATGAAGAATTCCGAACCTTTGAAGATACTTTAAATCGTTGGTTCTAAGTGGGAATGTTTGATTCTCTTTCACACGTTCAATGTTTCAAGCAGAATTGTTGAGCTGTTTGCTTACTTTCACAATTCTAAAACTTGACTGCTCGAAGAAGCTTCACAAAGGCTCCGAATGCGTTTTGAAAATTTTCTGGGGAGCTTTCCCCCGTACCCTGTGCTCAGGACCGATGTGTGTGTGTGTGCGTGCTGAACTGGGCTGGTCGGTTTATGTGTGCGCGCACACGCGCACACGCACACGCACGCACAGAGAGGCGCGCGAGGTACTGACAAGAAAAGGATTCCAAAGAACTGCGAGCGAACGTTGCCGGCGGCCGTTGCCCTAGCAACGGGATGCTCTCAGACCTGTCTTCGGTATGCGCGGCATACCAGAGACGGTGGAGGCGGCACCGGCTGTAGAGTGGGGCCGCCGATCAGATCCTGCCATCCCGCTTACAAGTGCGCTCGAAGTTTGGCGCCCACTTTCCCTAGAGAGTGGCGGCTCGAATGTATGCTATGTTTTGCAAGAGATATTTCGCAGTTGTCTGAACTCCCCTGGTAGGGGCCCTTTGTCTCTAGAAGAAAAGTGCTTGCGCAGTGGGCGTGCCCCAACAAACAGAGTCCGTAGATCTGAAGCCTCTATGCTCATAGACATTTGGAAAATTTCTTCCGAACATTGCTTCATGTGAAATCATATATTCCTTTATGTTCACATTACCTCTCCACGATTCTTTTATTCTTGTAGTCTTATAACAATTTTTTTTGCTTTGCTCGGTATACACATACTTGCTCTGTTAGTTTTTGACATTATGTTATGGACTTCTGGCAGTGTTTTGTAATTTAATTATCATTTGTTTTTGTTGGTTTTCCAACTAATGATTTCTACATAGAAGGCCCTATATGTGGCCAAACTTTCCGTATTTTAGATTTAATAGAGAAGAAGAAGAACGTGTGCTAGCGCATCAATCGATATAACAGAGAAAAAGGATACATAGAAAGGCATGGAAGTTAAGCAGAGATAGTTCCGCTTAGCTACCGTGCAATAGATTCCGGTAGTGTAAAGGCGGCTTCGGAGATGAATGCGCACTTTTCCGCGTTGTCATGTTTATTGTTTGTTTTCTGTATCAGAAGAAAAGCTTGAAGAACAGACTTGTGCGACCCCTGTCGAGAGTATGTCCTCAAGTTCTCTCTCTGTACATGAAACGACATTGCGAAGGGCTTCGCATGGAGGCTTGGTGCAACTGTTACTTTTCAAATTGGGATCAATGGTCTTCCTCTTCGTAATTTTTTACGGCTACGCCAAAGTATGAGATTAGGTTGAATGTGCGTCAGTAGAAATGAATGAATCGTCAAATTCAAGGCAGATGGTTGAGATTATGCAGCCCTGTAGGGAGCACAGCTCAACACCCCAAGTACGGGGAAGAGGAAGGAAATATGTCGCAGCAAGATGAATATTGGGAGGTACGCTAGGCATAGCGGAAGTGAGGCAAGTCCGCCGCATGGCGATGCCAAGGATGGGTTGTGACCTGATTACCTTGTCGGTGTGCATGGCTGTTGTCGGAGTACTCCGGAGTCCACAGGCGATTGTAGTTGTATCGTGGTTGTCAGAGACGGAAAGCCAGCCCACTGAAATCCAGGAACACCCATGAGCACTAATTTTTTTGGCTATAACTATGACTCAAATAATTATAGTCATCTATATTGTACGCCTTTGCTTTCTTTAACGCCGCGGGCCTGATTCTTTAAGGTCATGAATGGCGTGCGCGTTTCAGCATGACATGACGTTCTTGACGGGTAAATAGCGAGCGCAGTGGGCTAAAGAAAAGAAACGCGCGCAGGACAAATGATGAGAATGAATAACGTCTGGAGACAAGATACGCTCCCAAAGGGTGTTAAGTTTTTTGGAGGGTAGGGATGACAGTTGTTGGTGGATCGAGGTGCAGGTGGTTGGCTTCACCGTTTGCATGGAGGCTGAGTCGGCGGTATCGCTGCGCAGGATGGTGCGTTGTGCAGCGTATGCTGGACATACATACATACATACATACATACATACATACATACATACATACATACATACATACATACATACATACATACATACATACATACATACATACATACATACATACATACATACATCTTTATTCCAGCAGCACGCAACATATTACACATTTCGTGCCTGCACATGCGCAATTAGCTTGTAGGTGGGTCATGGCCGACAGGAGGCGTTAGCTCGCTGCTTACAAGGTAGAAATACATGTATCATACGTATAGCAATCAGCTTCAAAAGAATACTGTGCATAAATGTTTTACTGGGGTTAATGACGGATAAAGAAAACAATCAGTTTGATTCTTCGCTTGAATGCTGTTCCGTTATTTCTGCGGGAAACGGCGAAAACATAGAAAAAATAACATACATAAAATGAACACAATCTCTTCATTGTTTACAAGACAAGAGTGAAAGTAATGATAGAAACACTTTAGTAAAAAAACAATAACTAACAAATATTCTAGGAGGAAAGCAGCCACGCTTTGATTTGTTGTTTGGCTTTGTTTTGGGAATGTTGTCCAATTATTTCTTTGGGCAACTGGTTAAAAGAAAAAGGAGCGTAATATTCTCGACACCTTTCACCGTAGTTCGTATATATGCGCGGTAACTTATAAAGGTGTGTTTTCTTAGCATTTTAGGTGTACTCTATAATATTTTGTGACGATTATTAGAAAATATTGCGCAGAAGTATCACTTGTAAAAACAGATCCGAAAAGGTTTCGACACCTGCAAATATTATTTCTTTCCGTTATTGTCTGAGCAATCACAAGCAGTGCATACAATATGCTCGCAGATATCCTATCTAATAGCTTATCCAGTCGGTCTACTTTCGTTTGTGCTGAGGAACCAGAAACCGAAATACCATATCTGAGCACAGACTGGCCCAGAGCACTAAAAGCTAACCTTCGCAACTTAAGAGGGATATTAAATTCAAGCAGGTATAACTGTACGGCTACCGTTCTTAAACATTTTCTTACGTATTAATTGTGAACGTCCCACAACATATAGTCGTCAAAATGAAGTCCAAGATACTTAACAGAAGGGGATAATGGTAGAGACATGTAAGAGCATCAAAAACACTCAGAACCATGTAATTGAATAGGACAGATCTAGTTTAACAGTCTTATGAGGATTTCTAAAACATATCAAGGTAGTTTTTTCTTTGTTTAAATATGTTTGGTTAGCATTTAACCAATCAACCACACCTATTGCGTGCTTTTGAAGTAGTTTTACGGTCTCTGAATACGATTCGTGTCATATAAGTAGTGCAGTGTCATCAGCATTATTGCATCATTCAGGTGTATGTTGGCTATATCATTCACGTAAACGTTAAATAAAAGAGGTCCCAGAACCGACCCTTGAGGTATACCATATATCTAATTGATGTAATATCACTATATATATATATATATATATATATATATATATATATATATATATATATATATATATATATATATATATATATATATATATATATATATATATATATATATATATATATATATATATAGAGAGAGAGAGAGAGAGAGAGAGAGAGAGAAAGAGAGAGAGAGACAACGTGCAAACGGTTTGAAAGATAATTGGAAAATAATTTCGAATTTCAATACCTCTCGTCAAATCTAAGAAAACCGCAAGCACAATACTATTTTAATCCATACTTTACGTAGAAATCGTTACATTCTTGAAGTAGGTCAATTGAACTTAGACTACGTCTAAAACCGTATTAGGAAGGACTTCGAATAATAATAATAATAATAATAATAATAATAATAATAATAATAATAATAATAATAATAATAATAATAATAATAATAATAATAATAATTATTATTATTATTATTATTATTATTATTATTATTATTTGAAAACATACATACGCACACATAAAAGGGATAAAAAGAAAGCAAGGTGCAGACTGCCGGCTGCCACCGGAAACGGCACAGCGCCTGCCTATTCTTGAGCAAACAAAGCAGCTGGCAAAACACACAACTTCTACGGAAAAAGAAAGATCAAAGAAAACTGCGTTTCCTCAGTACTGTCCAACAAGCACTTGCTGCCGGGGTCAATGCAGCTGGTTAGCAATGAAATTTCCCACGACAGAGATTATGCGTCGAAACTGAGTTTTTCGAAGGTAAACATCGCTGCATAGCGGTGCAGCTATAGGGGACCTGCGTGTGGTACAAGAAGGAGGTGTAAGCACACGCATCGTGTTACTTACAGCTCCTTCTTCCTGAAGTCACGTGGCTTCAAATGAAGGAAGCACCAACTTCAAAACTGTTGCGTCGCTCGTCCTACCACCCGTAAATGCACGCATCTGTGTGTATTTAAAATGTTTTCCCTGCCACCCCGAAACCAGCTTGCCTTCGCTAACTCGCAGTACGCTCAGTCGTTCATTGGGTTTCAAAAGATGAAGAGCGGTGGGAAAAGTGCCATTTGTCGTTACCCTGTGGAGGTCGCTAATTCCAACTCAAATACGACCCGAATAATAACACCTGCTCTTATTCTATAGGCCGACACTTTCTTCAGTCTCTTTTGTGCTATTCCTAAAACTATTCCAGTAACAGTCGCACCACTCCTTATCCTACCTCTGTACAGACTACCAAACCGAACATGAACAATTTGCAACCATCTGTCCTCTTGCTCTTCTGTCCACTCTTTTTCGTGAATCTTATTCAGGAAATGCAAAAAACTAGCTCAGTATTAACCAATAAACATTTTGCCGTAGACTTTCTTTTCTATCTCACTAACTTGCAAACATTCTGAAGAGCTTTTTTTTGTAACCTCATTGATCATTCTTCGTCTTTTACCAGTGGTTTTAGATGCACAAGTGCGATGCAGCAATTTCTGTAACACTCAGTAAGGGTAGATAAAGAACGTATTTTTTTCCTATTTTGGTGATGTAAGCTTAGCGTGTGCGCTTAAATTGAGGTGTATGTGTGTATAACTATTGCTCCACCCCACAGCTACCTCTGCAGGTCGACGAATCGTAGACGCGCACATAAGGGGCGAAAGCAGCCTTCGCAGTGAAATTACGAAAGTAACTATAACGCTCAATACAAGCTTAAGTTACCGACACTTAGACATGCGCCAATTTCAGTCATACATCTACGTCTTACGACCAAGGTGTGTAGCCCCTGTAGTTGGGTGGTTGAGACAAGAACTTGCCAAAGCTTTCCAAAAACTGGACAATCGGCCGCTTTCTGTGCAGGTGCTGCTGGAACACCGCCCCCATCGCCCGTCGGCCCATAAAGCGGTGAAGGCGCTTTTGTGTTTCTTAAGGACGACGGGTTTGTGCGACCAACTGTGACTATTAATGCAATTTCTGTAAAACCACACGCGTCAGCGAACTTGCCGCAATTTCCTTCTTTCCTTCCCTCCTCTCTCTCCCTGTGATCTTTGTTTTCTCCTTTCCCATTCCCCCGGTGTAGGGTAGCCAACCGGACGTTATTCTGGTTAACCTCCCTGCCTTCTACTTTTCTCTTTCCTTCTTCTCGTGCCCGCATACGCGGCTCTCGCTCACACAAAAATGTGGGCCGATCCCGGAGACCGCACAGAGAAGCAGGAAGCGCACACAGTGTGCGGCTTCACCAAGAGGTATCGCACGACGTCATCAGGTGACATCATCACTTGACAAGGACGTCATCGCGTGACGTCACGTTTTACGCGATGGCTTCATCAGATTACGTCATCAGGTGATATCGTGACGGGACGATGCCGTTATTCTCGTATATTCGAATTACAGTCCTCCGAAGCTATCGCGTCTGCAGCTTGTGTGTTAGTCGTAGTTTACGAATTTTCCGACGCAATTTGAGAAATTCGAGTAGTTCAATTCGAGTAGTAGTTCAACCTGCGCTTGGCGGAGGGCCTGGGAAAATGAGGGTGTATGCTGCATTTCGGCACACGTACCTGGGCGGATGACTTATACGTCGCTTTTGGTGGTGCTGCTTGTCTAATGTCGTCTAAAGTCGGTCGTACTTGTCTAACGTCAGTAACAGCTTTGCTGTACATTTACTTTCACGGGGTGGAATGGAGGAGGAGGAATAAACGTTTGTTTTCGAAACGGTATCCCTGTGTAAACCCCGGTTGTACTCTACGTGGGAGTTCTCCTCACTCTCGGAACCCTCTTGCCTTCGCTGCCTCCTTGGCCCTGGCGATGAGGCGTCGTTGTTGTTGCAGGTCCTCGGAGACGAGCTTGGCCTCCCACGTTTCGATGAGGTCTTCGCTTTCTTGTCGGGCGTTACAGTCTTTCGGTGAAGGCGATGCGTCTGTATCTAGATGCCATGGGCATTCGGGGATCAGGTGCGCCAAGGTGTCCGGTACGCCGCAAATTGGGCAGTGGTATCGTGGCAGTGGTAGAGTCTGTGTATGAGTATTCCGTGGGTGTAAGTGTTATTCTGTAGTCTTCTGAGTGTAGTACTTTCTTCTTTGTTGAGCTTTGGGTGAAATAATGGGTACACCCTGCGTTCTAGCCTGCGATGTTGAAGGATCGCTGAGTAGATGATGAGCACGGTCTCTATCCCCGTTGACGCAGGCCGGGCACCTCGAGAGTAGGAAGGGTTGGCCCGGCAGGTCGGGCCTCGGGCCTCGGTGTGTGCCGCTTCGTTCCCCTCCAGTCCCTCGTGCCCGGAAACCCATGTCGCGCAGGTGTAGGGGATCGGCGGGCTTCGGCGCTTCAATATATTTAGTGCTTCTGCCGACACGCGACCCTCAGCGTAGTTCCTGACAGCTGCCCCAGAATAGGAAAAGACGACAGCTGCGTTCATGCACGTGGTAGTTGCTAGGACGATCGCCGCCTCTTCTGAAGTCTTAGCGTTTTGTGCGCGGACTGTGGCAGGCGCTAGATCTCTGCCCTACGAATCTATAACGCTCAGGGCGTAAGCGTTTCTTTGTGGGTATTTGGCTGCGTCCGTGTCTCAGGTGTCCAGAACTTGCCTTAGTCTTCGCCGTAAGGCATCCACTCGGGCTTGTCTTCTTTCCTTGTGGTGCGTGGGGCGCATGTTGCGTGGAATTGGTGCTGTGCACAGGGATTCGCGGATGTTTGGAGGACTTCCTCCTCTTCGGTCGGTGGTGACTATAAAGGTTTCACCGTAGCTCAGCCGTTGCAGCACTGGTCTTCCGGTGGGCGTGAGCTTCAGTCGTTCTAATTGACTGGCTTTATGAGCTTCAGGTAGTTCTTGCCAGGTGTTGTGTACGCCCATCTTGAGAAGTCTCGTATTCGAAGCCGAGGATGGTAGGCCCAGGGCGATTTTGGTGGCTTTGCGTGTTTGAGTGCGTTTTTTCTACCTCTGCATTCTTCAGCGCGAGGTAGGGCTTGCCGTATGTTATTCGACTGGTGAGGAATGCTTGCATCACGCGTAGCGTGTATTGTTCTTTAAATTTTTGAATTTAAGTTCTTGTTCTCTAAGGAGAATTTTTTAATGGTATATCTCTTGAGATAACGTTCTTAGGTATACCTGGCGTCATAGCTCGCCTACGTTTCTCCCCATTTTATTGCGATAGCAATTATGTGGACACTGCAAGCGAATTTTTGCCGCCGCCGTCGCTGTGAGGTTCCGTATATACTTACGTATGTGCATGCTATATACTATGCCATGCGACATGGCGTGCGGTATATGCGGGTTATATAGCCAAACCATTCTATCACTAAAATTGCTCTTACGCGGTCTTACACTCTTGACAAAATCATTCCTCAGAATTTTGAGAATGACATGCCACAAGCAAATGCCATCAAGCAACACATCGACAGTGCATGCATTTTATCTTAAATCTTCGCTGGCTTGAATTATTGATGTACGAAGCAATAACAGGGCTCAAACCCGAAAATGATGTAATTCTATTCGCGAGACTATGCACTACCTCCGGGATCGGCCAGGAAAGAGAGTTGAAACGTGCCAGATACGGAAAAGTGGCGGTAAAATCTCTAGGAAATCTTCCCATCGGACAATTTCATTTGTTTGTCTGTAATTAATAAACAAATGAAATTATCCGATGGCAGGGTTCAAACAAAGGACCCTTAGCAAAAAACCTCGTTTTCACTTAGTCAACTTGCGTTTGTTTCAGTTCATACGGCCACTACAGGTACGAGCCTTCGCTTAATCATCTAACACGTTGCTATGCATTCGCTGCTTCGCCCTTATGACGAAGCTCTAATCTTTTTCTACCGAAAGGTCGGTTTCAAAGGCCACTCAGGCTTCGTATATATTCAAGTGACCATCTTTTTTGCGGCTTTCGTTTAAGTTTGCTTAAAACATAGCTCAAGCCAGCTTCTGTTGAAGTCGCACGCACATTCCAGGAAGCATGAGATCACTCTCTTGAAATACTTATCCACAAGGGTTCGCGATTTACGCGGCTTCTCCAGGTATTATTTTCTTCTGTGCCCGATGTATTTACGCCATGCTCCTTGGATGTGCTTCTTCACACGTTTGCGTGGCGGCATGTAAGGCTGAAGGCGCTGTAGTGGAGGCAAAAATGAAGGAAATTGAAATATAGCGCAGAATAGAACAGCTCCATAGCCCGCCTCTCCCTCGCTCACACATTTACGCACGCGCATCCAAACACACGTGTGCATGCTCACGCGCACACTCCCTCTCACACATTCATACGCGCTGAAACGCACGCAATAACGCACAGTGAACGCACATACAGGCGCGAACGCTTCACACGCATATGCGCGCATGATGTATGCGCGCACTGTCACACACATGGCACGCGCGCCACGTGGACAGGATACGTGATTTTGTAAATGTGGCATGCCCTGAACGCCGCCGCAGTTTTATCGCTCGCTTTTTCCTCTCCCCTCTCCTCTCACACACCCGACAAATCCTGATTACTTCGCGTGTCTTCCTGCTGCATTCCGCCGAACCCGCAGTCCATCGGGTGGGCCGGACTTCCTGCTGGCTTTTTTTTTATCGCTATGCGAACATATACTCGGCGTTTCCCGAACCGCCGAGAAAATGCTGTCCGGCGGGAAACAGTCCACCCGCGACGCGACTCTCTAATTGAGCGGCAGTGCGCCGGTTGCATCGAAACCAGGAGGCCGCGGCTTCATTTCGGGAGCCCTTTTCCTTCGGAATCACAGAGAAAGAGAGAGAGAGAGAGTGCGTCTGTGCGACGGTCGCGCGGCAGTCTATTAGCGCGTGCAAGTTCGGCGAGCGCATTGGAGGGGAGAGCGTTTGCCGAGAGGCCAGCGCGGCGGACGCAATCACCGCGGAGGCGAACGCGCGGCGCTCATTAATAGGAAACTCCTCGGCGGGACACGGCTCTCGTCCAATATCGGCTAGCCATCGCCGTCGTCCTCGCAGAGGTCGTCGAGTGTGGCACAGCGGCGCGGCAGCCTTGCTGTCGCGGCGAAAGATTACAGCCACGGTGGCTCGGCGGAATAAGGGACTTTGTGTGAGGTGGCGGTGGCGGTGGGGTGGGGGCCGCGGAGTGTGTATATACGGCGGACCGGGCCGGCCAGTGCGGGCGAGCTCGTCCCAAATTACCTCGAGTCCACGGGATAGTGCGGTGCGCGTGGCTGCTGTGCGGCGGGCAGGTCCGAGAAGTAAGCGCTCTACGCGTCGCGCCGCCGACCTTATTAGCGAATCTTAATTCCTCCCGCCGTCCCACACCGCTCCGGCGCACTTCGAAGGGAAAGCGCGGGTGCGGTGAGGAGGGTAGGCGTGCGGGATTCCCGTGTTCCCCTCGGCGGCCTCTCTGCGAAAGTCAAGAGTGTCTCGCATTAATTAGCGTTCCCCGTCACCGTGTCCGGCTTGCCGACTCCAACACGGTATAGGGTCTGTCGCGTTTCCTATCGTGCCTCTTCCCCCTCTTCCCACCCATTCACCTTGTTCTCTGGTTTGTGTGCTACTGTAAGAAAACTTTGGCAGTGCGCCTTTTTTTTTTTGCGTTGTTGTATATACGCTCCGGCTTAGGACACTGTTCTTGTATTCTCTTCCCTAACTTCTTCGCTAATCTCTTCCTCGAGACTGTCCTTTCGCTCTCCACTGTTCCGCAAACATCCTTGTGAGACCGCTGCAGTTAACGGTATGCACATATATATCACCAAAGATCAGGGCAAAGACAAAATAGGCGGCAAACACGTGCAGCCGCCAAATTCCAGCTACATATACATCCATGTTTTCGAACTTCAAGAAACTTCAAGGTATTTGCGCCGTGTGCAGCTTCGATTAGTTTTCTCTCGGACACCTATACCTGCGCAGTTGCGAACTTGTTAAGCTCCTAGGCGTTTCGGGTGCGTGCGCTGTAGTATCTTTTCCTTTCTTTTCTTTCTTTCTTTCTTTCTTTCTTTCTTTCTTTCTTTCTTTCTTTCTTTTTCTCTCTCACCTTCACTCTCTATCGCTCTTCTCAATAATTCTAAGTTCTGGATCTTGAACTCAGCGTCAGGTAAGTGGAGGAACGAACAGATTGCCCATGCTTACTGAAATTGGGACACACTCGCGTGCAGAGACAAACGAATGAACAAATAAAATGATCCTACCTCTCAGGGTTCATATATAAGGATGGCTCGAGAATCCCGGGGCTTCGATGGGAATCTCGCTTTAGGCGCTGCCAGGAACTACGCATATATACTTTTTCTCCGTATTCTGCTCAGCAGCAATCGTCTTTTAATTAGAGACGACCTTGACGAGACGCTGGGTCGGATCATTCAATGGCGAGGCATGTTTTAAAGAAATGGGAAAAAAAGAAATAAAAGAAAAATGAATAGACCTGCAACCTAATACGGTTCCCGCTATTTCCACTGACTCCACTGCCAGAGTTGGTTGCGCTTCTGATTAGAAAGGGGCGGGGTGTACTGCACGGCCGTCGCTCACCGGTGGAAACGATTCCGCCCCAAAGCGATCTGCAATTTGTAACCTTGCGAGAGTGGCGCAATGCGAACGTTGCGAGGATTATGTAACGCGAGACGGCGTCTTCGAGTCGTCCCCGTCTCCGGTCTTCGACCATTTTCCTCTCTTCTTTTAAAGCCTGGGTCACACGGTGTCGGGTTACACGTCTGCTGAATAAAAGTGTCGAGTCAGCAAATTGGTCTCGGCTTCGCGGTGTTCGCCTGGCTTGCTCTATTTTAGAAGGGTCTGCGCGGTCACGTGAGACACGTCCGCATTGTCTGGCCTCTCGAATAGCGCATACAAAACTCGGTATCGTTATGTAAGGACTTCTCGACGCTTTGCTAATGAACGGCCCTTCTACGTTTAGCTGCAGGAGTGGGCGTCGTCTCAGTGAGACTAATACAACGAATGTTATGAAACGCTCGCTAGCCTGCCATTCGGGTCACTCTTTTTTTTTCTTTCAGCTCAGCGCTAACGGCTCTAACGTGCTTTAACATCTACCAGCTAAGCACCGGACGATTCGAAACGCTGTCGATTCACAGCGGGCGTCTTGATTTCAGTGTATACGGTTCCAGTGTTGCGGACTTTTGAAAAAGAAAGAAAGAAGAGATCAATCCAGCGCCACAACCGAATGAAAACTGATGCAGAATAAGCTTAACGTTGCAAGAACACTCCTAAGACTACATCGATGACATTGTTCCATTAAAGGGACGCTGTGAAAAATGCTAAGCCAAACCCAATTGGCAGATTATGTGGCAGCAGGTCCCCTTGTCGCCTTATGATAAGCAAGGAGAACAAGGAGCACTGGCTGGATGGACTCGATTTTTTTTTGTTAGTGTCAACTCCACGAAGCCAACTGGCCAAAGAAAGCCACGGAAAGTATGGAGGAAATTAACAGTGTTAGCTTTCATTGAAACCTAGAAATAATGCGAAAAATGGAAATGACAGTGGAAGAAAAGGCAACTTGCCACCGTTGAGAGCCGAAACAGAACACAGGCTTCGGAGAGCGAGAGCGAGGGTGATTTGGCGTCGCGGTGATGCCCTCTCCCTTCACACAACATCTGGCACGCTACTGCTGCGGCAGGTTTAACTTTTCACCCGCTCTGCTCCTTCGAGGTGCGCTGGTGCCATGAAATTGCAGCCAATGGGGATGTAGGTGCCGCGTCGCTGCTACAGACACCGCACGCTGAATTTGCACTCACTGAGCCGTTGGACGCTTTCGCATCAGTAACCTCCGTCATGTGTAAATTCAGGGCTTCATATACGTCCATTTTCTTTTTTTTTTTTGTCCAAGGTGCAGGGTAGGATCCAACAGGACCCATGTCTTGTTAGTCGATCTACATTTCCTTGCTGTTCTGTCTTTCTCTTTCCTGTCGCATCTTTCTGGCGATTTTAATATGTTCCACGACACTTGCCTAGCCAATAAAACGAGCTTTCTTCGCGCGGGTATCGACCCCGTCAATTAACCACCTGAGCTTCGGCTGGATGGACAGCCTAACCTAACCTAACCAAGCATCGCCTGCTCTAGCATAACGTAACGTAAGCTAAACTAACCTCGCCTGACATAAACACTAAGAACTACTATGTCTAGGCGGGTGTGTCACCAATGAACTATTGCAGACTCACAAGTATGAATTTCGTTCTTCATGTCAAGCGACATTGACCAAAGTATACGTACGGCAGCTAAAGGTTAACATAGACCAAAGGGCCGATGTATGCTCTGTAGCTTGTATGCCCTACTTTGTTGTATTCTCTATTGGTCGTATGTTCCTCTTTACTTATTTCGCGTACTGCATGACTTACAGCGTCAGAGATAGTTCCATTTTGCTCGTTGGTAATCTTCTGATCTTACTCTTACGACCTGATATTTCACTGTTTTCATTTCGTTGCGGGATGATGGAACTGCGCGACACATCTTCCTACTTTTTCACCCTTCTTCTGCTTCCTTGTTCAGCTGCACAGAGTCTCCTTTCTTTCTGCATCCATCCTTTTGTACTTCGTCTGCTGCGTTTCTCACTCAGCATGTCATATGCCGAGCCTCGTTCTGCAGGCCGCAGCCTGTCCATCTATCTTCCCACGTGTCATACATCTCTGTCTCCCTTTCCCAAAAGTCCTCGCCGTCACACAAACGGTCAAGCCACTGGTAACATGTGTCAAGCAACTGTCGGACTGGCTTGGAGAAGATGAAATGTTACAGTGTTTTACGTATGGCGTAGATGTACTAGTATACATGTACGCACAACAGAATGACGAACAAATGTGTGTTGTAAGAGCAGTGTCACTGACAATTTGCGGCATTTTGTTCGATAATGATCCCGTTAACGTTAGTTAAATCAAATTTAATCATGCAAAGGCAACTTAGGCTGTGCTGCGCCAGCCACAAACTATTAAATGTCTATATTAAAAGCAGCAAAAGCTGCATCGCTCGAAAGTTTACTCAAATATCCAGTTTTGTATAGAAAACTCAGGTCTTCCCTCAGCTCTACAAGTGCATTATCTCAAATCTTAAGTGGGGAGTAAAATTATTTACCTATCTGTGTAATTCATGAAAGCATTTCCGGCTTTTTGTTGCGATATGCTGATATGTAATTAATATGAGTACCAGCGTTAACCCTTTGTGCCATTTCTCGCATGGTGGTTGTTATCTTTCGTTAGTAAAAAGTCGTTTGTGAGGTGCGTGAGCTCTATCCGAAGTGGACGTATAATTATTTCAAAAAGTCGCAGTTTCGCCCGAAAGGCGGATCACCGATTGGGATAGCAAACTAGTAGACATCTACACGATGTAAGGATAGTAGTTTTATCGACCATATAAACTTGGCAACATTCGCTTACTAACTATATTAACAAGCATAGTGTCAGCGCGCACAGGCAAACATGAACACATCGCACTCGATGACGGCGAAAACTCGCTGTCAAAACGCTGGCACGAGGAAGCGCGGCAGCAGCAGCGAGCGAAGTGTCCTTCGTGCTGTCTATCACCTCAACGCAAACTGAGCGGCGAGAACACAGCACGCACTATGGTATGAACCATCTGCAGATCGCTTTCAATATGCTGCGGCCAGGGCGGGCATGCGCGGCCGCCAGTACCCCCCAAAGCAGAACGTGCCTCCTCTACCTACCCTGCCCCCGCTGCCTCCCCGCCTTCTCCCGTTACGCGCGCGAGATTGAGGTGCGATTGTCGGTTCCCTTTGCACGTGGTCGCGAAATACACAGTTGCTGCCGGAGAACTACGCTGCCCCACCACGCTACTATTCTCCCTCCCCCCTCCCCCCCCCCCCAAACACACACACACGGCTTTTCACGCGACGGAAGTCATCGCGTTTCCTCTCAGCTTTCCACCCTCGCGCGCCAGATTGAGCCGCGATGGTCGGCTCCTCTCGCTCGATTTCACTCGCACATCCAGCATACGGCGCGCGGCGACGGTATTATCGCCCTTGTACTTTATACAGAACATCACAGCGACGTCTGCGTTAACACCGGCGACAAAAATGCACCTGGAATGTCCACATAATTGCTATCACAATAAAAAAAACCGTTCTTTGTGATTGGACATGCTCGTTTCGCGAAGCATGGATTTAGTGTGTCTGGAGATCGTGACCAACAATGACAGTAGGTCCGTGCTCCTTCTCTCTCTCTCTCTCTCTCTCTCTCTCTCTCTCACGGCATCCGTAAGTGCTTGTACAACGACACTTACTATTAGGCTAGCCATATGGCACGGTACTCTAGCAGCAAGGAAATCAGTCAAAGTGGTTTTAACAGAGGGTAAGAGGGAGGAGGGGGGGGGGGGAGATTGATTTTACATAGGACCACGTTAGCCCTACAAAAGATCTATGTGGGACCTGCGTACGATGATGCTCGGATAGCTTTTGGACCGCCGATTCTACGAATGTTTGCCATCTGCTGTTTCATCGATAGTCATCGCTTCATGAGCTGAATTGGCGAAGCTTATCACTCGCGAGGACTCCGCATTTGGTTGGCCGCCTATACGCCGTAGTACTACGTCAACATTATTTGTGGTATCTTCTATTATGAATAGAACTGTAAGAACTTTCGTTTAGGGAACGTAGGCACAGCTTTGTGTCTTACGTTGCCGCTCACGTCTTCATCTTTACTGCTCTGCGTTATTCTTTCAAAGCTCGCTGGTTTATAACCTCGCGCAGGCAGACTCGGACACTTACCGCTCAAACTCGCGGTATACACGTGGTGGCGGCAGCGGCGGATGCAATACACTGATCGATGTCGACGCTAGTTGCTTACTGGAACATTGGATTCATTTTTGTTTTTCTTTTGTTTTATACTCGTGCCGCTTTCTCCTATGTTACGAAGAGAGCGGCCCGCAAGTATATCGCGGCCGCACCAACACTCCGCAGACTTTTCCGCTTTTCCATCGACAGGGAATGCGAACGATATCGAACGACCAGACGCGGCCCATGAAGTTATCGGTGGTGGAGAAGGAACGCTGGGAGGGGCAGGGGGGTTGTTACTTCGCGTTCGCTGTGTAAACCCCCTTCCCCTTCTCTACCAACTGCCAGCCAAGAGTTTCTGGCTCAGCCGCGGTCCGGCATCGGCGTCGTAAAGCGCTCACTCCGGTGTTATATGAGAGGGAAGGAAAGGGGGGGGGGGAGCCAGGTCGGGGGTTGGGAGCTCGCAAAGCCGAAGTTCCGTACTCGCTCCCTCACTAAATACGCGCAGCACTCGCGAGGTCTAGAGCCCGCATCGACGAATGTCGGAAACAGAATCAGAAAATCCTTTCAACGAGGACACCGAAAAAAAAATAAAACTGTTCCCGATTGGCCGGCCGGCCCGCGTGCACGAAAAGCCAGTCATCATCGCCAAGGCAGCAGTACAGCACAGGGCACAGCCTACTGGGAACCCTTCTTTACGTCATATTCGGTTCGATGATTAGGCTGCCCCTATTGGCGGACGCTTACTTCAGCTTCCGCAACGCTGTATGGTTCTAAGCAGGCAGGGCCCGTGGGGTGCTGCACTCCCAAGGGAACGAAAGTGGATGGCGAGGAAGAGGGAAAAGCAAGCCTGGCAGCAGGGATTTCTGACCTTCGCCGGCTGACCGGTGGGAGCGTCTTCTTCGGTTTCTTTTATCGCTTCGTGTCGCATTTAATGGGGGAGAAGCGGCAGATGACGAAACAGGATCTTCGACCTCTGCGAGGGAGTGCCTCATGGCTTTCCCGAAAGCCATCTCTCGCTCTTCTCCCCTATCCTCCCTACTCCCCCTCCGCCCCCCCCCCCCCCAACTTCGTTTCTCTCACGGCCGCCTTATTTATTAACATAAAATATCTCCGGCGCTAGTCTCACGGCGGGCCGCTTGTAAAACTCGTAAAACCAAAGTTTATTGACGGACCCTCGATCCCACACGCGAGTTGGGCGCCGAGTCCGGCGAATAGAAGCGAAAGTGCAACTCGCGGTACGGAGGAAGAGGTGGGAGACCTGCAAGACATAATAATAAAGCGAAAAGTAACATAAGTAATATAAGCGGATGAAACTAACTGCAATGACGACCACGACGAATGTTACGTCAGTAAAAAAAAATACACAAGGGGTGGGGGTCACAAGGTACACTCACACACACGGTGTGACCTATACGTGTAACTGGAAGAAAAAGGCATACGGTCGACGAGGGCTGTATCGTAAAAAAGGGCCGGCAGCCTTTAATACGTGTGTGTTTGTTATATATGTCTTTGTGTGTCGTGTAAACTTGCGCTTACGTTCGTGCGCTCGTCTTGCTTTTTAAATTTATCTTTTTAGGCCTATCTCTGGTTTTCCACGAGCCCTGCGTGTACGTGGGCGCCGTGCGGCATTGCGCGGCGCCTGGTTTACGATCAAGTCGTCTCTGCTGCGTCTTTTCAAATATATATATATATATATATATATATATATATATATATATATATATATATAGGGCGAAACGTTCAATGTTGTACTTATTTCCAGCCGTTAAGCGCTTCTTGCTCGGGCTTATTTTTTGTGCCGCTTTACAGGCAGACGTTTCAGGTAAACACAACGCGCTTGGAGGGGAAGCTCGCCGCTTCTCCCCTGGGTGCAGTGCTATCCGAACGCAGCACCGAAACGCCTCCAGTTTCGCACCTGTTCTTAGTGGGGAAAAGGCTTGTTCGCGCCGCGATAGATCATGTCCTAAATTTGGCAATGCTTAAATCTTCACGAAATAAGTCCGAAGGTTCATTTGTTTCGTCATTACGTTGTTTTCAATATATCAAGAACGTATATCGATATAGTAACCGTCGATGATAGAGAAAATTGCAAGACGAAGAATAGGGGACCGCTTTTTTGAAGCTCATCGTTCGTAAGCCCTGTTTGTCCATTGGCCCGCGAACTTCACTAATAAAATTTTCGATGACATGACTGACTGACTTGTTTTTACGAATTGTTTTACTAGCGAGGACCTTTTACGCGCATGCTCAGCTACAATTACTTCAGCAGTGGATGAAAAAGTGAGGGAAAGGTCAACTGCAAAGAAAAAAAAAGCATTAAATGACACAACCAAATGCGCGTGTGTGTGTGTATGCGAGAAGGGGGGGGGGGGGTAAGAGCGGGGGCATAGGATGGAGCGATACGAACTGCGCTGACACTGCGCAGCCAACCGTAGCAACCGTTGGATGCGCAATGTACGAAGTACGATACGAAAGAATGCTTTCGTATCGTATCATTTGTTTCGTCATTACGTTGTTTTCAATATATCAAGAACGCATATCGATATAGTAACCGTCGATGATAGAGAAAATTGATACGAAAGTAATGCTTTCGTATCTTGTAAAATATGGGGTAAATAATGAATGAATGAATGAATGAATGAATGAATGAATGAATGAATGAATGAATGAACCGGACATGCGCTTAATGGAACACGGGTTATGTATGTTTTTTACCTAGCTATTGGAGCATTGAATGTCTTAGTAAGCAATTTACCCACAATTCAGGCGTAGTTTTCCAGAAGAACGAACACAGCATAGCCAACACTCGCATGAAACATGCACATGCTCTGGTATGGATGCTTTATCCAGCTGGGTTTCTGAAAACAGTTGGTGATCACAATGTTGCTTCGGTTATCTCGCGCAGGTAGTGGACATCGATGACTCCGAGAAGCCGCTTCCAAGCCATTCGCCGCTATGGTTAAACCTCCAAGCAACCTGACAGCTGTCAAGTGAGTACCGTGAACTTTTAGTGCATCTCCTTTTGGTAATTTGGTCAAGCGCTCCAGCGTGTCCTCCAGTGCAAGCTTATGGTGAAAGGGGTTGCAGACGACACGTGACACTTGAGCTCTGAGGGGTGGCGTCACGCACTATACCCGACAGCCGGCTTTACATTTAGTTAAAGCTTATACCGGTGACTGACAGTGGTCGCGCGACCAAGATGGTCGCAAAGGCGACCAGTCGCTAATGTCGCAAATGGTCCCTTTTCTCGAAAAGCGACCATTCTGGATCAGTCGCTCGCTGCTCGATTTTTCAGTCGCGCGGCCGTGGTATAGCACAACTGCTAAACCAATCAGCGGCGCGCCCAAAGTTATGTTAGCATGCGTTTTCTACCGGCGTCCTCCTGCGTCACACCGAATACATATTGCACGCCACCATTGCAGACTACAGGAATGTAATTGGTGTCTTGCCTCGTAATGCTGGAGCGCAGCAGTCCCAGCAACGTGTCGAATGTACGCGGTCGCATTCGCAGGAAACTAAACAGCAGCAAAAGAAAGCACAAAGGTATATATGCACCGATTTTCACGCAACGCGAAGTATAGGAATTACAACGTACTCTCGATATTACTCCTCGTCACGCGCGCGCAGTTCGAGCAGGAGGCGGCTTTGTGTGGCCGGCCACTTATCGCCAACAGGGGCACGGGCGCGCGCACTGTAGCGTCGCTTTTTCTTCGGAATCTTCCGCGCTGCCACAGCTGACACTATACGCACGGCACAGCACGTCAGCACAGTGACGACGTCTTCCGCTTCACTCGAATCAAAATCCATGGCTGTTGCCTGAACGCGAAAGCAGCGAAGTGCGCGGGAACTGCGTAGATCCCTAGAGTTCTCGCTGAGAACGATAATCGCCGAGATTGCGACTTGGAGGTCGCGCTCGCCCGGGCTTGCCGGTGTGAGCATCGGTCGCGTTCAGTCGCTTCTTTAGACGCCAGTCGCAAATGGTCGCGTGGGTGCGTAAAACTTTATTGGCAACAAGGATCAAAAGGTCATTAAGCGGCCAGGAGCCCATAAGCCATGGCAGCCTCCTCAGCCCGCTGGACGACCCAATGTTGTTGGTCTGGGTCCGAGCTGAGCAGAGCAGCCTCCCAATCCTTGGCATTTAAAATGGTCGCGCGACCTCTTAAAGTCGCCGGTGTGACTGAGCCTTTATTGTCCGTCGAGTGATGGCGAAAGTGAACAGGGAAGGTGATCGCGTGGGCTGTTTCGTCAGGATAACTCTTAGTTGTCGCTCTATTTGTTAGCGCGACGTAATCATCCGAGCAGACGGTTACGATTTGAACGAAGTGGACACAATGCAGCGATCTCGTGTCGTGTATTCGCCATTGCTTTGCCCTCGTCATATCATTCGTTTGTGCTCGTTTTGTAAATGAAATCATTGCTCCACCCGTGCGACGTTGCGGCTACAAGCTATATCAGGCTTCTTGCTACAATAGGCCGTCTTCAGTCTCGCCTTGTGATTCAGTGATGCGCGGAGCGCTGGATTTGCAATGTTTGAAACGCAGCTTTTCCTCGCACTACATGTTGGGAAACGCCGCTTTTCGATATGAATTGGTCTGTATTACCTCAACAATGAAACATCAAGCTGCGTTGCTTCTGATCGGCCCCAAGAAAGCTCCTTCTCGCGTGAAATTTCAAAGCCACTCAACATAGTAACACTATGGCGTGTACTGTGTATCCATCCGAATTCATCGTTTTGTATACTTTGTTTCATCAGATGATTTCACATTTCGCCTAGTTTCTTTCTTCTTCTTTATTTTCTTGTGTGCGAGCGCGTGTGTTTGATCTGGGAAGCCACGAAATCGTGTAAGCTTTAAAGAGCGCCTTCCAGAGAGCGAATTGGCAATTTAAAGATAATATAATATAAATATATAAATGCAAGAAAGTGATAAATGTTTGGCCCTTTAAATGATATTTCAAAGCTCGCTTGCGCACCCAGCGTTGTGAAAGTGGTCCAGAAACGATTTCCTTTCGGCAAACGTTGCAAAGTCCTGGCGCCAAGTTTTGATGAGGTGGAAAAGTCGGAAGCGAGATAACGAAAAAAATATAAAGAGAGGATCAATACTGAGCCATAGAAAGACGTATTGCTTTTCTTGTTTTTGTTTTTTTACGCTTGGATATCATTTACACTTCTGGGTCGTTACGAGCCGATCCGGCTTCACGCTTTTCACCTAGAACAGAAAGCAAAGTAATAAACAAAAATAATCCGAAAAGACGACGTGAAATAAAGAAAGTTGTCCCGGACATGATGCAAGACGGTGTCGTGACCTCACGTCTTTCGAAGGTGTTTGCTTACTTTTGTATCTCGTGAAGTCGTTTTTTTCCTCTGGCTTTTGTCCCAGTCACACGCGGCTGTATCTCTAGTGGGTGATGCATGAAATACTCACACACAAAGGCACACAAAGGCAGCACACAAAGGCACACAAAGTCACACACAGACGCATACAGAACACTATTATACGAAGAACAGTTTTAGAAGAATCGTTCTGGCGTTTTGTTGTCGCGCGTTTGCCATGATAGAGAGCAAATCAGACTGTAAGAAAGTTGAGGGAATCAATTGTGACGTCCCTCTTATATATTGAGAAGGACTCATTTAAAAGGGTTGAGGTGGACGCTACCGTGGGTGCCGGCTGTGTAGCTTAACTTACGCATTTAAAGTAAAGTGACCGCGTTATGTAATAAATGTATAATGAAGATGAGCAAAACGAGAACAAGATGAAAGTAGGAGCCAACGTTTCGACAAGTGGACTTGTCTTCTTCAAGGCGTATAATGCAGACGATATAAATGGGAGAGATACGCACAGGCAATTCCACAGCTCTATATACGTACATTATGAGCCATCTACGTTGTACACTGTTTATAGTACGCACATGACAATGCTCCGTTTCTGAATGAATTGATAATGTGCCATTACATTGCTATTAGTATATATATATATATGCCACTTGGCGATGCAGTTCAGTCCACACAAGCGTACAGCAGGACAGTATATGTGCTGCTGAAAAAAAAAAACGAAATGTAATGTGCCGCTGTGTAGGAATGTGTAAAGCTACGGTACGACTGTATGAACATACATATGCCTATAGTTGCGGCTTTTAGAAAAACAAACTTAGAGGTGATAGCTAGAGTTTCTATTTCATTCGCTCGGGTAATCTTTTCGTAAGCCCCGTGATCGGCCTGCAGAAGAAAACATATGGAAGCTTTGCTTCAGTGCACAATGAACGTTTTTTCGTAGGCGAAGCGTGTCTACATATTATTAATAGATGCAGTGTTTAATTGTGAGAACATTATAGACGATATGAAGGAACAAGAAAGATAAAATGAACTAGGGAGCAAGACAGAGCGAGAGGAAGTGGGAGGCCGTTTAATGTTTCTGAGACCTCGAAATGAAACCGGCAGAGAAAAAAAGAACAATTAAGCGACTGTCTAAGTCAGCTATCTGGAAAATTGCCCTTTCCAACACGGCCTTGCTATTCACAAAAGTTCCACGAAAGCCTGCGATGAAAACCAACGAGTAACGGGGAAAAAAAGTCTCTGAGGAAAATAACAACAGGCGCTCTGTTCTCTATGTCGTGGAGCCTTTTCACAGCAGATGTCGGAACAACTTGGTGAGGCTTGACCAATACTGACAACTGTGTGCAGACATTTCCCAGAACATGTCGTTGTCTCCCATCCTTAATGCCCACGCTTCTTCCCGGTATACATGTACTTTCGCTGGGTGGGAAACAAACTAAAGGACTGGGTGGTAGCCGCGACAGCGATTAAGAAACAAGTGACCCTTCAACAACGAAGATGGCAGGGCAGAGTATAAGTACCATGACGGGAAGAAAAAGAAGGAGAGGGGGGAGGGTAATTAAATTGTGCCCTCCATTTTGAGCATGCCGCGTCGGCGAGCCCATTTCTCGAGATTCTGCAACTCCCTGCGTGGGTTGTTGTACCATTCGCTTCATGCGGAGAAGGCGTTTCGCTGTACGTTCAATCTCGTATGTTCCGTGCAGTGTTGGTAATGTCAGCGCTCAAAGTAGGCGGGAGTGCCTGACGTAGGAGCGTACGAGCGGTGCCTATTGACAAGGATAATGTTTCACAATCAGGCGAGACGATTGAACAACAGGCGAAGGCGCTGAAGATGTTCATCTGGATCACGACTGAAAATGAACAAGTCGTCGATGTACGCAACACGGAAGCGCAGGACTCCCGTCAAGGTGCCAACGAAGTGATGCAGGTTTTGATCAGAATTGGCGTAGGCCGAACAGCTCGCGGACATATAGCAGTAGAAGAGACTATAACGACGTGATGATCGCTGTTTGGGTCGCACCAGACGGCTCGACTCTGCTGGTAGGACTTGACTATATGTACGTTTATTAATATACTGAGACATAGTAGACAATTCGGGCGTGAGCGACTTAATTTTTTTCGGTGGTTCAGTGCGTCGTTTGGTGCAAGACTGCTGATTGTCGCTACAAGGTCCCGCGTGCCTTTTTCTAAGCACTTTCTTCTCCGTTTCGTTTCATACGAAAAGGGAAGTCGTGGGCTGAAGAACCACCACTGAACCGATGACCACGAAATTACGCAACAGATCTTCGCGTCATGCGAGAGAGTAGCAGATTACATGAATTAGGCAGTACGGTCTTGTCGCATGCCTAAGCAGCAATGGAGGACAAACATTGAACGCGGATGGGTCCCGCTGTTCGGTATTAAGGAACAGACTTAAGTATATAAGCGCGTGGAGAAGTGACCCTTCAAAGGGGCAGCAGCGTGTAAATGGCTCCTTTTTCGTCTGACGGGAAGTCACAAGCGCTATTGAATTTGCGGAACTGCCGCCGGGCCGACGTTTCCCCGAGAGAATGGAAGGCACCGACTTTTCTTCAGAAGAGGTCGCGCGTCCCGACTGCTCAGTGGAGTACTGTGATGTTTGAACGCGCTCCCCATCCTTCTTCGAATGCGCGGGCTGGCTGGCGACGATGCGTCGAAGTGCACTGCACGGTACTACGTGGTATAGCGGGACTGAGTGAGTGCGCAGCACACACATAGATATACCCAGCTCGCAGTTATCGTCTGTCAGCTTCGTTTATTTTGTTCCCCCGCCACAACGCGTCGCTGCTCGTACACAGCCTGCCGTGCTTCTGCGAAAGAAAGTTCCTTCGCGGAACCATCCGCGCCCGCACCCTCCTCCTCCTCCTCCTCGTACAAACTACACAGCACTCACCGACGACGGCGGTGGCGATCGTGTGCGCCGTGCATTGTTTGGCCCAACGTGCTTCATCTTCATTTGGCGTGGCGGGCTGCGCGGGACAAGCTGGGGGACGGAGAGGCTGAGGACGATGAGAGATCCCGCCTCCCCGTCCACCCACCCTTTCTCCCTCCCTCCCTCCCTCTCCGCAATTGTCCCCTCCCCCGCGCAAAGAGAGGAGGAGTCCGTACCCACTTGTGCCCCAGCGGCTGCCCAGTACAGTCGTTTAAGTTCGTTTATTCTGATTAAGCCCGCACCTCTCGTTGTTGCCCTTTTCTTTCTTTACAATTTCTCCGTATAGTATTTAATGCGAGGGGAAAGTGCGCGGCATTATCTGGATGTGAGAGCGATCAATCCAGCTTAATCTTTTACGGCTCGTTTTTCAATTTTGACTCGCCGCTAGTATACACGGGTGAAATTTCTTCCTTTTTGGTATTCGAAAACTACAAGCGACGCTAAACCCCTCTCTCTGGACTGAAGATAAATTTATAAAACGACCCGAGCCTTCTTTCTTCTTTTTTTAGGTACAAACTTCAAGTGTGTTGCACGTTTGCGCATTCTGTTGATAACGGTTAAAAAAGGGGCGAATTCTTCCCGGTAATGATCTATCTTCTTTTCGAGAATTCATGTGTACGGAGTTGCTGTACATGAGAATTGGCAGTCAAGAGTATAGCAGAAGTTACGTTCAAGAGAAAATGCTTTGAGCATTTTTACCAGCGTACACTGCGTCGAATAACAAGCATACTTGCACGCTTCACTCGCTTTGTGAGCATCCCAGTACTTTCCCTCCTCTTCCTTCTTCCCCACTGCAGAGTAGCAGACTAGAGCGCACTAGCTCAGGTCGACCTCTCTGTCTTTCCTTTCAATAAATTCTATTCTATATATTCTATTCGCTTTGTGAGTCTCCGCTGATTGAAACTAATGTTTTGCTCTGTTTATGCGCTTTGAGACAGCGGGACAACCCCTTTGAACTTTTCTTCGAAATCTGCGCAGGTCTGACTACTGCCGTTAAGTAATGTCGTGTAAAAACGTCCACGACGAAGTAAAGCATTGCAGATGAGTTGTTTCATGCGTACGAAAATGTACAAGCAAAAAATAAAAAAATAAAATAAAAAATAAAGTGTACAACCACTTCACCCTAAATACTTCTGACTTCGTCAATTGTAGATTTAATCGCACGAAACCTACGAACACAGCTGGGCCGAAGAAAGCAATCAGTTAACGCTTCCTTATCATCTTCGTTGAAGTCAGAAATGGTCACGAGAACGCGTGCGGTTACCACAATGACAGTCATTTGGCTGCCGATTTACGCCTTCGAGAAATGTGTTTTCCAGCTCCGTGCTATCAACAGGACTCGCCTAATGTCTGCCCAATGCACAGAGCATTTATTGAGTAAAGTGTGATACAAACGATAAAGGTATAGCTCCGATAACTGCCGTGTTGGCTCAGTTCTTAAAGCCAAGCTGTCTTTGCCTACTTTCGCGGGTTCTGTGTGGTTGCTGCTGCTGCTGGCTGCTGCTGGATCGGTCGATATCTCGGCGGATAAATTTGTAATTATCTATACGAAGCTTACTTGCTCGCCAAATGCAAGTACTAGCAAAATGGACCGGTCGACAAAGTAATGCCAGTAAGCGCCTCTCTCTTCTGAGTAATTATAGAACAAGTTACTACATAAAAGATGAACACATAATGATGGCTCATAGGTGTCTCTAAAGCACACCGAATGTCTTAATGGAATAGCTAATCATATTCAACGTGTTCTTTTATTCACTTGATTTTCTTTGATTTAGCGATTTGGTAAATGTTGCTCGGTGCGGACCCGTTTTTGGCCAATCCTCTCCAGAGAGGGCATGTGCCATTATGAAAGAATAGGTGCACAATCCTTAAATAAAGGTAGATATGCGTCGAACTTCTCTGTGCATATACCTGTCGTAGCCATCTTTCCCTCAAAGAGAAGCATGCCACGCCTTCTTCAGCGTGACAACGACGTGTAAACGTCTCAGGCTGTTCATCCGCCTGATTCGTAATTTGCATTTGGGCCCAGCTTGAGAGCGGTGTAGTGCATAAATGTAAAAAAAAAAATGTGTGAGATTAAACTTGTCATCTCTATATAGTGGATAAACATTGTATGGGGTTACACTTGCGTATAGTGTGAAAGTAAACACAATTGTGCGCATCGACGTTAGTTGTAAAACATTTAGTTAACCACTTCACGAAAGTATCGCCTCACATAGATTCCAACATGTACATCGTATGTGCACAACCTGTGTGTTCTTCTGCTGCTGTGCAGTGTTTCGGGTTCGATTCCCGACCGCGACGGTCACATTCCGAGGGGAGAACAAGAAAATAAGATGGACAGTTTCGCCCAGAGGGCAAAGCAGTTATAGCGATAGCAAGGTTTAGTATTGTGCTGAAGCGCTTTAGATGGTGTTCTAACAATACGCGGGGGCGACATGTTGGCGGCGAAACAGCACCCGAGGCAACTTCTGATGCGCCGCAGAGACAGTTCCCTGGCAGCTATCAGGCGTCCCAGAACGCTGGTGTGATGAGCAAAGCTATCACCGACGATGCAGGCGTCGCACCTCAGTCGCACGAGATGAGACAGACGGAAAACTGTCAGCGTTTCTAGTGCGGAGTGTGCCACCCGTTCCATAGCGTTTCCTACATTAATTACTGGGGAGAACTATGGCGCTGCGATCGTTCAGCCACCAATGGCAATGATGGTTTGTGCGCGGATTTGTCTGATCTTCGTGCTTGTGGCTTCGAGCGTTATTGCGGCTTTGTTTCTTACGCTATATCCGCATTCATTGTCATAAATTTCAAATCATTCTATACTTGCGTACATAGAGTTTCTCACTATGACACCTAGAGGGAAATCTGGCGCCACCGTCTATGGGAGTTTCTTAAGGGGGCGCCGTGCCGTCATGGGAATGACGGTATATGTGTCTGCGAGGCTCGTGTTGGCTGGTGTTGTAAGAGACTTCGTCTAAAACGTGGATATGGCTACACAAATAAAACGTTCTCAAAGTAAAATCTTCATAAAATGTTTCCATTCACGCACATTACATCTTTACTCACCTACAATGCCTCACCAAGCGAAGAAAAGCAAGAACAGACGACCAACTGTTTCAAAGCGAGCGCGAACCTTGTCGTCTGTCATCCAACTTTAGCGGCCCGCTGATACTTTTTACGTAACATGTAGTCGTACACACAATAACAAGTTCTCATAGTTAAACAAAACATGTTTTCGCGTAATAATAAAGCTAATACCGCTTTTCACGTGCTGTTTTAGTAGAAAATGAATCATTGTGACAGACGGAACGGTACTTGCCAAGCGCGTCTTCAAAGTGTCCTGTCTCTCCGAGAACGATGCCAATCCGAAGTCACAATATACCATCATTCCCATGCATACCACAGCGCAGCAGCGCCATATTTTCCTCTAGGTAATGTAGTGAGAAACTCTACGCTTGCGTAAATGCAGAAGACCCTATGAACGCGAATTATAGCTACTAATTGAAGCGGCTTTGCCCGCAGAAGTGGCCAAATCTAAACACGCCAAGCGTCTCCGCGCGCTCTCTTGCCCGCGAGAAATTCATGAGTGTGTTCTACGCCGTTTGCCGATGCGTGCATTGATGGCGCGGAACGGTTTCAACATTGGGTTTCTGTATATGTTAGACGTCCCGTGGTCGAATCCTGCCGTCGGGCAATTTTAATGGCGTTTATTGAATCATTTGTTACACAGCGCTTTGTCTAAAACGATAAGTTTACAACGACGCGAAGCCGTTTCAAGCCGAAAGGACGAAGTTTAGGCAAATCCATGTACTAACCGCCATTCCCGTGCTGGCTGAAGCACCCACCCAGCTTGCAGCTCCCCTTAGACACTATAGCACCAGAGCTCTCTCTAGTAATCGTTGTATGAAACTCTATGGTCCGTCACTCTCGGACCACATGCACGCGCCACAGCGCGGTACGCACACAGTTGTACAGCAGGAACGTTATCGTGTTCAGGTTAGGTTAGGTTAGGTTAGGTAAGCGTTAGGTTAGCCTAGGTCAAGCGCACAACGCTCATGCCTGAAGCACCCAGCTTGCAGCTCCCCTTAGACACTATAGCACCAAAGCTCCCTCTGGTAATCATTGTATGAAACTATGTGGTCCGTTCCTCTCAGACCACATGCATGCGCCACGGTGCGGTATGCACACGGTTGTTCAGCAGGGACGTTACCGTGTCCAGGTTAGGTTAGGTTAGCGTTAGGTCAGGTCAGGTCAAGCGCACAACGCTCATGCCAGCAGCAGAAGTCCGAATGCTGCCGAGCCTATGGAGGTGAGCGCGAGGGCCCGTCGTTTTAGCAGGCAAGCGCATTGCGCACCCTCTCGCGTGTCCGCGGAAACCTCCTAACCTTTCAACCGCGTGCCGGGCCGGTATAACCGATACGGAGACAGCACGGCGGCGCCGGCGTCCACGGCACGAAATAACTTCGAGTGCCCATAAAATTGCTATCGCAATAGGAAGAAAAGAACATGTTTACCATGGTTCGGTTGCATGTCGGAGGACCCCTCGTAGTTTAATCCGGAGCCTCTGCGTTGCTTTGGGTGATTAATCCACACCAATGAATGAATGAAGAAACAAGCAAATAAAAATAAATAAATAAATAAATAATCTTTCTTAATAGTAGTTTCACCAAGGGACCAGTGGCCGAGGGCGCGTCACTACAGGAAGGTAGGGCTTGCCTTAATTGAAAAGACATGCGTGCCCGCTAGAAATTCGCACAGTGCAGAAATATCTTGGAGCTGGTTTCTTTCCTTTGCAGCGGCCACGGACTGTAATGGACACAGCTTATCCGGTCCCGCGCGAAATCGCGTTGCAGTTCATCATCAAATCATCAGTGGAGAGAGAGAGAGAGAGAGAGAGAAAATTAATGTGTGGCGCTGCTTTGTTTGCATCGCCGTTCTGTATACAATCGGTGATCACGAAAATGTCGGTGGTGAGCTGCGGGGCGTGACCATCTGAGCGCAGGGAATGTGGAAAACCACGAAAATCAACGCTGTTGAAATACGAGGGCATTATGGATGGTCATAGAAAGAAGCGTCGTAAGGGTAAAAAAAGTCTTGTAGCTGACGCTTCGACAGCGGTTAAAAGGACGGTGACGACGATACCGATCGAGGGTGCCAGGAACAAGATAACTGTCCGAGAAAAACAACAGCGGCGATGGCGGTGCGAATGCGGCATGGTGACGTCGACTACGCCAGCACCGCAACAACGAGACCACGTCGGCACCACGACGATGTGGTACGTCGGCGTGATAACAACAACCGCAGAACGGATTATGGGTGGAATTTTGGGAAGAACCACTCTTTCTCCCGGTCAACTTCCTTTTGCCAATATATTTGAATAATAAAAATTATGATGGTCATGATGGTGGTCGTGGTGATGATGATTACGACGACGACAACGACGTCAGACACCGTTAAATGTGGATGAAGTATGCCATCGAGGAGCTAAGAACGGCGCAACGAGCCAAGTAGCGCAAAATGGTAGGCGTAACGTTGGTAGACATGAAGCCAGAGATGTTGAGAGCTGACCAGCGTTAGCTTATATTCCAGTTCACGAAATAAAATTGGGCAGTTGGCCATGTTATGTGTAGAGCGGATAACTGGTTTTCTATTCGAGTAACAGAATGGATGCCAAGAGAAGGGAAGCGTACGCGGTGACTGCAGAAAAGTACGTTGGGGCATGCTAGATCTGTCCCTAGGCTGACCTCTCCAGATAATACTAAGCTCTCTCTCTCTCTCTCTCTCTCTCTAGGTGATGTGTTGAAATTGGAAAATTCGGGAAGTCCGCAAATATGTAGAGTGAGCTCGCGCAAGGCTGGAGTGACTGTAGAACGGTGGTAGATGCCTTCGTCCTGCGGTGGTCGTAAAATAAGTTGTTGATGATGTTGATGATGACGCCCTCAGCAGCCTTTGTCGGTGTAAAAAGTCACAAAGGCCTTGTACAGACTCGAGCGAAGAGCCCGCAAAGCTCCAGATTATACCACAGGCGGGCCCGCCTACCGCCGTATGACCCAGCTAGCGTTTAGGCGAGATAGATGGAGGGCGAGGAGGATACTTCTCTCTCACTCCTCCGCTGTCGTCGTCATCTCATCCGACGCGACGTCGCCCTCGGAGCCGACGGCCGAGTCGTTTGTCGGGGCGCAGAGAGGCGCGTGGCTTGGACTGGCGCCTTAATGCAATCAAGACCGATTTATGGAGCAGCGGAAGAAGCTGTAGAGGCGGGACGGGGGATGGGCAGGAGGGGTGGGAAGGGTGTAGCGCGGCCGCTGTTGCTACACAAGGAAGACGCGAGCTTCACGCTCCGAGTCCCTGGTCAAAGAAAAGACGGCACCCTCTTGCTAACCCCTTCTTTCATCCTCTCTGCACTATTCCTTTCCTCATGCAGGCATCGTGGACCGCAGTATTACTGCGACCACGGCGGCGCATGTTCGTTCTTGTACGTCGCGCCTCGCCTCGCGTCTGGAATTCCACCACGAGTTAGTTTCGGGCCGGCGTGGTTTGCCTCGGCAGTTTTCGTTGCACGTGCCGCGTCTAAGCTGAAAGCACGTAAAATTTTATTAAAGGAACACATTTTTCGCATGTTTGTCGGTCGGCAAGGTTGGCGCGGGCTTGGATATTCTGGGAATGTTTCGTTTGGTCTGAATGTAGCTCAGATGTTATAAAATTTTGCAGCGGAAATATAGACTAAGCTTCAGTGCCAGAGGTCTTACTACACATTCTCTAATAGGAAAATAGACGCCACATTTTCAAATTTTTAACTTCGGTAAATTTTGAACCGCAGGGCTGACTTTCGGCTTCACATCACCCTAATGAGAAATAATTAGGATTATTTTGAAAAAAAAAAAAAAAAACAGTTATTTCAAACATATTACGTTATTGAAGTCCAAGTGCCATATATTTTTTTTCTTATCAGCTATGAATATCTTTCCCCCAAATTCTTACCGTTTTCTTATAGTATATAACGTGATAATTATAGTTTTTGTATTACCACTGCTACTTACAAATGTTTACACACATTTAGTGTACCGATAAAATTGAAGAGTACGACAAATTCCGCGGGTCCAGGGAAGTATGTATTTACCTTCGTGTTGGAGGTATCGTATTGCTAAGAATAACGTTCATTTCAACCAATCAGAAATGCAGCACATCCAACGAGGTCGAATCAATATACAGCGAAGGTTTGTGTGAGTGCATAAAGATTCGAAGCACGAGCACACGCATGCACGCACGCACACAAGCGCGAACGCACACAAATTGTACCGAGCCTTTTGTTGAATGCACTTGCGGACTTATGGCGAGTCCGATGGACGCCTCGAATGCATCGTGGTTTAATAGGCACTATGCGCCTACGTACGTAGCGCAATTAGAACGCATTCTGTCCGCGAGAAGCGTTTACTTCCTCATTACCGTGCAGCCGGGTACCCACAAAGGCCATCTTTCTGGTTCTTTGTTTGTCTGTCCCCCGCACGGCCGGCGCCGCCGCTGCCGCGAATGCGGTGAGGCAAGCGCCATCTGGTGGTGTTGCAAGGAACCCAGTGACATTCGCGGCGAGCGTACTCCGCTGTGATTGGTTGGCCTATTCGGTAAGGGAACAACGGCCATGCCGCAGCTCCCACGGTCACGAAACCCGGTGAGGTTCGCAAACAAAAGCTTTCGCTTTTAAGATGATATAAGTACCTTTCGTAAACGTTAAAGTATTTAAGGTGCCGTGTTCATATCGGCTATATACCACGTTAAAAGTTACCCTGTTTGTTTGCTGCTATAAGTACTGCACAGATGGCGCCTTGTCTCTTCCTCTCTCTTTCAGACAGACGCACCCACGCACAAACATACACAGAGCGCACGTGCAGACATGAATGCACCTCAAGCGCATCGTTCCCGTTCCCCACTTCGGCGACCCGATAGTCCTCCGCTGCAGCGTCGGTTATAGCCGAGCCCGCGCTTCGCACCCGCGTGCTGTCATCACTTGTGATGTGTGTCCTTCAATTAACGAAGCGGCGCGGATGATGTTTCCCTTGGCAACGCGCGCGTCTGCTTGTAATTCAATAAGCGACCAGGCTGACCCGCGCACGGCTTGGAACTCAGCGCTCAGAAACATCATATAGAGTGCGCACCCTATATAAGCTCGAATGGACGCTCGTCAGCGTTGGTCCTTATCACTTTGGAAAGAAAATAAGAAGAGAAAAGAACACGCTCACACAGACAGAAATGGCAGCGGTGGGTGAGATGAAACTCGAAAACGTGTATTCTGTATGGACGCGCGTTTTTTACGTGTCCCTAATGGTTTTGCATGTCGCGCGCAGACGGTGGGGACTTTGGCTATAAAGTCAACGGGACATTAAACACCTCGTTAACTCACATCTACGCGTGAAAAAAGGAGGGAGGGGGGCGATAATTGGATCGGGCAAAACGTTGAGTTACATGTCAACAACGACGTGCTGCAGTAATGGCTCTTAATTATGTAAAATCGTTCTATTCGGAATGGTTCCGCCGCTGGCTGGTGATTACAGGTTAGTGTAGTTGGGTATAGGATGACACTGTGCACGGGCTGATAATTGACGCTTTACGCAATTAAAATAACTTATCTGTGTTTATAAAGTTAGCTTTACACGTTGGTGAAAGGTGCTTATAAATAATAATTAAGGAACAGAGGAATGACACATAGTTGCAAGATTTTCGTTAGGGAGGTTCTGTTGTTTTTTCGCCGTTTAATATAAAGCTAACGTGACTGCGACGGTTATATTAAAGCGCCACTGAAGAACAACCCTATGCTACTTTTCGATTGGTAACGTGTTCTAGTAAGTTTCTTATTTGCGTTCGTCTTGCGGAAGAAAAGCTTCCTTATTTTTCATAAAATTAAGGCTGAGCGTCCACATTTATTTATATTTGTGCCGCAACTTTAGTACCAGTACTTCAGTGTGCATGACGTCATGAATTTCAATGTATTTTCTTGCGTTTCAGCCGCTTTGGTGCAAGTGCAATTCTCTATACTGGCTACATTGGGTGTTTCTTTCTGTTAGAGTGTGATGTAGCCCTTCTTTACGGTAAACGAAGGACTAGACTCAAGTACATTCTACAAAGATTTGTGACCTCACGGCGTAAAGGGTTACAGCTCTAATATCAATAGCGGTCGAAACGAGTTTCGACAAGGTAACTTGTCCATTTGTTGGAGCAGCAACTGTCATATCTTCGTCTTCCTGTAACCCTTTGTTGTACATTGTCGTAATGTACGCCAATAATATTCTCCACATATGTATATTTCACGCGTTAATTATAAGCTGTGCCTTGCAACGCATCTGTGAATTTTGGAGATCTTTCTTCGTTTGGCAAGAACTGTACCGACGTTTTACAATATTGTAAGAGTGGCACACAAAGTCGTCTTCTCTTCATCTGACGCCTTTTCCTTCTCCACTTGGGGGTCAACCTTCTTAGAAACAGCGATCGTTGTCAGAGGGTATACACATGATCACGTGTCCTTTATCTTGAACAACGTATTGGAAGGAACCTGCGAGAGCAGATTGAGGGCAACCTGCCTAACCTGTGATGTTTAGCTAGTTTCTATAGGTGCGCGACATACATGTGTAACGATCATTGCACGCAGCCGTGTCGAAACACTTGGTACTATGAGGCGGCTAGGCGCATGCACCAAAGCCCTTTTATTGATGTAACATTATGGGGATCATTTCGTCAGCGTTTTGGGTTATAATAGTAAACAGCTGGGAGAGAAGGGGAGGTGCCTGGAGGAGGAGGACAATGACATAGCTCGAAGTTTCCGGAGGCGTGCCACTTGCGGCAGTACTCGATTTCGACCACCGCGGACAACCATCGACAACTATACTACCGCCGAGAACCATATCCCTCGAGGGCTGCATAGTTGTCGGTTGCACAATAATCGACGAATCAGAAGCGCAGTGTAGAGCTTCTTACCCAGTCCTGTGTTCGCACTTATCGGTGCCATCTCGTAGTCGCTTGGTGTGGCAAAACTCTGGCGCCGCTTGAAGCTTCGCCTCGGGCGAAGCTTCATGATAGATAGATCCCTCGTCAACCGAGCGCTCACGTGTTAGCGGAGACTTTCGCGACTGCAGGCCGTTCGCATGGCTTCTTCAGCATTACGTGAACTGCTAATTTCATTACCACCTTTGCTGCGCACGTTGTGCGAGGTAGCTGCGGTATCGTACGAGGTGGCCATACGGTTCTTCCCCTAGCGAGCTCCCCGTACGGGTGACGCTGAGATATGGTAATCATGAAACAACAATGACACGCGTGCATGGATAGTGCTGACGTCAGTAGCATTGCATAACCTTCCCGGGGAACGTGTGAGGAGTCTGGCCGCCTTCTCACATGCGTGGTTCAACAAACCTGATTGGGAAAGCAGTACTTATAAGAATGGATGAAAATTGGCAGCGAGGACAGAAACAGAACAGCGGCTGAAGGGCTGGGAGGGGAGAAGGTTGCGCTAGTGCGCTTACGGAGGACAGCTAGCGTGAAGAAGGACATGGGGCTCAATTTTTTTTTTCTTAGTCACTACCATAGAGGATAGTAAGTTAACACGCTGAGAAGTCAATGCAGAGACAGAAGCGCAACGTGGAGAACATGCGAATGCAGCTGCGATTGCAGGAAGTAGATCCTTCCGTTGAGCATTTTTAAATATGCAGTTGATGGTTTTGTTAATAATTTGCCTCATCCTTGGCACCTTTGCGGTAGGTATAGGCAGGTAGGGTCCAGTCTCACCTCACAAGAGCAAAACAGAATACTGTGCGTGACCGATGTGGGAATCCGACTTATGCCGTCGCGCACAGCAGCCGGCTGCTCTAAACGTTAGGCCACGATCGTGTTTTTTTTTTTTTTTGCTTTATTGTATTAGTACACGATCGCGCGTGCGTTTCTCTCGTTCCAAAGCCAGTCGGCTCCTTGAAACACTCAGCGCGTACGTCCCATGCCGCTTTGTCATCTTCTTTCCTTGTCACCGCTCACGATTTGAGGCGCCGTGTCAGATTGCGCCCTCTCCTGGACCGATCCACTTTGTCCAGTACCTCCCTCGTGGCGGATTTCGCTACGCAGAAACTGTGCGACGCACATACTTTATGATCGCCCAAGTCAATCGAGTGTCTTAACATTTGTTCTCCGGATTTCAAATGCCATCGCCGTTTTAATGATAGCCGACAGTATAAGACATAATCGCTGATGACGTCACAGTCAGTGTTTCTCCAGCTTACGCTCGTCCACTATATCTATGCAGATCCAACAATCCCCATGCCGTAGGCTCGCGTCAGACGGCCGGCCTAGGAATCATGCCATTGTCATCGTGCGATTGTCTACAACTTGGTTGTTTTCGTGCCGCAGTCGTCACACACGTACGCTCGCGACCCTCAGGCACACAACTACTCAATTTACAGGAACACGATGGTCTATATGGTATCGCTTTGCGGAACCCCGAACAATGCTGGATAGCCGGGTAACTGCAAAGTGCTTCGGATAACATAGATCCACACTGTGCGTAGAATCTGAGCAATGATAAATAAATAAATAAATAAATAAATAAATAAATAAATAAATAAATAAATAAATAAATAAATGGGACAATGCATTACTGTCATGGTGCCGAGGTAAAGCTGCAAGCTGAAAATAGGCATCCTGGGTGACCCCGTTGCGTGCTATTGCTATCATTTGCCATGACACCGCGTTGTCAAGTCACCAAAGAACCACGCCCTACCATGCAAATAACTCCTGTCGATGACAAAGTGAACGCATTATCACAGCTGTGCGATATGTTCCGTATTACTAGGTTCAGTGCGCGTAGCTCCTACTATCTTTCTTTATTTTGATGATTTTGTGCCGATTACAGGGTCGTTCTTGCATGTAGGTTCGGGCAGTTCGTTGGATGAATTTCGCTATTGATTCCTATTCGCTGAAAAAGCAATAACAAAAACTCCCCTGTAATGCTGCTCCTTATGTAAATACCATGTCCATCTTCTGTGTCCGTTCATTATCGTTGTTTTTCTGTTTCTTTTCATTCGACGTTCCGCACTCTCTCCTTTAGGGTCTTTCCGTTTCCCATTATCTTACCCACACGAAGTGTCATATAGGCGGTTAAATACCCGTCGGCAGAAATGTCATCGTCTTTCTTCCAACAGAGTTGTCCATCCCCCTCTTTCTCTTGGCATCGGTTGCGTATTTCTGCACACGTAGCGAAAAAATTGGGCTGGTTGTTTTTCGTTCATCTTGTAAAGCGCTAAATACAACTAAAGCTCACGAAAGGGCACACGACTGGGATGACATCGTGCTCTGCCGTCCTTCTCGTGTTTGTCCTTTCGATGTCGACGAATTCAGCGCCATTATAAGATGAACCTTGCTGCATCTTTCCTGGATGACACGTCTTTCTTTCTTGACAATTTGCCGCGCGCATTCGGCTATTTGGAACAGTCAACACGTCTGTGCCGTACTTCCTGCACCCAGTTCGCGATGTGAGATGCCGAGCAGCTGTCGAGTTGAGCGCAGCTATGTAACCGAAATCCATTCCTCCCCCACCTCTAGAACCGTCATGAAAAGAAATCGAACGACCCCCTGACACTATAGCGCTGTCTAACACCCCCCCTCCATTTTTTTTTATTGTGTGTGTGAGTCGGATGCCGTCCTCTCGCTTTCGCAATCTGGTCTGCGGCAGTGATTGGTTCGTGCTGTTGCTGACGGCGACATTGAGAAATCGCGCGCGCTCTCCTGCGATGGCCGGCTCTGAACGCAACCCCCGCCCCTAAAGGTAAACATTTTGGTGCTCGCGCTCCCGGGTTGCTTCGGCGCAGATGCTGCAGGGTGGCCCACTTTCGCTTCGACATTGCCGCTCTGTTTATTAGGCACTTTTTTTTTCTTCCCAGCGGGTGCAACCGCTTTCGGTGTTTACAATGCAGGGGGTCAGCATCATCACTCCCAACATGCACGCGCATCTCTCTCTCTCTCTCTCTCTCTATATATATATATATATATATATATATATATATATATATATATATATATGTTCGAGCCAAACATTCAGATTCTAAATCTGTGCTGCTGAAAACGGTCGTTGCTGTAAGAAGAGAAAAATAGTGGCAGGTATATTTGCTTGAGGAATTATGGTAGTTAAGCGCAGAATCTTTGCTCGTTCTGAGCACGTTCAGCACACCTGGAGGTAGTTGCAATCTAGCGGGATATATATATATATATATATATATATATATATATATATATATATATATATATATATATATATATATATATATAGAGAGAGAGAGAGAGAGAGAGAGAGAGAGAGAGATGAGATGTGATACGCAGGGAAGGTAACCGGGAGATAGATGTCCAGTTTGCCACACTGCAATGGAGAAGAGGTAAGGGGACAGAGAGAGATAGAGAAACAATGCACACACAAAGAGAGAGAGGGAGTTAGCTGGATTCAGGAGTACGGTGCTTCGAAACTTTGATAACCAATAACACTAATAACGTAAAGTTGTGGATTTAAAAATTAAGTGCATGTGGCAAGCGTAGTCGAAGACCATTTTTGCACAGCACCGCACATAAATGTAAGACGCAGACAACGGAGTCAATGGGGGTGCGGTGCAGGATTGAAGGAAGCGAGTAGGATGATTACAATGCGCCAATGATTGTATCGCATCTAGCTAAACCGTATAAATACCATAGTACTTGATACGCGGTTAAGAAACTCACTTATGCTATAGTCCTGGACGTTTTGACCATCCTGGGTTACATGACAAGGCGGTTACATTACAAGGAAGGATTTCAGTCGTGCGTGCCCATCTTCTAAACGCCGCGCTGACACATTTTGCACCACTCTTGAGTGAAAATCAAACATATTTTGGAGCGGCGACTGCTATGGCTTCACTATACCCTAGTCGTTTTGATTTCCGTCGATGACCGCGGCAGGAATCCAAAATTGTTGCTGAGAAGTTAATAAGGAAGTAAAGAAATTCGCAGTGGTGCTGTGAAAATTTGAACTATGGACCCACTTATCGTAAATTGATAGTTTTACTTCTCTGCCGTTCCGCCGATGCTACAGCAGAGAAAAAAAATTGGGCAGATCCCACGCACCGTGGGAATCGATGTTATACGAAGTATTTCGCCGGCTAACCAGCATTGTTGGGGGTTATGCAATGCATTAACAAGTCGGCCAACGTGTTTGTGTAAGGTTTACGTGCCGCTATGTGCCTGATGGGAGCATGTGTTTGATGACAGCAGGAAGACAAAGTTGACGATGACCGTGCGACGGTGACGGTATAATTTCTACTACGCGTGTTCGAAGTCATACTTATCACGTGCCGACTTCGGGTCCTACACAGGTACCGGGCGAGCGCACACGAGAGAAACACGGGTAGTGACGTCATTAGCGACTTTGTGTTACACAATCGTAAGCACCTATCTACACGTCTTTGTGGTCTACGTTCAAATGAAGATCGTATTTGCACACCGGCGCGAAACGTTAGAACATGGTCAGCCTGAACCGATCACGAAGGCGGTACAATGTTACCTAGCTCCTGCGCAGCTCTTCTACGAGGAAGGGAATGGGGTATGCGGGCCGATCCCGAAGGCAGTGCAGTCTAAGACAGGTTCGCAAAGGGGCGAACTCTCACGAGATAAGAGCGCGAGGAACCAGCGCGTGACGAACGCGCCCGAATGTCTGAATGAGTTAGTCGGCTTTAGAAGGCGAGAAGTGTATGCGTGCAATCGTGGCTTTAAGGTTAGAGTACCGAGCTGCTATGCCAAAGTCGGACGTTAGATTAAACGACGAAGTTCGTTCTATATAAGACGTCCGGAACGAGGCGAGGACGGAACCTACCTGCAAAAAAGCATCTGGAACGAGTCAAAGAAAGCTTCGCATTAATGTTTTTTAACTGGAGAGCTCGTCGTAGCCGCCAACTGTAATACTGTACCGGTTGGTGCCATGCTATGGCTTTAGTAACAGTGGTGCTGGTCGATTGATCCTACAGCAGGTTGGTATTCGGCGTGCCTGCAGGTCGAAGCCGCGTGTATGAGTAACTCTTATGAGAAACTGTTCCAGCGTGAAATCTTTCTCTCTCTGATGTCCGACCCCTTCTATCCTTTAACCTTTCCGGCGCGCACACGCAGGGAAATATCTCTCAGAGCAACGCATAGAAAAGGCCATCTCATCTTGGCTTTTTGTTGTGTGTTACACAAAATCCGAGTGCACGAACATGCGCGACAATATATAATGAAATAAAGTACTAGCACGACTCCCAAACTTTACAAGGGGGTCTACTTTACGTTTCTTATTAATTCTGCCATTCGCTTGCGCACGCATGTTACGTATTCAGGGCAATATAGTTACGGAACGGTGCCCCGACGTATACAGCATACAAGCGCTGTTGAAAGCTCTGCTCAGAGACCGTCGAGGCAGCTGCAATTCACTGTGAACCACCCAAACGCTCTGCGACTTCCCGGCAGACCGTTCCCAGGGTTTGTGCGCGCACCAACTTGTTTGTGGCTCCCGGCGATGAGTCTTTCGAAACCTTCGCTCATTAAGGCTCTCGGAAGTAAGAATAATGATTCCACACTGCGACGCAGGAATACTACCTCAGTGCGTGCGCACGATTCTGCTTTTAAAGAAAGGCGCGCACGGGCAAACTGGGAACGAGCTGCCACGCTTCTTACCCTCACACGTTAATAAATGATAAGCGAAATGTTATGTTGTGTAGTTGTGGTTCCTAGTTAACTGGCAGGATGGGAAACGGCACGCATGCACTGTGCGCGAAACAATAAAGAAGAGTGCTGTTCGGTGTTGGGCGAGATATAACTGCGCTTATTAATGATGTGTCGTGTGCTTCGAGAACGCACTGCTTGAAGAATCGTTTAGCGCTCTGACTTTCGAAAGCACAGGACGTTGCTAGCTGCCGGCCCAAGAGTATGACTGCACAGGAAAGGGATTAGTAATGCTTTTCAAACGAGTCCAGTTCGTTAGAAAAGTGAAACAAGCAAGCAAGCAAGCAAGCAAGCAAGCAAGCAAGCAAGCAAGCAAGCAAGCAAGCAAGCAAACAAGCAAGCAAACAAACAAACAAACAAACAAACAAACAAACAAACAAACAAACAAACGAACGAACGAACGAACGAACGAACGAACGAACGAACGAACGAACGAACGAACGAACGAACGAACGAACGAACGAACGAACGAACGAACGAACGAACGAACGAACGAACGAACGAACGAACGAACGAACGAACGAACGAACGAACGAACGAACGAACGAACGAACGAACGAACGAACGAACGAACGAACGAACGAACGAACGAACGAACGAACGAACGAACGAACGAACGAACGAACGAACGAACGAACGAACGAACGAACGAACGAACGAACGAACGAACGAACGAACGAACGAACGAACGAACGAACGAACGAACGAACGAACGAACGAACGAACGAACGAACGAACGAACGAACGAACGAACGAACGAACGAACGAACGAACGAACGAACGAACGAACGAACGAACGAACGAACGAACGAACGAACGAACGAACGAACGAACGAACGAACGAACGAACGAACGAACGAACGAACGAACGAACGAACGAACGAACGAACGAACGAACGAACGAACGAACGAACGAACGAACGAACGAACGAACGAACGAACGAACGAACGAACGAACGAACGAACGAACGAACGAACGAACGAACGAACGAACGAACGAACGAACGAACGAACGAACGAACGAACGAACGAACGAACGAACGAACGAACGAACGAACGAACGAACGAACGAACGAACGAACGAACGAACGAACGAACGAACGAACGAACGAACGAACGAACGAACGAACGAACGAACGAACGAACGAACGAACGAACGAACGAACGAACGAACGAACGAACGAACGAACGAACGAACGAACGAACGAACGAACGAACGAACGAACGAACGAACGAACGAACGAACGAACGAACGAACGAACGAACGAACGAACGAACGAACGAACGAACGAACGAACGAACGAACGAACGAACGAACGAACGAACGAACGAACGAACGAACGAACGAACGAACGAACGAACGAACGAACGAACGAACGAACGAACGAACGAACGAACGAACGAACGAACGAACGAACGAACGAACGAACGAACGAACGAACGAACGAACGAACGAACGAACGAACGAACGAACGAACGAACGAACGAACGAACGAACGAACGAACGAACGAACGAACGAACGAACGAACGAACGAACGAACGAACGAACGAACGAACGAACGAACGAACGAACGAACGAACGAACGAACGAACGAACGAACGAACGAACGAACGAACGAACGAACGAACGAACGAACGAACGAACGAACGAACGAACGAACGAACGAACGAACGAACGAACGAACGAACGAACGAACGAACGAACGAACGAACGAACGAACGAACGAACGAACGAACGAACGAACGAACGAACGAACGAACGAACGAACGAACGAACGAACGAACGAACGAACGAACGAACGAACGAACGAACGAACGAACGAACGAACGAGCCCGACTGACTGACTGACTGACTGACTGACTGACTGACTGACTGACTGACTGACTGACTGACCTGCGTTAAGTACCATAAGAATGGTACTCACATTGATATATTCCACGAACATGCATAATCACTGCAAATTGTAGCATTTGTAACACTATACTTTTTGTTGAATATGAACAATTTGCAAAGTAGCGAAGTCGCTTGATGCGAGAAAAACGAAGCTTCAGCAAATCCGAATCATTTCCACCGCCATACATACAGCTTCCGTAGACGCTAGCGCCGGCCTTCCCCCTCTAGTAATCAATCTAGGAAACTCTACGGAGCAAAGGATGAGAAAAAAGATGAAGTTGCTCAGCTAGCGATGTACGGTACTGAAATCGTTTATGCTGCTCCTGGTGTGGCACTCAATTTTTTTTTATTTCATGCTGTTTTTACAAATCTGTGTAGAATGAATCGAGCGTTTTTTGTCTTTCTTTTTGCGTGGCTTGTAGAATCTTTGGAAGGATCCTAATTTCTCAAGTGGAATAAGGCTTTAAGGAAGTTTCAACGAGACTGATTAGCAATGTTAGGGCAGAGTTTCTTTCACATAAAGTGGATTATAATGTTTGCTTATGCCGGAAATAGGGCTTTCAGCACGATATTATATGTGCCCTTTAGAGTAGAAACCAAGGCGCGTAATTTTCTAAAATATATAATGTGTGGCATACGTTCGCAGAGCCAGCCTTCTTAACAAATTTATTGGGAAGCTCAAAGCCTGTGAGCTTTAAGTATAGCTTGAATGTTATTGCTGACGCCACGTAGTACTTCTCGCAACTTAATATTAAGCGGGAAGAATGTGCTTATGAAACAAAGTGGAAGATTTTAGTTACGGACGTTTCTAGTGAGTACGGGCAAGAAGAAGAAAAAAAAAAAAGAAAGACAAGCAAAGAGTGGTCGTTTTTGGAAATGGGTTCTTTATGAAACAATGCGTGCGTGGCGATTACGTAAGGAGGTATTTAGAAAAGGAGATGAAAGCGTTCTGAGGGCCGAGGAATCACATATAAGGACTTCACGGGCACACGGCGTACAGAAAGAAATAAAGCATGGATCGAATTCACAAAGCTTGACATTCGGAAAGTATGTTCGCCATTGGCCAGCTACTTTCGCTATTGATATGTCGAGCGCCACGATTGGCCGGAATCCGCTCTTCCGAACATTACTAGTGTAAGTGATCTTTTGTGTGTGTGTGTGTGTTGTGTGCGTGCGTGTGGGCGTGTGTGCGTGTGTATGCGCACGCGCGCGCATTTGTGTCTGGTACGTGTGTGCGTGTGTGTGTGTGCCTGCGTGTGCATGCGTGTGCGTGCGTGTGCGTGAGTTCTGCGTGCGTGAGTTCTGCGTGCGTGTGTGCGTGTGTGCGTGTGTGCGTGAGTGTGTACGTGCTTGTGCGTGTGTTCTGCGTTCGTGCGTGCGTGTGTTTGTGTGTGTGCGGGTGCGTGTGTGTGTGTACACACACACACACACACACACACACACACGCCCGTGGCCTTGTGTCTAGGACGCTCGGCCGGAATGGATGAGGGAGGTAGATTCGTCAGCCTGCTGCCGGCGGTTGGCGGGGACCAGTTCATGTACCGGTGTGCTTGCGAAAAGGTATACCTGAAAACCACGTTTTCAGCGGTGGCGCCATTCCTTTTTTTCCTTTCTTTTTTATATATTTGAGGCGGAAATACCAGTAAAACATGGCTTTGCAAGAAATAGCTGAAAATTCGACAGCTTTGCTAAACTAATTCTGCGACATGCTTAGGAAAAAATCCTTACCTTAAAAAGAAAATATGTGTAAAACATTAGAAGTGCTTATGGAGCACTGATAGAATGCACTGTTCTTTAAGAGATACTAGCAGACACAATCAGTTGTACTATATAGCTAGGCTAGGCTTCTCTAATTGCAGATGGACTGCCCTTTCTGTAAGGGGAGATTGCCGAAGCTACAAGAGCAGGGACAACTGATAAAGAGAGGGCCGAGGCAACTTTAAAATTTCCGCACCAGTTGCTCGTGACAACAGCGACATGTCCGAAGCGTCCATTTGAGGGCACGTTATTGTTTATGGAGAACAACACGCAGAAGAAAAAGTAGAAAATTGCGTTTGAAATTAAGCAAACGCTCAGGATTGGCATTTTTGTTGAATTATCAAGCAGGAAAGGGACTTGAACGTGCCAAAATAGCCTGAAATTTGTTACATCACAATGACGAAATTGGCGCTCCGGTTTGACGCAGAGACGCTCAAATAAGGAACTTTGGAGCTTCAGTCTCTCTGCTCAAAATACCTTTTTTTTTATATTGTAGAAATGTGCTAGACGGAGATCAGGAAGCTGTTGCTGGTTGCAGGCGGATCTGTAGCCTTGCCTCACTTGCCGGTAATCGGTAAGAACTGGAGAACGGTAAAATCTATGGGCACGTAGTCCAGAGAATCATCTTCGCCCAAGTTCCAGAGAATAGCCAACAAGTCGTAGTTGACTTATTGTCTCTATTTTATCATCATTAGCCTATATTGCATAGGCTCGCTTCAGAACGAAGGCTCACTCCCACCGATATTCATTTATCCCTGTCTTGCGCCATCCTACTTCGTCCAATGCATGCAACTCTCCTGATCTCCTCGCAACACCAAATCTCATGCCGTTGTATACTGAGTTTATGTTCCCTTGTTGCGCATTACGTTACTGTAACAGACCACCAACAGAACACTACGCGTCACATGTCCTGACCAACTCCGCTTCATAATATCTACTGTCATGTCAGTTACACCTTTTTACTGCCTTAACTATACTGCCTCCTTCCTTTAGCTGGACATCACGGTTATCTTCTTCCGCTCCATCACTGTTTGCGTGATGCCCATTGTCAAGCTTCTTTGTTAACCTCTATTGCTATTCCTATTTACCCGCCCCTTTGAGGTTACTGAAAACGCACCAAATTACTACGTAACGTATCTTGCTTGGCCCAGTCGCGTGATGGAGCGACAACGGGGCGGCCGGTTAAGGTGAACGCCAGCGCGGTAACGTTTTTCTCATTCTGGCGCACACGTCCGCGTCAAGCTGACGAAGACGGAGCCCACTCTAAAGTAAAACTGCGAACAACTTATCGCGTTTTCGTGCATCCGAGCGGAGGTCCACGCCGAAACCCACCGCCAGTTTTGAAATTTGCAGACCGGGACATTCAATATTTACTTTGCGATAAAGAATAGGCGCTGTGTTCTACGCCGCAGATTCTTTTATTTAGAGCGAAAGGCCGTATACGCATGGACGACGCGGCTGACACGCTGGTTGAAGCAGCAGCAGCAGTAGCAGTCTGTTCCGTCTATCATATATATGTGTACGTGGTTTCGTGCGTCCTAAGACCATCACTCTTCAGGGTGATGGATGATCTTCGCCGACGCTTAGACGCGAACGCCTTTCGACTTTCCTAAATAAAAGATGCGGCTGCTCGTATTCTTCCACTGCCGGCGCTGCGCTTCGCCTTCTTTTGCGTTTCCCTGTGTGTTCTTGCTCCTGTGTGTTCTTGCTCCAGGATCGTTCCTGGTCTGTTTTCTCAGCGGCAATGGCTTTTTGCCCTCGAATGCTGTTGCGTTGAATGCGACGCATTGTTCCGCATGGATTCGCCACCATGGAAGACTATCGCTCCTCTCTTCTTTGGTGCAGCGCCGCGCATTCATTTCCTTCTTTTTTCTTCTTCTTCGTGCCAAAGAGTTCAGTGCTGCGAACCGTCCGTGGGGCTTTGTTTCGAGAAAGACATACGCGCGCGCTCATCGTTTGGCGGCCGCGTTGACGTGACTCTTACCATCGTTACTGGCACTTAAGGGACGTGAGCGAAGGAATACGTGAGTTGCGTTGTAATCTGACCTCTGTTGGAATTGTCGTTCTGTTTTCGCTCGTGCAAGTTCTGGAGCGTGTGCCGCTGCGGGGAGACACTGTCGCTCCAGAAGCCTGCGTTGCGTGCGTTTTACCCGAGGGCTCTCAGAGAGCGAGCGAAATCCTGGAGTCGTAATCTTGTATCAAAATAAATTCCTCTAATCAAGTGAAACAATTCTGAAAGAAAGCTCAACTTACTAAGAGGAACCTGTGCGTAACAAATGGCTCCTTCTTCAGTGGAGCTTCCTGTCTCCGCTATTACGTGTGCCACATAGATTCAACATAGTTTATTGGCTTCTCATGATAGATTCCACCGAGTAAGCGGGACATGTTTGCAGAGGCGTGCAGTTTACTATAAATTTAACCTACGTGGCACAAGATTAAGATTGCTGTGGAAGTGGCGCCATCTATTTCGTAAAGGGCAAATGTCTTCGTTTGTGGCATTCGTTTATTCGTTTACGATTCACGTGGTGGGGAAGTAGTGATTGAAAGACCTCATCGCTTTCTTCATCGCTTCATCGTCTTTCTTCTCGTGCAGTGGTGCGTACCAATGGCCGACTGGCTGCCCTTGCAAAGAAAGAGGAAAAGTTTGTAAAACAAACAAAGCACACGGGGGCGACGAAAACAAATTTGATTTAGGCTGCTTGGGTTTCCCTCTATAAAGGGTGTATGCCCACTGTGGAAAACACCTTTAGTTCTGTTTATAAGGGCAGGAAAGCGCACTCGATGACGGCAGAAGGCTAGGTAGGTGTGATGAAATTAGGAAATTTGCAGGCGCAAGGTGGAATCGGTTGGCGTAGAACAGGGAGAGGCCTTCATCCTGCAGTGGACGTAAATATGAAGATGATGATGATGAGACAAGCGAAATTTTAAAGAAAAAAACTGAAACGAAATGAGAAGAAAATAACCATTAGAAAAGCACATAACAATGGGCTGTTATTATTATTATTATTATTATTATTATTATTATTATTACTATTTGGTTGGAAAACATGTATAGACCATTGACCGGAAAGGTAAAGCGAGGCGCAGGCTGGCAACTGCCACCGGAAGGGGCACAGCGCCTGCCGACTCTTCAGAAAGAAGGAGACAGAAACAAAGAAATTGAAGATGGGAAGAAGTGGAGGAAAGAGAAGACAAAGATCAAGACGACAAATCTGAAAGGATAAAGCATTGCACACACAGTACAGTTCACGCACAGTAGGGCAGGTCACTGCAGGTTACGCTAATCAAGAATGTTAAGATGTGTATATATGCAGAAGAAATAATGTCTGAGGTCTTGTCGTCTGAAAGATAAAACTAAAATAAGCTACAAACGTGAGCCTAAGTTGGTTACTTCTAGAAAAGTAAGGAGAGCGCGATAAGTCTGATCGCGTCGAGACGCACAACCACTGGGGTACAAACATTCGCCGAGTGTCGTGCACCGCAAGCCAAGGAGACGATAGCCCCCCCCTAACGACGTGCGCTGCTCAGTGAAAGCGGGACACGCCAATATCAGGTGCTAAAATCTCTCACAGCAACCCCAAGACTGCCGCGATGGAGTCGCCTCACTTCCTTGTCGATGTAGAAGTCCGCACACGTTTACACAGCCAGTCTTAGCCCACCTACTCAAGCAGCATACAGATCAGCGCGTCGCAAGGAAACCGACTTGAAACAATTCAAAAGTCATCACTGGCTGAGCAAGGGACGTATTCTGGGACGCTCACTTTCAGAGATGTCACTTTCAGCGCACGCTTGTTGGCCGGTTGAGCAAAACCGCTCGAATCGTACAACGTGCCCTGCACTGCGTCACGCGAAAGTGATAGTATCGCCGAAAGTGATCGTCCTAGAATACTTCCCCGACCATCCCTATGACATTGTCTAAGAGAGGAGACGTACAGAGAAAGAATGTCTGGATTTTGATTTCAAAAATTATGCGAAGGGATTACAATGATAACAAACATGGCGGCGATAACTGCGACAGCCGCAGCAAAAGCTATGCGCTTATCTACTATCGCTGCAGAAGACGTATGAAAGCATAAATCAAAAGGAAGAAGAAACGGGTGACGTAAAAAGTGATGCTCTCGGCTTAAAGTGGAATGAATGGTGACAGCAGTGACCTTTTCACTCGCATACCAGCAGATAAGTTTTCTTTTCTGCCAAGTCCTGCCATTGCAGGAATAAAAGTACATGTTTTATTGCTCCGCAACTGAAGCTTTTCTCACCAATGTTGGGCTATTTACCTTCATCAAGCGAAAGAACCGCTAACGTATGTAGGATCTGGTAAATAAAAATGGCAGATGCGAAACGCAGCGACGGGTAGCTATCGCTACACCTCCACATGGATGAAGCGTGCATGCTTCTTGAATGACAGGATGTTAGGCTTTTTTTTTTTTGGCTTTTGCTATCAGAGTTGTGGGGGTTCCACTCTGCGTGCGGCTAGGGCTGAAGGCGAGCTCCGGATCTAGCCCCACGCAGTCGCTTCGTGGTACTCCCAACCCGTAGCGCGGAAATCGCGGCTACGCCGGGTTCGGACGAATAAGGCAACCAGCGGTGTCAACGGTAACAACGTTTATTGCTATTAGCAATCGCGAACACTCGCAGAGGGACGTCCTCTCCGTAATAGTAATAAATAGTCTCGCCTCGTTGCCCGGGATAGTCAGGCAACGTGGTCACTCACGGGTAGCAGCAGGTACTCCAGTCCGGCAGTCCAAGGGGTCGCGTCCCAAGAGAGAGAGGGTCTCCCCGGTCGCGCTGTTTTGTCCCTTTTTAGCTGGGCGAGGGGAATGTCCTCCTCGCCCGTCAGCTGCCTGCCCGCGAGTCGCGGAGGAAGGGCGCGTGCGCGTCGCGAGAGCGAGGGAGAATCGGGAGAGGGCATAGTGCGCCTCTCCCCCGTCTATGCCGGCTCTCGACGCGACGGCGCGGGGGAAGATGGGCGCGCGTGCTCCCCACATCCTCCTCCCCTTAAGAAGCCCCCCGTACGTTGATGCTGGCACCTAGGTACGCCCGAAGGGTTCGGGCGCCCGTTTGCTAAAGTTCCCGCCAAGGTTGACGATCAAGGCAGCGTTGCACACGCCGGCTTTGAGCGTCGGGCTTGCGTTGCTGTAGCCCTCAGGTGGCAGATACTTGATGCCGACTCGAAGGTGTCCAGTCAGCGGCACTGCTCGGGCTTGCGAGGCGGATCGTAGTCCCGGCTCGAAGGCGACTCTCCGTGCCGCGCCCCAGGTGTCGGCTGCACAAGCCGGGCGGTCGCTTGCTGGGCGCCGGGTAGTGGTTCATGCGGCTGCAAGGCCAGCGTAGCGCTGCCGGTGCGTCAGTTGTACCCGCGAGTACTGCAGGCAGTTCGCACGGCCGTGTCTTGTTTCCTGCTTCAGAAAATTGGATAAGTCCACTGCACGGAACGAAATTGTGTTAAGCAGCATGACTGGCCGGATCCGTGAACACCGTCAACGCCCGTTACAAAGGGAATGGTCGTCCGCATCATCGGCTCACAGCACACCGCACTGGCCCTCGCAAGTCTTTAGTCAATGCACACACCGCATGCAAACACGTTGAATCGTTCACGCCACATCCCCGTCGTAGTCTGTGTGGTTGCTTGAAGACTGGAACGACGGCTCGTCGTCAATACTCTGCGCTCTGCTGTCGCTAGACGTTCGCTTCCCGGCAGGAACTAACGAGGTGCCAGCACGGCCCGGACTTACGAATAGCCCTCGCAGTCATCGGGCTACGCAAATATAGCCGTCGGATCACTTCCGCCTGCTACGCAAGTTGTAGCGCGGCTGTGGGCTCGCCGTTCGATTCTGGCTGCTCTCACTCACCGACCGCGGTTGAGGGAGGGTCTGATCTTCATCCCACTGCTCATCACGCGGCACGTAGCGTTTCAGGTCGCATACGTGTACCGGCCCGCCGATCGGCTTCCCTTTCATGCTCTCGAGCCGGTAAACAAGCGAGGAAACCTTCTCTCGCACTTGATACGGCCCGGTCCACTTCGGCGCCAGCGAGGCAGCGAACTGTTTGCTAGAATCGCTGAGAACGTGCTGGCGTCGAAGCACCAGATCGCCCACTTCGTAGCGGACGTTCCGATGCGAGCGGTCGTACTGCGCCTTCTGTTGCGCCCTAGCAGTGCGAAGATTACGGCGTGCTTTGTGTAAAGCTTCCGTCAGCTTGTCACGTAGGTGCGTCGCGTATTCAGCTCGTGCTGCCGGCGCGACCGACATTCCGCTGCGATCCGCGAGAACTCTATCCATCGGATTCGGCAGCTCTCTCCCCAGGTTGAGAGAAGAAGGCGCGTACCCAGTCGAGCGGTTCACTGTCGATCGCAATGCAAACCCGATCTCTGGAAGGTAGGTATCCCAGTCCTTATGTCTCTCAGAGAACGCGACAAGCATGTGCTTAATGTTGCGATTGACCCGTTCAGTGGGGTTCGACTGAGCATGGTAAGTTGTCGTTTTCTTGTGCTTAATGCCAAGTGCAGCGCACGAGTCGACGAAAACCTTCGCGGTGAAGTAGGACGCATTGTCCGTTATCAACTGCTCCGGAAAGCCAAATCTAGTGAAAACCTCTATCAACTTATCCATGATCACTCGTGCCGTCAGTTTTCGCAAGGGGAAAAGTTCGACCCATTTACTGAAGTGATCTGTGACTACAAGCAAGAATTTGTTCCTGCTCGGTGTGGTGGGATACGGTCCCATGACGTCACACGCCGCGATTTGCCAGGGAGTCTGGCTGTCGATAGGCTGCATGAGGCCGGGCGGTCGTCCACCTCGGGGCTTCACGCTTTGGCACACATGACATGAGCGGGCGTAGCGCATCACGTCCCGTTTCATGCCTGGCCAGGTAGCGAGGCGACACAACTTAACGTAAGTCTTGGGGCCGCTCGCGTGCCCAGCGATACACGAGTCGTGAAAGTAGCGTAGCAGTGCTCCTCGCAACGCGCGCGGTATCACCACCTTAAACGGCTCACTTGTGTCGTCCTCGGTGGGAATATACCTCAGCAGGAGGCCGTCGGAATTCAGCAGATAAGAATCCAGCGCACTCACAGCATTACCAGCTGATCCCGAGCGCTTAGCACCGACAGCAATACCAGCTGCCTCCATGTGTGCGGCGGCCGCGCCACCCTGCTCCCGGAGCTCGTCGAGCACTTTTTGACAAAACGGGTCCTTCTGCTGAGCCTCGAACAGCTCCTCTCTGCTGAAGACGACTCCTGCGGAACCGACAACATCTACGTGGTTCACGCTCTCGCCCAGGATCGACGGTTGTTCCGCGTCCCTTACTTGGGCCTCTCCATCGCCTCGGACTGGCGCTCGCGAAAGTGCGTCAGCTGCGGCATTGCTTTTTCCTTTGCGGTAGCGCACGGTGAAGTCGTAACGCTGCAGCAGCAGTGCCCAACGCGCCAGGCGGCCACTCGGCTCGCTCAAGCGCCTCAACCAAGTGAGAGCCATGTGGTCAGTCTCAATCTTGAATGCCACTCCATCGACGTAATAGTCGAACTTTCGCAGAGCGAAAACTATCGCGAGGCACTCCTTCTCTGTCACCGAATAGTTCCTTTCGGCCGGCGTCAACGAACGACTCGCGAACGCAACCGGTCGGTGAGTGCCTCCGTGCTCCTGAAGCAAAATCGCCCCTAAGCCTAGGTCGCTTGCGTCTGTTTGAATCACAAACTCCCTATTCAAATCGGGCAGCTGCAATTCGGCCGTGTCAGCGAGCACCTTCGTGAGGCCACGCAGTGCCGCCTCCTGCTCTTGGCCCCAAGTCCACCGTTCGTCTTTCCTCAAGAGCTTCGTCAAAGGCGCTTGCACTGCCGCGCAGTCTGGAATGAATTGGCGATAAAAGTTAACCAACCCCAGAAAGCGCCTTAGTTCGCCGATATCTTTCGGCGACGGGTACCTCAGTATAGCCTCGAGCTTATCCTCACTCGGCAGGATGCGGCCGTTGTCCAGCGTGAATCCCAACAGCGCTATTCTACTCGCAGCTATCTGAGCTTTGTTCGGGTTCAACGTGATACCCGCGGACCTCAGCCTGTCTAGGACGTCTCTCAAGTGGCGCAAGTGCTCCTCGAATGTTTTCGAATAAACCACTATGTCGTCCAGATATGCGAGGGCATGTTGCCACTTCGCGTCTCCTAGCACTCGGTCCATCAACCTTTGATATGTAGCGGGAGCTCCGACCAAACCAAAAGACATTCTCTTAAATTGAAAGAGCCCCCGGTGACAAGTGAAAGCCGTTTTCTCTTTGTCACGCTCGTCCATTTCGACCTGAAAGTATCCACGACTAGCATCGAGCGTCGTAAAGTACTTCGCCCCGCCTAGGTTTGACACTAAAGAGGAAATGGAGGGTAGAGGGTACGCATCCTTCTTCGTAACCTCATTCAGCCTGCGGTAGTCTACACAAAGGCGATAGGTATCGTCCTTCTTCGGGACTAGAACTACCGGGAAGCCCCATGGGCTGTTCGACCTTTCCACCACGCCTGTGTCGATGAGTTCGTCTAAGGCGCTATCAAGTGCTTTCCGCTTAGTCAAGCTAATCGGCCGAGGATTACATTTCCATGGTGCCGCGTCACCCGTGTATATCCTGTGTCTGACTAGCGTAGTGCGGCCCGGACGGTCAGTGAAAATCGCGTCGTATTCGTACAACAGCGACGACAGTCGTGCCCGTTCTCTCTCCGGCATATTGCCCTCTGACAAAAGCGGGTGCGTAACTCCTCGCAGAACAGTGGCGCACTGTTGTGCCACCGTGTCGCTCTCCTCGCCTGCGCCGATTACTGTTCGCTCGCTTGGCTGTGGCCGGGTGTGGCCCGCTCGCGCCGCGCCCGGAGACTGGCGTGTCTCCGCTGCCACGGGCGCTTTTGCGAAAAGCTTTAAAGCACCCGTTCCGTTCTCCCGGTAACCTCCGTTGCCGATGTCTATTACAATGCCCGACTTGACGAGAAAGTCTCGACCCAAAATAACAGGCACTGATAAACCCGGGAGATGTACGAGGCGTTGTCGCCTCACGCGTTTCTCCCAACGGATCACTAGCCTAGCTGCACCGCTAGATTGCGCTGTGCCGGAAGCAAGTCGGAAGGTGGTGCCATTATCTCTCAAGCGGATGTTGTTCTCGCGGAGATGATGCAACACCTCGTCACCAAATAATGAAGCGCTTGCTCCGGTATCCAATAATGCAGCGAATTTCTTTCGGGCTATCGTTAGCTCGATGAACGGCGCCTGCGAGTCCGCAACTCCTCCTACGCGACAAGCCGAAGGCGCAAGTAATTCGATGCCACCGGCTATGTTCGACATCGCCGCACGGGACCCAAGGTGGATCACCGGCGGCCTCGCCCGTTTCCCGAGCCACGTGCTCGGCCTCGGCCCGGCGTGCGGCCGCAGTCACGGGCGATGTGCCCTGGTCGGCCGCACTGGTAGCAGCGGCCGCTGAAGCCTCGGTGGCCTGGGCGGCCGTCGCTCCACTCCGGCCCGCCGTAGTTTCCTTGAATTGCGTTCGGCGTGTGCCGCTCCTCCCGTCTCGTATCGGCCTCTCGTTCCTGTCGCGGCGCGCTGAGTGCGGCATTAGTCGGTGCTGTTCTCAGCGCGTAGGCGTACGGGTCCAAAGCGCGGTCTGATAACTCCCAACTACGCTGGACCTGCGGCTCCGCGAACGATGCCGACGCGTCGACTCTAGACGAGTGGGAAGTGATCGCGCCGCCGTTCCACGCGCAGCGAGGCTCGAGTGACAGCGCCGCGGGTGGAGGCGGGCGGTATGCTCGCGCCGCGAGAATGTCTCCCTGGATGCGCTTCGCCTCGGCGGCGAGTTCGTCTAGGTCTCTAAATTGGCGCCCTCTGAAATAGGCCGCGAAAGTGGGGTGCGCCTGCCGTGTGACGCGCTCAACTTTCTCTTCATCGGTGGCGAGGGGGTTCGCGAGACGATACAGTTCGTCCATCGCTCGCACATATTCCAGCAGGGACTCGTCCGGATGCTGGGTACGAAGCTCCAGCTCTCTCCTCAAACGCCACTCGTAATTGGCCGGAAGAAATTCTTCGCGGAAGTTCGCGCGGAACTCCTCTACTGTGCGGCATCGGTGTCCGGTCAGTCGGAACCATCGAGCCGCCTGGTCGGTCAGTGAAACCGGGATCACGCGCGCGACTAGTTCGGCGTCTGAAAGCCCGGTTGCCTGCTGGTAATACAGTAGACGGTCGAGGTACTCACTCGCGCTCGTGCGATCGTGGTACCCACTGTAGGTAGGCATGTCTACCTTAATTCGTGGTCGCTCGCTCTGCGACGAAGCCTGCATTGTGCCTTGCAGGGCGCCGGCTAAGCTCTGCATGATTTGCAACGCATTTTGCAGCATTGCCTCGCTAGACGGTAAACTCTCGCCCAAAGGGCCGGATGCCTCCGCCGTCGGGGTTGAGTTATTTAGTGGCATGTGTGCCTCTGTGTCCGCGTCGCGATGCGGCGAGGGGCCCGACGGGGTACGCCTCGTATTGGGGTTAACCTCGGCCCACGTGGCATTTGCGCCAGCCTGACTGTTCCGCGTGAAACACTCAAAACCAAAGCTGCTGGTTTGTTCAGCAGCTGCCGCCGCGTTAGCAATAGGCTGCTGACTTTGCGTCGCTACATTTGACAGCATGAATAAATCTGAGAGGTCAGACAAGCCAGCCGCCATTGTTCGCTGAAACGTGGGTAGTCCTAGCGCCAACACACACCAGAAGACTCGCCGTGTTGCCGAATTCGATCCACGTTGGTAGCGCCAAATGTGGGGGTTCCACTCTGCGTGCGGCTAGGGCTGAAGGCGAGCTCCGGATCTAGCCCCACGCAGTCGCTTCGTGGTACTCCCAACCCGTAGCGCGGAAATCGCGGCTACGCCGGGTTCGGACGAATAAGGCAACCAGCGGTGTCAACGGTAACAACGTTTATTGCTATTAGCAATCGCGAACACTCGCAGAGGGACGTCCTCTCCGTAATAGTAATAAATAGTCTCGCCTCGTTGCCCGGGATAGTCAGGCAACGTGGTCACTCACGGGTAGCAGCAGGTACTCCAGTCCGGCAGTCCAAGGGGTCGCGTCCCAAGAGAGAGAGGGTCTCCCCGGTCGCGCTGTTTTGTCCCTTTTTAGCTGGGCGAGGGGAATGTCCTCCTCGCCCGTCAGCTGCCTGCCCGCGAGTCGCGGAGGAAGGGCGCGTGCGCGTCGCGAGAGCGAGGGAGAATCGGGAGAGGGCATAGTGCGCCTCTCCCCCGTCTATGCCGGCTCTCGACGCGACGGCGCGGGGGAAGATGGGCGCGCGTGCTCCCCACAGAGTGTCGGCCTGTACTACGGTAAAGTACGGCTCTATGGTACACACGGCTGGGTCATACCGCGCACCGAATTCGTTTGCAGCGATGCGGAACCTTCTGCAGACTGAATCCAGAGAACGAATGCTCGAGCAGAACGTGCAGCTGCCTCGAGAGCAAGCGAAGGAGTCACGTAATCCAAATTCAGTCGTATTTCTGTTGCCCTTCGAGCTGGCAGGTGAGTGCGTCTCCGCCCACTCTGAATGAACCAGTCGAATGTATTCCGAGCGCTCTATTTCCACCAGCCGAGTGTAAACTGCACCGCGAGAGCGTTCCAGGGCACAGCAAAGCGTCCAGTCGAATGTACCATGATGTTAGAGATGCACCTATTGTGCGAACGCAGGCACCGCGCGGGTCTATGCGGTATATTGGACAGCGGACAACGACTCCTCGCCGGATCAACTTTGCACAAAAGCGTAAGGTTCCTTCGCTGTCCTCATTGCCCTGTCCTGCTCCCTCCCGCATTGCCTTCGACCTGACTGGCTTATTTCGGGCCGATGCAGCTCTTGATCCCGACATGCCAGCGTGATACGGCTTTCTTTATTCTCAATTTACGTATCTTTTTTCACAAATACTTCTTTTTTTTTCACTGTCGCATTCCTCAACCTAAATATGGGATAAGAGAAAAGAGCAGAGCAAAATTCCATGAGAGGCTGCGTGATGTGCGGCGAGAGTCAGTCCCAAAGGATAAGGTAGGCCACTCGTCTTCCTTAAGCCGACACCCACGCCTCCCTATGCGGGCGATTCAGTAACAGAGGGCAGCTCTCTCCACGGCAAGTAGGCCAGTGAAATAGTGTGCGACGGCGGTACGCGAATCGTGAGGAGCTGCGGTATCTGGATGGAGAGGCGTGCCTTCGTCCTCGTTCGATTCGTTTGCTTTCATTGTGACGCTGGCCGCGCGGCTGTCGGTAGCCAGTGTTCGCTGCCGACGAGGTTAAACTGCTTCATCCGATGCACCCAAGCCGCTATTGGTCGTATCTTCGCTCTAGAGCATGTTGTCTTTAAGGTGGCGTCAAGTGCTGGCTTGCGCTTGCCATGAAATGAGTAAACAATATCCAGCTGTTTTCGCTGGAGAAGACTAAAACGTGAAAATGAATCTCTTTCGCTCGTTTTTATTGCCATCGCAATAATACTGACACTTTTGCCACATTTCTGCCGTGGCCGTCGCCGTGATGTTGCGTATAAAGTGCAAGGTCGATAACATCGTCACCACGCGCCGTATTCTGTATGTCCGAGTGCAAGCGTGCGAGTTTGAACCGACGATGGTGACCCAATGTCGTGCGTGCAAGGGAGGAAAGCGGGGCAGAAGCGCGCCGTCTTACGTCGCGCGCAAGACGCCAGGGGGGGGGGGGAGGGGGCATTTTACACCTGCGGCAGCTGCGTGTGGAGCGGCCGCGCGGACCCTATCTTGAAAGCGATGTGCGATGAGGACAGAGTGTGCTGAGTGCAGAAAGCTTCGTGTGCGCTGTGTTCTCACCGATTAGTTCGTGTCGAAGCGAGAGGAAACACGGAGGTGAATTCGCTCACTGCTGCTGCCACGCTTTCTCACGCGTTTTGAAAGCGGGTATACGCGACCATCGAGTGAGATGGGTTCACCTTTGCTTGTGCGCGCGTGACACCATGGTTGTAAATTTAATTACTAAGCGAATGTTTTACAAGTTTGCGTGGGCCATAAAACTACTGTACTTACTTTGTATAGCTGCCTGCTAATTTGCTATCGCAATCAATGCTTTGCCTATCGAGTGAAACTGCGGCTTTGTTTATATAGTAGGAAGTATCTATTCTCTGAGGACAGGGAGGGATGCTAAAGTAAAAAGAAGAAATGCAGGGATGTTAACTAGAACAAGAAAATTCAGTTTTGCAACCCTACACTAGGGGAGAAGGTTGGGTACAAGGATAAGAAGGGATGAGGCAGACCAACGTGCCGATTCGCGGCTTTGCATTTTCTCTATAAAACCGCTTTACTGGCTTAGATACTATGCGGTATGCCACTGCGCCCACGTTCTTGGGTTGGATTCCCGTCCACCTGAAGCCATATATTGATGTACGGACAGGCTGCGAAACGCTCCGCTCCTGCGACTTTCAACGCACGTTAACATCACGTGATCAGGGCCGCTATAATGCAGCGATCTATTTCGCTTGACTCTATACCTTTCTTTTACGTGGTGCACAAATCAACGTTCCAGCGGTAGTGGCCTCTGAGCTAAAAAAAAAAAAAAAAACCCAGATATCTAAGGCTACGCATTTGCGGGCGATGCACGCGCAGTCAGTTATTGGGCAGCCGGAGACACGTCATGACCGCCATGTTTTAGACATCACCGGCCAAACCTGGTGATAAAAGCGGGCGGAGCACAGCTCGGGCGACTGACGAAGCGCGAAGAGGAAAATAAATGCAATATGCGTTGTACCAACCCAGGATTGTGTTGGCTTGATCCGCAGCTCTACACCGCGACATGTTCCCTAGCCTAGATGTTGCTTCGGCGCGTAAAAGAAAGTAAATTACCCAATGAGTGAATGTATTTAGAATTCGCAACTGTGGCCTCTTTGAATTCGATAGAAATGTCTTGCCTACAGACAGACCGCTTGAAGGATGTACAATTGTAATTTGTTGTTCTACAGTGTTGCGGTACATGTATCTTTTGAAGCATGCGGACTACTTATTCTTGAAGCTCGACAGCGGATGCTTCTAAGAGCGGCTATAATGTAGGGACACATCAATACGACACGGCAGGCCCTGAGATATATGGTTAGATGGGCACGAACTGCACGCGCGCGTAGGTATATTTGGCCTTCCACTCGCGCCGGTGTTGGTGACGTACAGCCTATTTGTCTTCGTTCTTCTAACACTCAATTCAGCTTACGAGCTGCAGTTTCTTGTGTCCATCTTAGTTTTTTTTATCTCCACAGAATTTTTACATCAGTTTATTCGGTTCCTTTCCTTAGCCTCCTTTTTTTTCCTTCTTCTTTTTTCTTTATTTTTTCATTCGGTTTGTCGCCCTGTTTCCCCGTGCGGACGCCGCAGTGTCCATCGACCCACCGAGATAAGATTCTTCTAACCGCGAAAATCAGTTTGCTTACTGCTCGCGTGAAACCGGCTGGAAAGCCTACTGCGAGGAAAGAAGATGAAACACGGTCGGGCAATACAAGTACAAGAAAAAAAGAAAGAAAAAAAAGAAAAAAAAAGCACCGACAAACGTAAAACGCAGTAGACTTCTCCGTGCGCACTGAAGTCGAGTGGGAAAGGCAAAGCTCGCGTCGTCCGTTTGTCCACGTCGCAGCCCACCTACGGATTCTCCACGCGTTTCCCGAGGGAGTTCCAGGCTACTGAGTCACTCTGCGCACGACATTAAACAAGCCGGCTTTTTTTCTGCGTGAACACGTCCGCGTCATGATTTCTCTAACCTCCCCCCCCCCCCCCTCGCCTCCTTTTCCCGTCCGCCTACGCTTCCCTTCACCTACCATTCACAATTTTCCTATCCATTCTTTTTCTCACTCTGTACACCAAAATACGAAAAAGCACATGGCTTGGTAAGTGGCGCCAGACTCTGGTAACACATCAAGAAGGTCGAGACGTAGCTCTGCACCTATCGAAGCCGTTTCTTCTCTGTCACAAACCAGTGCGGGTGGCGCCGGAGCGCCGGTGTCAAGCTCAGGGCGCGTGGCGCACCGACGTGTGCGTGGGGTCGACAAGTAAAACTGACCGGAAAAGGCGAGGCGGCCAATTCAATTTCGAGTTGACTGCGTGCGGCTGTCTTGCTATGCCTTGCTTTTATACCTATGGGCCGGCTACATTAAAATTTTTTTTTTTTGCTATGCTAGGAATAAACGCCTGAATGCGAAGGAACCGTTTGGCTGGCGTGGACAGTGCGTGAACGCCGTCGTCATCGTTTCAACCGTACCATTCGCTACAAAAGTGACACTGTCCTTGCGATCGCTTAGCTGGCAAAGGAATTAAACGTGTAGCTTATGAATTTGTCTCGGTTTCGTCCTTGTGGCTTCAGACGTTCTTGCGCAGGTAGTTATTATAGTACGCTTTAACTTTCTGAAATTCCAACAAATCATATTTCTTTCTCAGCGCACGAGAGCAAAATGTTTCTTCTTTTTTTGCCAGATGCATAGTAAGTACGAATTCTTTCAAATCGTCGCGTTTATGACGCGATACTTTGCCGAAAAATTGTGAATTTTCTTTTCGAAGTCACAATGCCGTTTGAAGCCAAAATGACGAAGCTTCGAAAACAAAAAAATCTGTCTCCCACCCAAGATTCCCGGAGTTGTAGCTGAACCACCGTACTTGCATCGCGCGTGTGGTAACTAGGGCCAGAGTGTCCCCTAACCATATTTATAGGAAACTGTATGGTTTAAGCTCGCACCATCCACCTCGCTAAGGCAGTTCTCACTTTCCGTCGCCCCCCCTCCCCTCCCTTCGACCCCAGCGTCCCCACCTCCGTCTGCAACAGTAATAGCGGTGTTCTTACGAAACTCCCCGAACGTAGAGGCTGCCGGTATTTTTCTTGAATTGAACTGCCAAACGCAGTGCTTAGGAGAGCTGAAGAAAACTGCGACGTACGTCGCCTTTATGTGCTCTTTCGATCTCATTTGTCTTTCTTTTTGGGGAGGGGGGGGGGGTAATTGTTATTACGCTAGACCGCCTCGCCGCTTGTATTTAAGGAATGCATTCGCTGCCTCGCTCTCTGGCGGTCTTTGTCACGACGCGTCTGTCGCCTCACTTTTTTTCTTTGCTGTATACAAGGCTGTAAGCACCGCTGGCTAGATTCTTCGCTTCGAGCACGTACCCGTCGTCTGTGCGACGGTCGATACGGGGCCGTCGTTGCTCTTCCTTGCGCGTCAAAGCCTCGTCGCAGGTAATCTGCCGCAGAATCCTTGAAATCACGAAAGGCGGAGTGCGCGGCGTCGCCGTGGTGTGCTGTCGTTGTCGCTGACGACACGACGTGCGTGACGTTGGCGTAGAAGAGGCCGTTAAGCCCACTCATCAAGGACTGTATATAGCGCCGGAGGACGCCTGACATAGCGCTCTACTAGAGAGAACGCGAGAAGAAGAAAAGAAAAGAAGAGAGGCGGTCACCACGTGCATTCTTCGTTGCGATTCTACTACATATATATATATATATATATATATATATATATATATATATAGAGAGAGAGAGAGAGAGAGAGAGAGAGAGAGAGAGAGAGGAACGCCTCGGCATTCTGTGGCTTATGTGCGGCGCCGGAGTTGCTTATTAGGTAATATTTCAGCGTCTCGGCTTAGAGTTGTAGAGTGTCGTGCATTTGTCATTTACTGCAGGGACATCGTATAGAGTCACTCTGCTTTCGGTAGTGATTAATATTCAGTATGCCTGGTGAAAGATAAATGATGTATAAAAGTAGATGAAAAGAAAACAAAAGGAGGAAACAGCGCGGTTCTTCGGTTTGTTGGAGCTTTCCAGTTACGTGTTCGAGGTACGGCGTCACTGTACGAATAATTTTGGTAACACTTGTCGAGTATTTAGAATCTGGTCGACTTCAACGAGAAAGTTTTAGAATGACTTGCGGGCAGCTACTTTCACTGCACCTGCTTGTACGTGAGTCGATACAACTATACACCTGTCGTGATCACGATTGCGATCGCGGAACGGGAGTATGTACATATAGCGACAGCCGAGCTATTAGGCATGCAATGTATTTCCAGTCATGCAGCGCATTTCATGAAGCGCTTCAATTGCCTGTGCGTACATTTTTTCGGGGTTCGTCAGCCTGAGGGGAGTTCATTTCCTCCAGCACGATGAGTCACTGTTTCGACTTTTTTGCTTTCTATGCTGCATGTTATTGAAATTTACCTCTGAGCTATGTTACTACACATACCAGGTGTTTCGCGTAAGTATAGAGGCAAAGCCTTAGCGTAGGGTGGTACATCTCAGACAAGCGAGACCCATGGCACATGGCTTCGTAATCGTCTTGAGTTGCTCAGAATGTGTACTGAAGTGCAAGTGGTTGTTTTGTTATGGTTAATTAATAAAGAAAAATTAAACATTCGTCTTAATGCATAAGTTGCACTTGAGAAGTTGGAGAGCGCGTGCTCAAAAATACCCGATAATGTTATTTGCGTGCCGTTATCGTTATCGTGCCTTCCTGTACCGTTATCGAGCTCTGAAAAAAGCCCGCGAATATATATATATATTCATGGCGTATCTGCGCGCTTATTCGTCTAGATTACGGCACTCTCACTCGTGCTTCTCAAGAACGAAACCCGCTTACCCACCAACAAAGAGGAAAGTGATCGGCCACGGAGTCCAGCGTACCTCAGCGGCGCTCATTGTGAGGGATGAAATCGGCGAGGATCTTAAATGATAAGATATTGGACGGCGCTAAACAGGTGTGCGGACAGACTCATCAGCTTTCAACCGGTACGCAGGATTCCTTCTTTAGAGACACGATTGAGAGCGCTGCAATTAAGATGCGCAAGCCCGCAGTCACATCCGACATCCGCTTTTAATATTTTGCGGGCTTCCTTCAGAGCGGGGAATAAATACTCACCTAAGTGATAACGAGGTGGAAACAACTTTATCGGGCATTTTGGAGCATGCTATACAACTTCTCCAATGTGACTTATGCCCTGAGAAGAATATTTAAAATTTCGAATAATTAAACGTGTCCAATTATCTAACTAACCACGCTTCAAGGAACAATGGCAGTAATTCAAGACGACCACAACCGATACGCCGTTGGTCTCGCTTGTGTTACATGAAACACGCGGTACATACTGTGCAGACAATTAAGCGTCGAAGCTAACGCTGGCGGCGAAGTCACCTTCATTTTTAAGACCAGCAGCGCAGGGTCGCTTGTTAATACTGGAAGCTTTTTCCACGGCTTGGCACCGACTGCAGTTAGTCCCGCCGTCTGTTCTAACGTTCGCTTGTTAGCGCTCAGAGCTCACTTGTTAACTGTGGACGACGTCTGCATTGCAAACCGTAGAGATGCCTCGTCAATATCCCGAGACAAGTAGAAAAGTTGAAAACAAAGAAAACAAGATTGCAAGAAGAGTGTTGCTGTCAGACGTCATCTCTGTATGTTGTTTTGTTCTCTAATTTGTGTTTTCCTTGCTATCACTTTACCTCTATGCCGAGAAGCCAGAATTGAAAACAGTTGGCGCCGAAGTCGACCTCTTTAGCGTTAGCTTACTGTAGAAAACTTATCTGACACTTCCGTTTGCTGCAGAGAATACAGTAATCTTCGATAAGCTGCCCAATGTAAACGTCAACATTTTCATGTTCGTTGGAAGAAGTCGAGACGTTATTTTGTTACCTGCATTTAGGGAGCTGAGACAGGCGGCGCCGGCTACTCTTCTTCTTCGACACAATAATTCTGCTCAAAATTATGTTCACAGCAGCATTCTTTGTCGATTTTAATTCCCTTTATCCCCTTGCCCAAGCACTGGGTAGTTGCAGCCAGTCTTACATTGGCTAACCTCCCTAATACAAAAATACAAAAAACTAATACAAGAACAAATGAGCCATTCCACTTGTGTAGGTGGAATGACAAGCGAGACTGTTGAAACTATTGCTACAACTACTGAGGGTGGTGTACAATGCTTTATGACCTAAGAGTAGTGGTAGTAGTGCTATGTTAAAGTAGTGATAGGAACGGGAGTAACCGCAATTTTGACAGCACACCGCCGCCCATAGCGGTATTGCAACGACATTGAAATCAGTTGCTAGGCTGGTTATTTATATACGAAAGGCTTGTGACGTCACAACCCACGTCGAAAGATGGCGTCTCCGTGGCAGCTTGCGCGACAGTAGTCTTTATCGGCAAATGTTTGCGGGCAGCGCTACGTGCTTCGCATTGCTATCACGAGCGCCTTATAATCAATTGTGTGGTTCGGATATTTTTCTTTATTGTTTTAGCTTGTTCTTTATTGAAACGTATGCTGTTCTGTTTGTTGTATGCGCGATTTTCTATATTTCTGTCCCCCCCTTTACGAAAAGTAGGCAAGTGTTGTGCGCCTTCCGGTGGCAGTTGCCAGCCTGCTCCTCGCTTTCCCTTTCCCGGCAAGTGTATATATGTTTTCAAAACAAAACAAAGAATGTATGCACTTTCCGCTGCACTTTGCGGAATGCTTGTAGCCTCTGCCTTAAGAGGGCTCTGAGGCATTGCGTTTTTTGTTTGCTTACGGGGGCATAAGACATTGATTATGAGTTTTCGACATGCTGTTCTGTACGTTGTATGCGTGATTCCAAAGAATGTAAGCACCGTTCGCTTCCTGTTGCTGAGTGCTTATAGCCTCTGCCTTACGGGGCTGCGAGCGATTACAGTGTTTGCATGCTTACGGGCGTATGAGCCATTGATGATGATAGTTTTTATTCACGGAGAACAAAAGCACACGGAACCCTAGCCATATTCAGCTTCGGTGTAGAAAGGCTCGTGTATTGGGTGGGCTTTAAAGAATGCCAGGTGGTCAAAATCGATCCGGAGTCCGCCAGTAACGACGTGCCTCATAATCAGATCATCGTTATGACACGTGAAACTCCAAAAGTTAATGCTGCAGTAAACTACGTCACATCTCTATAGGCTACTACCTACAACGTAGAGAGTATAGCGCGCCACACCGCACGCTCACTCGAGCTCAAGCCGTACATTCAGAATGCTACAAACAGACACATACCCCACGCAAAACAGACTACACCATTACATGCCTGAGCTCTACGACAAGTCTTATTGCACCAATTGCAATACATCCCTTAACGTCTATCATTTACTCTGGCCGTGCTCGCAAGCTCACGTAAACTGCGAACAGGACAAGCGCAAGTTTGAAGAGGCAATCCGGAGCGAAGAACTCGCTCCCCAACTCTGGGCCGTCCAGCAGGTCCACGACGCCGCCAGGAAACTCAGCCTCCCGGTTCCGTCGTGGGAGACGCCCACTCAACGAGAGCCCAAAGCTCTCGTGGCCTGCAGGACCTCGAATAAAGTTGCTTTCCTTCCTTCCTTATACATACCGGGATCGCACTCCCGTCTTTACAGATGGTTCGTGTCGGAATCAAAGCTCCACACCGGGGCTCTTTACATCGAAGGAAACTCCCGTGTTGGAGCTCTGAAGAAGAAGCACGCAGCAAGAAAGAATACATCTGGCCGCGAGCCGCAGGGATTCACGCTATACGCGGCTCGGTAACAGTTTCGCGAGAATGTTGGCAGTTGTATTGTCCCATTTCTCCTGAGCTGCGTTTCAGGCTACCGCGCGTAATCTAATTTGTGTAAGGCTCTTATCCGGCTCAGGACTTCTCGTATAGTCGCCTACATATTCTGCTTTTTTTTTTTAAAGATGTAGTTCGTATTAAGTCGGTTTTGCTGGAGACAGCACTTAAATTGAGAGGGTCCGGCGCGATTTCCTTCTTATTGCTGTGCGATAAGATTTGCATATAGACGAGGTAGAAAGGAGGCTGCGTTTATTGTTCTTTCTCAACCAGAAGAATCGCGCGAACTTCGAATGATCCATTTATTACAGTAAGTAAAAGAGTGAATGTGTTTCTTGCGTTCCTGATTTTTTTTTTTTTTCTGGCATTCAACAAATTTTCCTTCAGCCTTCAATCTGTGTCGGTACGCCCGGATCGGATTTGTTTGCTCGGATCGGCTGCTCAGATTTCAGGCTTCGATGATTGTCGTGTTCAATTAGGTTGCTTTATTCTGAGCGCTTCAGGTAACTGAATTTTTCTTGAATCCGAACTAACTGATGCTGAATAATTAATTAACAAATTTGTTGTATGGTGGTGATTAAGCACATTTCTACGAAGCTCTTGGAGCAGACGCGGATAGCGAGACTCGACACCCCATTTTCTTACGGAAGACATCATATATAGCTGTACCGATAATAATGTCATTATGAGAATTCTTCTGAGCATAGTGAGATAGAAATTGTGGTGGCGATGCCCATAACAATGACCATAGGGAAACACTCTTTGCAGCGTCTGTCCCAGGTACAAGCGAAAAATATCGTCCTCTCGAAGAGGGAGTAAGTGTCTCTCTTGAATGCAACTCCAGATAGGGAACGCGACAATGTATGATATTATACATACCGCGAACAAGCGGCGAACACAATAAAGAATATTCGAAGTGGTTCACACTATCCCGCTTAGGCAAGTGTTTCAGAGAATTTTTTTAAATACCTTTTCAAAGGAACTGCTGGCGTTTGCATACATACGGCGCGCGCTACTTTTGCTGTCTCATCTTACATGCATGCAATAAACGATGCAAAACTTTCGCGCTAGAAGAAGAGAGAAAAGTGACTGGAAGGCTCTGCAGTATTCACGCAAAGAATAAAGAAAAATGACGTAGAGACAGCAGTTGTAAAGTTCGTGTACAGATTTTCGTCCCGTCAAAACGGTCGCGTTCGCGTTCATTTTTTTCTTCCGCATTTGCACATATATTCGTTTTTCGCGTGTCTCCTTTTCTGGGTTCTCGTAGATCTCGAGCGTGTATTCGCAACTGCTCTACTTCGAGCTCGGCGGTAACAGGGGCGTCAGTTGTACCTCTACGAGAACATTTGCATTTTATTGTTAACTGCTCTGCAACGTTTTCTTTTTCTTTCTTTCTCTTCTTTTTTTGCAAACACTTAGCAGGTGCACGGCCAGTTCCCCTAATGCGTAAGCACAGCTAGTTGCAATTCCGATGGACTTACGAGGTATTAACCTTATTCCACATTTCTACATAAGAAAGAAAGAGAGAGAGAGAGAGAGAGAGAGAAATCAGAAAGGAAACGAAACATTTTATCTCAATAATAACCTAATTATTGTAGTAAATGTCTAATTAGAGATTATTCGCTGATATTATTTTGAGCACGAACTGGAAAAATTGCTCCAGCGTATCAAAAAACGCTAGTATGAGTTATGCGCTATGTTTTCCGTGCTTGAATGACAATTTTTTATGTAAGAAGCTCAGCGCTGCATAAGTGACGCGCTTACATTGGCCGTCACAATGTTAAAAAAATGCATTGCTAGCGTGGGAATCATTGGCGGCGCAGTGCCGGGATCCGAGTGCGCCTCCTCGTAACATGAGTAGCTAAAGGCCTGCATCCCGTGACCCAACGTTCAATGCGCAGATCACAATAGTCGTGCAGAATATATATATATATATATATATATATATATATATATATATATATATATATATATATATATATATATATATAAAAGGAAAAGCGATTGCGAGAGCAGATTGCCACGTGCTCCCGTGACATTGCTCGCCAGGCGCAGTGACGTATGTACCGACGGCTGAATTTGTTTGAGGATCGCGTTTCGTGCTTGCAACGATTTGTCGAGCTGAGAGCTTCAGGATGTTATGGTTGCTCGTCCATGTCAGGGTGTCGCAGTGCGCATGCGCGAACCTTTGTCCCAGGGAAAATCCGGTGCATCCGCAAACACGGCGCCCAGCAAACAGCCGCGAACTATGCGATCGCCAGCGGCCTCAGACCCGCTACGCTGTACGCGGATTGGCCCTGCGTGGTTTGTTCGCAACTGAGATTAAAAAAAGAAAAGCAATGCGCTACGTGAGATATTAATTTTTTTAATCACGAAGCTTTCTAACTAATTAATATTGAACTGCCTGCAGTCACGGAAAAGCTCTGTAATTATTCAGGACATAATTTACTATTCAGCTTACAACGAGTTAACCGATTTGCTAAACAATATGTTGCCGAAAGGCTCCAGTGAGTTGTGGTCAAAAAAAAAAAAAAAAAAAAAGGAAGGAAGAAAGAAGAAAAGAAAGAAAGACAAATAGTGGTTTTAGAAATTCTAGAATAAATTTCCTCTTGTACCTTGTGTTTATGTCTGAATTGTTTGCGACCTGCTTCACTTTATAGGTTTAAAAGTGAACTATAGTTGCTGACTTTGAAGCAACTGCGTTAACTTCCGGCTATACACGGCCACTGAAATCCAGGTATTAGCCCTTACTTCGATGCTGCACAAACGTGCCGAACAACAACTTTTCTATCTTAAGACTGAAACCTCGTTTCTTTTTTCTGTGTGATTGAATCTTGAGAGAATGCGAAAGCACTCGAGCGAAATACAGAGAAATAGAGGGGCACCAGATAACAGTCGATTGCGTAATTATCTCTAATTTATTACACCATCTGCTTTCTCTCACGCACATGTACACAAACACACCGCACCGTGTATGTATGTATGTATGTATGTATGTATGTATGTATGTATGTATGTATGTATGTATGTATGTATGTATGTATGTATGTATGTATGTATGTATGTATGTATGTATGTATGTGTGTATGTATGTATGTATGTATGTATGTATGTATGTATGTATGTATGTATGTATGTATGTATGTATGTATGTATGTATGTATTGCGTGCGTGTGTGTGTGTAGTATCACGAGATATATTTTAAAGTCAACAGGCAATGGAGCCAAGGAAATCAGCTGTCGTTGAAATTGAAATGTAGACAATAATGAAAAAAAGAAGTCAAAATGAAAGTGGACGAAAAAGTAACTTGCTGTCGGTAGGGACCGAACCCACAACATTCGCATTATGCATGTAATGCACTACGAAAGGTGCTACAGCGCAAAAGAAGAAAAAATAACAAAATTGAAATGTGACCACGTGACAACACATCCTTGCACCGCAACAATGCTTTTTGGTTGGGGAATAAAACGTTAATGAACCACAGGTGGTCAAAATTAATCCGCAGTGCCCACTACAGCGTGCTTCATGAGCAGATCGTGGATTTGGCGCATGAAACCACAGAATTTATTATTATTACTTATTTATGCTGAGGGAAGAGGACAGCGCAGATTTAGAGTGTAGAGGGAATTAGACATGCTTGCGTTTGTTCATCTCAGCACGCGGCAAGTGCAGGGTTTGGGCCGCACATCAGGAGGTCTCTGGCTGGAAGTGGAAACACATTTCTGAAGTTAGTGCAGTGGGATAAAGTCTGTAACTTGATGTTGCCCCCATGTTGCGGACAGAGATGGCGAACGGTTTCCGCCGCGTGAAAAGAAATCCAGGCAAAATCATAGGATATTTTCCGGAGCAAGGGGTTGTCTTGGTCACCGTGGATGACAGAGTGGCAAGCCCCCCCCTCCCCCCATCCCCTCCTCCCTCCCCGACACGCCCCTGACGTCCATTTTTGAAAAGAACGCGCCCGTGTCACTTACGCACGCAAGTACGCGTGCGTGCGTGCGTGTGCGCGTGTGATTTTCAGGACGTCGCAAGAAAGAAACCATACGCCGCAAAGTATTCGCCCAGCGCTTTGGAAAGCGTCTGCAACACTGCTCCCAGCTGAGTATATTGCGGCCGTTAGCTTGCCTCCCGGTTCTCCGCTAATGCTCGTCCTCCTGTCGATTTCCATCAGAGAGACGCCATTTGGTCTGGGAGCTGATGCCCCCGGGCAGCCCTAATTGAACGCCCTCGGCGGTAGCGGAAAGATGCGCGGCGAACCACTAGCACTAGTTCGCTGCAGTAAGGATGCAAGTAGGACCCGCGCCGCTCGTTCAGTCGAGAGGCATCTTTGTCCATCGGACGCACACGAAGCGCTGTGCATTATACGCGACTTCTGGTTGCGTGATCCTTGTATATTTAGTATTGATGTGGGCTCGTCAAAAAATGTAATGGTTTTAGCACAGTACGCCGTATAATACGGTCAAAACCGGAGTAACTGCATACGCTGTCATCACCTACCAATATGGAAGCTAAACAGGTGGACAGAGGGGCATACAGATATTGTATACATAAACATATTATCAGCGAAGGTGGACAGACAATGGTACACAAGCTTTAGGAGCCAAGAAATCCCTATTCAGTGTCTCTTCAGTAACTGATTACGGCACCGTTATGCTGGTATCCGTTTTAATTGTAACGGTACTCAGCGCGGTTACTTACGACTTATATTTGATCTGCCGTCGCCGGCCGCCGTCGGCGCGTACATTTTATGCTATGTGATGACCACGCTCTAATGCATTTCGCATTCGATATGTGACCGGCGTGATTACCATTGAAAGTTGATTGGCAAATAGCACACGAAAGAGATACAGTAGGAAAGAGAGGCGCCGGTGTGGGTGGAATGCCACGCCGGCAATGTGTCGGAAATGCCCTCCATGCGGTGTGTTTATTTTTCACGGCAACATTGAGGCACGGACTACTTCAGGAGGCTGTCTCGCGCATACGGGCTCAGCACTATCCGTGACGCTAATGAAGCCGGCAAGTTAAATCTTCATGGATATAGCTTCTAGACGGGTGCTTCTGTGCTGCTCAAGGGTCTCCTTGTGGTGCACACAACTAGTCAGATACCGTGTACAAGGGGCGGCGTCGGGACGCCAGCCATTGCCCCGTCGCGCGCTCGCCCTTGCGTCTGCACAACGTCGATCTCGCTCCACGTTGCGCCGTGTAGCTTTCTTTGCAAACGAGATCGATGCTCAGACATTCGTGCAAAGCTGATGTTCCGTTGAAAAGCGAACAACTCTTGCATGCCCCCGGGGCGATTTGGTCGACGTAGCTTTTTTTCACCGTGAAATGTTTTGAGAGGATACGAAGAGAGACGAAACTTTAATGTCCACTGGTGTGGGCTGCAAGCACGGATGGCTGCAAGCAAGCCATGGCCAGGCACGGCCCCACTAACGTTATGCGCTGCGTCAACGAGGCGGTCCAATTCCACGTCGGACAGTCACTCAAGGCGAGGAGAAGCTGCAGATTACTGTGATGTATGCCGGTGATGCAGCGTTGCTGTTCGGTGGGGTTGCTCATTTGATATCGCAGTTATGCTGAACTAAAGCAAGCTCAAGCTCGAGATCTCAGATACATAGATAGATAGATAGATAGATAGATAGATAGATAGATAGATAGATAGATAGATAGATAGATAGATAGATAGATAGATAGATAGATAGATAGATAGATAGATAGATAGATAGATAGATAGATAGAAAGAAAGAAAGAAAGAAAGAAAGAACGCGCTGACGGTATGGTTTATGTATGCCAGGCTAACCCCGCCTGCTGCAACACCACCACCATCATGGACGAAGCATCAATGCAAGTTAAAGGGCGATGGTTTGGGCTAGTTGGTCTTCCATTTTATATTGTGTGGTACAGCGTTAGGCAGATACAAGGGACGCACTTGTTGGCAGCGCTTGTCCTCGTTTTTCTTGCGTCCCTTGTCCCTGCCTCGCTCTGTACCGCACAATCTAAAATCAATGCAAGGTGGCAGTAATCTAACCACACCATCAGACTTCTCGACACTTCTGGCGCTTGAATAAGTGAGCTACGAATACAAGAGAAGTGTTAGCTTACACAAACTTCACAAGGAAACCACACAACACAAGCAGCCGTTTTTGATGGACGCAGAGCATGATGCGTGTACGCAAGGCACCTTGAGCGAAGCAATTGCTGCTAGCTTCGCGTGGAGAAAGAATCCGCAAAAAGGTATGTGCATAAGCTCTAACTGGTGACAAACAAAACACGCCTAGTTAAATGCGGCACGGTTCATCATGACGCCTTTTTTTCGCATCCGCCCGCAACACCCTTGATTTCGCCCTATTAAAGATGTCCGCATTTCACTGTACGCAGTGAGCTTGAGAGATACCTGATCATGCAGTGCTGCTCTGACGTATTGAAGTGGCATCGTTTTCAGTTAAAAGAGCGTGGGACGTGCTCTCATGAGAAAGGCTTTTGTATCTCTAAGAAAAGTAAAAACTTCACAACGTGCTTTCTCAACAAATGCTCCTGAAATCATTTAAAAGTTTATGAACCATTTAGGATTCCCACTCTAATTTAACGATCACGGCGGCCGACGTGGTAACTCAGTTGCTATGGCGCTTTGTTGTTGCGCATGATGTCGTGGTTTCGAGCGCGGGCCGCGTCTGGGACTGAAGTGAAATTCAATAAAACTCTCGTATGCAGTGCTTTGGGTACACGTTAAGGAGTCCCAGGTGATAGAACGTAATCCGAAGCCCTCCACCACGTCTTCCCTCATAAGGTTAGTGTTATTTTGGGATGCCAGACAATCAATCAATAATTTAATCAATCAATCAATCAATCAATCAATCAATCAATCAATCAATCAATCAATCAATCAATCAATCAATCAATCAATCAATCAATCAATCAATCAATCAATCGAACCGACAAACAATCGCGGCACAAGGTTCCTGTTTGGCAAACGTGGTCTCAAACCTCGTGGCTAACATGTCGATCGGGGATTGCAAGAGGGATGCACATGCAGTTACGTGATTGTCTGCTGTGTATCGTTCGTAGCTTCTTGCGGCAGGCTTGCACAACCTTACGTCACGCGCAGCTACGGAACAAGAAAAAAAAAGAAAAAGGAAGAGGAAGTCGAACGAACAAAAGAGCAGCACGTCCAACTGTTGCACCGACAGCCGCAAGCAAGCACGGGATGATGCCATAACCGAGAATGGGCAGAGCACGCAGAGAACATGCGACTGGGCATTCGCCGCCGCCGCGCCGTCCCACGAGCATCCAGTCGCTCCGGAAGAAAAGTGATGCGTGGGTTTCGGCCACGGCGCCTTGCGGCCTCATCTTTCGCCGCCGCTGGGTCGCCGTCGTCGCTGTCAATTGCTCCTCTTGCTCCAGTCGCTCTCAATTCCCTCAAGTGGCGCTCATAATATGCAGCTCGAGGGCTCCTCTCCGGCCACAACAGGATGGCGACGTCCTTCGCCACCGAAAGGAAGCCAACAAACTGGTCTCCCCATTCACGTGCGCTCAAGATGTACACATCTCGTGCTCCCGTACAGGGTGTTTCGCAAGAAGCGGTGCAGCGCGGTATAAATTCAGGGAACCGGTGAAAGAGGCTCTCTGTTGAGCGGGCTGGTTTAACTGGGAGATGAAGTGGTGCAGACTGCAAACGCTTGCTGCTTGATTATTCAAATATTTGTTTGTACTTTCGCCCATGTTATTTAATCTAGCAATGACCAGAGTCGCGAGGAAACTGGAGAGTGTAGAATGTATACACTTTGCAATATACGCCGATGACAACCATATGGAGCGCCGAACGGTAACGTAGGCCAAACGGAGACCAGACTGCAGGAGAGCATACACGCCGTGGAAAGCACGCTAGGCGAGATGGGACTGAACTGTTCGGCGGCAAAGTCGGAGCTTTTGGTCCTAAAACATCGGCGCAGGCGTCGAAGAACCAGGAGCTACGTTCCCGGGGAGGAAGCCGAAATTATCTTACGCTGTCACGACGGATCCGCGATCAAGCAGGTGGAAAAGATTAGAGTTTTAGGCTTCCACATAGCAGCGGGAGGTACCAACCTCAATGCCATTCAAGACATTTCAAACAAGACGGACCAAGTCATCAGGTTACTAAGGAGAATCAGCAACAGACACAGAGGCCTGTGTGAGGACAGCGCTCTAAGGCTAGTGCACGCCTTCGCTCTCTGTCACTTCACCTACGTGGCAGGTCTATTTAAATGGTCGCAGGCCGTGCTGAACAAGCTCAACACTATGGTCAGAAAGTTAGTCAAGGCTACCCTAGGTGTACCCATCAGCACCTCGAACGTGAAGCTCATGAACCTAGGCGTGCACAATACGATAGAAGAGATGGCGGAAGCGCAACAGATGGCGCAGCAGAAAAGACTGATGAAAATGCGAGCGGGCACGCTTATACTGAAAGCGATAGGGACAGACCCCAATAGATCGATGAACCCGAAGGAATCTGAGGTAGAATTGAGCGCGAACCTTAGAGACGCGATCAGAACCACCCCCCTCCCGAGAAATGTGCACCCGGAACACAATGTTAGCAGGAGAAAAGCGAGAGCGAAAGCTTTGTTGAAAGAAATTGAACAGGTAGGAAAACAGGCGGCCCTTGTAGACGCTGCCTGGGTCAAAGGCAAAGAGGCCTACACCGCCGTGGTGGTCGACAGCCGGGGCGAGGTACGGTACGCCGTCACCATCTTCACTAAGGATTCCACGGTGGCGGAACAAGCCGCGATTGCTCTAGCCATCAGGAACCGTAAATGGTCTTTCATCTATAGTGATTCCAAAGCAGCAATTAAGAGCTTTGACAAAGGCTATGTAGCTGGGACTGCGGCTAAAATTATCGACAAGATCGAAACTATCAAAACTGAAATCCGATGGTTTTCTGCACATATGGGACAAGTGGACGAGACTCGGCCCAACCTCAACGAGGTGACGAACGACCTGGCACGAGGACTTGCTTGCCGGGTCGGTCAAAACCGAACCGATGCCCACTACCATTCCGGGGAGCATAAAGATCACTTACTAACTTACAACGACATCACTAAATATTACTACTTGGGGCGTAGGCAATTCCCACTGCCACACGTAAAATTGAATAGGGCTAAGGCATTCACGCTACGTTTACTGAAAACCGGGACGTACTCCACTCCGTATTTCATAAATAAAATTCACCCCGAAAGAGAAATGAGGAAAGAATGTAACGTGTGCGATGGCATCATTGACATCAGACACATGCTGGCGGGCTGTCCCGTGACTCTCGCCGACCCCGAAGAAGAATGGCTTTACTGGCACAAGATGATATCAAGCTCTTCATATCAAGATCAACTACGGGCTGTCCAGAGGGTCCACGATGACGCCATAAGGCTCGGCCTGGCGGTGCCGACGTGGACGCGGCCCACCTCGGTCTGAAAAGACCGGCCTTCAGGACACTAATAAAGTTTTGTGAATGAATGAATATAGCCCACCGTTGTCGGAAGACGTTATTTTAGGCCCTTGGCTAGACGCTCAATTGAGTTTCAAGGCCATCCAGGCGTTACTGAACTTTTTAAAAAGTACGGGCCTGGACTGTAGGCTTTGAGCATGCCAAATTGCTTGCCATATGTTTTACATTTTCCTTCTCTCGTCATCGTCACTCATCATGTGCCTCTTTCTTCCCTCTTTCTTTCCTACTTCCCCTTCCCCCAACGCCGAGTAGCTGGCTAGAGGAATATACCGCAGGCCGACCTCTCTGCATTTCGTATCATTCAACTTCTCTCTCTCTCTCTCTCTCTCTCGCTGTTTGTGTATAACTTCTTAAGTCCTGTCGGCTGTCCCAGAGGCAGGGAAAGAACGTTCTGTAAAGTAGATATATAGAAAGAAATGGTAAGGTAAAAGAAGGGAGGTCAGCGAGGCTGGGTCCGGTTGGCTGTCCTGCACTGGGGTTTGGGGAAAGGCATTTGAAACATGAGAAGGAGAGAAATTCACACTACGCGTGGACACACTCGCAATTAAGCATTTATTATTCATGCAGTTCATTACATGCCATCATATAGGCTGGCACGTGTCAAGATGACGTCCAAAATTGGGCTAATTGGTTCAGCCTGATTCACAGTATAACCGCGGCTTCTTGAACGAATACGCAGCGCATGTCCTTGTCTGTTCTTCGGTTTTTTACCTCGTTCAAGAAGTCGCGATGTTATTGTTTGAATTTGAAGCTAAAAAAAAAAAAAAGCAGCAGCGCTTTTGTGACTTAGCACGAACAGGTGCGCGAGGCTATGGTACCCGAGCCTTCTCTTCTATAAAAAGCCTGTCATGCAGAATGAAATATTACAGTAAAATAACATAATAGCATACTTATGTAAAAAGAAGTTCAAGTCGTTGCTGTAGAAGATTCCGCTGGTCGGAAACCTACAAACATTTGTGAATTGAGCTCGTTCAACTCAGTAACTGTTCGAGACAAAAAAAGCTTTTGAGCACATCAACTCTTGTGGTGGGAATTAATACAACGTAAAAATGATTAGTACGTGCTGATAAATTTCCAGAGAGCAGCTGGCAAGTAGATGCTACGGTCCATTTCTAAGTTGCTATTGTACATCGGATAAAATACCTACAATCAAGCAAGCTTACCCTGTTCCTGCATGTCACTTATTTGCCGACACAAAGCTTCAGCGCGTAACAACGCAATCATGATAGACCTTGAATATGGGAGCAATAAGGCTTACCAATTATTAAAATAAAAATGTGAACTTAAAAAAGAAGAAGAACGTTTAAATAAGGAACAACATCACGAGGTAAAAGGTGAACCATGCGACGTCATAGTTAAGCGGGATCAAAGGACATAACACGCTCATCAATATTAAGTTCTCGAATGTTTCGCTACTCCGAAGGTGCGGCATAGGTTAATCAAAAAAATCGAGCGCTGCTAAAGATGCCGTATTTCAAAGTACCAACGCCATACCATGGTTTGATAATGAGCTGTATATAAAGTGCAAATTTTCTTAGCATTGTAACAAGACCCAGATTTCCACAGACCTGCAGACGACACTTTTGTGGGGGTAAAATGAACAGTTTTACCACCGAGTACATGTGAGGTATCCACAGTGCATGAAATGATGACAATTCTGGGTGGTAAATTTTACGTTCCTCGTATAATGACAATGATTATTTATATAACTGGTCCCGGCATACCGTTGTAGCATCAGACACGGTATAGCGAGAGAGAGAGAGAGAGAGAGAGAGAGAGAGAGAGAGACAGAGAGAAACGAAGAGGGAGAGGTAGGGAAGTTAACCAAGGATTGATAAGTGGAGGTACACTTATATATTGAATATAGCAGAGCGAAAGCTACCACACAGCGCTTAGAATTGAAACAGCGCCTGTGCTGTTGTTATTCGCTGCTTTGTGTCGCGCGTTTCGCTCTGCAATCTTCGTAACGCTTTTGAGGCAACATCTAGAAACGTTGATTTGTTGGTATGCATTAATGTAAGATGATCTGATATATAGAAAACACTTCCAGATGTTGCTATGTTCTAATTGATTCCCCTTTTAATGCATTAGCGTTATGATCATCAAAGTGAAAAGAAAAGTGTATGTGTGTGAAGCGTGGGAAGCCGGTCACGTGGTAGAGGTAGAGGGGGGGATCGGAGAGCTTAGAAGAGAGTGTACCTCTGTACATGTATGCATATCTTCGTCCGTCGACGAGGCAGGACGTATGTCGAGTGAGCTCCTGAACAACACTTTGCAATGTGGCGGACGCCGTTCGAATGATGGATCTGGGGCCTCAAAGAGGCGCGACGTAACGCCTGACGCATTTCTCTCGCATTTAGCGCTAAATTACGATCCAATCTTTTTACTGTTATTTTTACTACGATGGCTGCTGCGATAACTTTTGCAGCCGTTTTACTGGCAGCGATGACTGGCATGCTCGGCGACAGCCAGCACCAAATGTTTACTTCGAAACGTAATTATCAATTATTTTAAAGTAAAACCTATCTGTGTATACGTTATAAAAAGAAGCGGCGAGATCATGGCGTTTTTTTTTTCTTAGCCAGCAATCCGTGTTTTCTTTCTCGCGTCCCTTTTTATCCGTCCCACGTTGGAGGTAATCCATAGTCGCTGACAACCTAAATTTTACAAACAAGCTGCATCCCAAAAATGCAGTGTACCGATCCTTCAGCCCTGAAAGAAGGCCGAACCTAATAGACGTTCACTCACAATTATGCACAAGGTATATGGAACGAATAAGGTTCGATTATTTCCCTGGGGTCAAGCGGTAATGCGTGTTTGAAACAGCAGTTTCTTTTCCCTGGAGATTTGTCTTTGAGTCACTGTTTTCAGGATGAAACATGAATGTCTAGGGCAAATTGTATGGGTGATCCTGATATCACGGCTCATCTATATGATAATATTTTAACTTGAAACAATGAGTTTTTCTTTGCCAATTAGCCCAGCATTTACACTAGCGTTTCGACGTCTTTAAGCTGCGAGCGGACTCCAGCTGACTCGGCTTCCTATCAGAGGTGTAGGGCATGTGCAGTGAGTTTTTGTGGGTGGAACTTGTTTGTAATTCTTAGGTCGTCACCGACTAAAGGAGTTTGTACGGTGCAGTGTTGGAAATTGACAGCGTGCATTGTAAGCAACGGAGCCTGCTGCGAGCCCCGAATCGGCCGTATGAGTATGACAATGGGCATTGGAGATGAACAATCATTAAGGACAGCCAGCAGACAGACTCCTGGTGCTGAGGACTTGCTTATTGATCTGCGCTGTTTTTAACGTATTGGTTGCCCAGATTACCGTACCTATGCGAAGGATATTCTTTTTTTCGCGTCGAGAGGTTACACATGACCAGCAAGTTGTATTTCTGTCCATTTTCATTTCCGTTTTCAGTGTTATTTCTGCATTTAAATTTAATACCACAGCTAAATATTCAATATGCCTTCTTTGGCTTTATTGTCTGTTTTCTTCATGTGGCTGCGACAAACAAAAAGCGAACTCCTAGATTCACCTTCTTTCATGTTGTTGATGTGTCGCATGTCATTTCAACATTTTCAGACATAGAAGACATGAAAACATGCACATTTAACAACGACTTTAACGAAGATGAAGGTATACCCTGTAACAGATGGGTGATTTTGGGCTAGTTGGAACAATTCAGCCGTGATGGCGATTAGCGCACTAAGCAAACAAACTACAGAAAAAACTAAAACAAAAAGAAGAAGGTACCTTCATTACCTTATTGCTTTGTTGCCCTTTGTTTGCGTAATGCACTCATCGCCGTCATGACGATATATCTTGAAACATTGACGCAGTGGCTATAGATTGTTGACACTTAGAACGTGGTCCCGGGTTTGACTACCAGTCGCATTGAAATGGGGTTGTAGGTGGCTTTTTTGTCAGTACTATAGTAGACCATGACGTTCGAAAACAATTTCGAGCCTTCCTCTGCGTCGTATCTCACAGCCGCCATGCACATATCGCTTGGCGACTTCTAACACCACCGATAAACTATTAGTGGCATTGTAATAGGAGATGGGCTATTGATCGTAGCTCACCTGCCGACCGTTCGCGACGGGCATTGCGCCGGCCATTCACGATGACCTCTTACTGGACGGCCTGATTTACCCACGCGGAACCCGACTTGCTGATGCTACAGCTCCAGCTTCCGCAGTGCCACACGGATTTAGCGGGCGCCGCGCAAACTCGCGTCCTTACATCACACGAGCGTGTCTCGCTCTCGTATGCGTGCGATAGCGCCAGCAGGTCACGCGCGCCTTGCGTCACGTGACGAGCGAGACGCCGGAATCTCCGCGGCGACCTTCGCGGTTGCCAACCGTTCTGCCGTTTAACTTTCAGAAGGGTGTTGTTTGTTCTTTCAACGCCGCGGGCATGCATTCACTTGTTTATCTGGGAGCCACAGCTGACGCCCACGTGAGGGCCCCGGCTGTTTCTCGAGTTACCCCTCGCCCCCCCCCCAACCCCGTCATTTGTGCCACGAACGAGTCTTTCCGCGGCAGAAGAAATGGTTGCGCGGCTGGCGGCCTCATCCGTCTCAACGTTGCACGAGCTCGTGAGCTGCGCGCTCGAGCTCGTGTTTTTCCACGTCTCTGGTGCGATGCCACACATATGCCTCGTCGGGGAAGACGAGCAAGGACGCTTCAGGCCTCTTGTCGTATGCGAGCACTGGAAAAAGAATCAGCGGTATGCTGTTCTTTTTTTTTCTTTTTTTCTCTCAACGGGCAAGGAAGCCCGGAGGAAACATATAGTATCTCGGCGCTGGCGTGCGGCTTCCACTGCCGGCCCTGGCCCGTGCCGATTCGCCCGTCGTGCGAAGTTCCTTCACCCTCGGTCCTTCTCGCCCGAGCTGTCGAGGACAGAAGGGAGGGGAGCGCAGTCACATCCCGTGTTTGTTACGCGTCCGGCGACCCACGCGCTATAGCGCCGCTGCGACGCGATGGGCGCGGACTCTGCTGCGCTTCGGCAATTGCGATTCGTCAAGAGCCTCATCGCAACATTGGCAAGCTCATGGGCGCCGCAAACTATACCACCAGGCTATGAATGATCGCTTTTCTGAGAAGAGAAGGAGAGAAGAGTCTCTGCCTGCCCACGGGCTTCGCAGCACCACGCCGGTTTCGCCCACTGCATCGTCCCGCTAGTTGTCGAACGCATCGAACGTCGTGGCATTTAAATAGCGAAACCGCTCACGGAAGATGCGAGCTGCGGTGAGAGGTCCGGGGAGCGTAACGACAGGCGAAAAAGAAAAACCCAAACTGCAGCAGTCGTTACGTGACGCCTAGCGCAGCAAGATCTTTCGCCGCTGGCAGCGCGCTTTTCCGGCTTTTGTGAGGCATCGCGCGACATCGCCACTGTGCAGCGAACGAACGACGTCGACACGCGACGACCCCAGCCCGCCGCCGGGCAGCGGAGCAGCGCCGGCGCCCCGACCACGCCGCCGAGTCCCCGCGCCTTCAGTTCGCGTTAGGCTACGTGTTCCTTGCTGCAAGCGTGTGTGCCTGTGCACGTGCTTCTTGTGTTTTTATTCGCAGCGATTGCGAAACGTGGTGCGCGTATCGTCTTGTGTCATCTGCTGCAAAGTCTCCGTCTGCAAGGCAGCGCATGCGCGTGCACGGAGTCGTCTGGCTCGTTCTGCGGTCGTTTCTGCTGCGCGCGGCATCCTCTTGTATTTAGTTTCGACGGGTGTATTTTGTTTTCGCTTTGCGGCTGTCGAAACCACCGACGAACTTCTGTGTGTGTTTGTGTGTGTGCGTGCCATTGCCCTTCTTTTCTTTTTCTTTCTATCATCTTTATTACCTGCTCCATCCATCATTTCGCCGTTGACATTGAGTACACCGGGACTGACTTCCTTGACGACGGCGTTGACGTGAAGCCCGTGAAGCGCCCCGACATTGGCCTCAGGTTGTTCCGGCTTACCTTGACCTCGACGAGCACCGGATGACGTAATCGGTGAGAAAGGAGGGTGAATGACGCCCGGTCACTTTCCCTTTTTTCGCAAGGATGCTGGTAGCTAGTTTTACCGAAGCCAATTATGTAATCGAATGAGCGCGTTTAATGGTATGCGTGCTTGCGGAGGTGAAGAGAATAACTATGTCGTTTTAGTCTTGCGTCACGGGAAAATGAAGTCGTAGGAGTACTTAACGGGCACCAAAGGAGTTTGTATTTTCCGGCACGGGATTTTTCAGCGCACATCTTAGTTTTCATCCTCCAAGTTTGACTGCTGTAATTAAACTTGTAGTGTCGTTGACGCATGCCCACCAAGACTGAGCGGAGCACTTAATTCAGAAATAACTCGAGACTGAAGTGGACATCTCAGGTTGACCTTTGTTGCAAATAACCATGATAGGAGAGAGGAAAAGAAAGAGAACGCTTGTTGTGGATACGGAGGTTTTAAAGTTGCTACCTTTGTACGGATGGTTTCTATTTCTTTCAGCAAGAAAAAGAAAAGAGAGGCAGGACAGTTAGGAGAAACAAAACATTGGAAATAGCGCAGCCCCTGTTACTTAAACATCAGCTTGAAAAAAAGTTTCACACAATATATTATAATTTCACCCCTTGTAATTCCCTTAGTGCCCTGTACGTTGGGGAGCTTAAAATAAGCGGTAATAGATTCATTGTGCCAGGCTAAAACTTGTTTTCACGAGATGTAAACGTGCTTCTGTGAACGAAAACAAGAAAATGAAAACAACCATGAGTAAATAAAGAAAGAAAAGGGACGAGATGGGCCTCTTCGTAGTATATGAGGCAGTATTTCTGTGCCATGTTCAACATTTAGCTCGAAATCGAATGAGATTACTGGCCTTGCGGGGTAGACCGGCGATAAACGGGTATTGCTTTCCTTACTGAATGCGTCGAACCAACGCTAATGTAGACCAGCGGACGTGTGTGGATGTGCTAAAGAAGACGCAGTGGCCGTCCAGCGTCGGGTAACTTTTATTTTCTGCTGCGTACACTCGATGACGCTGATGTGACGCATCTTCTTGAAGCACCTTTCCTGAGCCCGTGCAATGCATTGGACTGCAAGAAGGAATAACTTATCGAGGATTTTTCCTGTGTAGGCCATGACACACGGTCTGTCAACGGCGGCGAAAATTGAAATACCTCTTTTTCACGGGACTTTCCCGGCGGGATGCATAGCAGCCCCTGCGATAGGTCCGCTGTACTATGGCGCTCCAGCTTCTGCTTGAACTACTCTGCCTTTTTTTTTTATTAACACTAGTCGAGTGCCGTGACCGTTCTCTCGTGTTGTCTCTCGTTCCAGAAAGTAAGCTCGGTAAACGAAAAATGGCACGGTGTGGTACTTGCCTCTTGGTATGTGGCGAGGATAGCGTGAGTAAAACGCAATGTGAAATCCAGGATAGTGCGTGCATGCCAAAAATCGATGCAATGTGGTTTGCGCATGCAATTGCATTTCACAGGGAAGGGAGGAACCAGCGGGAACGCACAAGTCAGGAAGTGTACATACAAGGCGAATCAGGGCTGCTGCGTGCAGGTCTATGTCTTTGTATGATTGCTGTATAATGGCAACGTAAGGATATGCCGCTAGGTTGCATGATTTTGTCATGATTGCATATATTGTGCCGCGCGTGCGAATAACGGACCACATACGTGCGCGGATGGCGTCGATTAGTTCCGTGGACATCCGCGTGACCAATAAATTCAGGTTACCATTTATGGTTAACCACGCCACGGTATGTTGAGATGGCCAAGCAGGCGACTACAAAGGCAAAAGCGTTGCGATGCATCTTAACCAGATACGTGCGGCTACTTACCGGTGTAGTCCTTTGAGCGCATTTCGCTACGAGCATGTGCACTTCTGCGGTTTAGGAGGTAAACATATCTGATTGTTAAGGCGAAAGCCTTAAGTAGCTCGTTGCAATGACTCATACACGAAGAAAGCGGCGTCTAGTCCAGTGGCATGGCATGGCAAGAACTTTATTTTAGTCCAGAGAAACTAGGGTCCGAGGGCACAAGCCCCCAGGCTAAGTCGGTGGCTCCGCCCACGTAGGCACCGGTAGGCCAAAGGCTTTCCCGATGTCGTGAGCTCTCCGGACGGCCAGGAGTTGATCTTGGAGGACTTCGCTGGATATGCGCCGACTCCAGTCCTCTTCACTGTTGAGATCCGAAGCCCTTTGGTTGGGGCACAGCCAGAACATATGATCAAATAGACATGGAGTGTGTTCACAACTTTTACATTCCGCGGGAAAATCCCGGTCAATTTTGTTAAGCACAAAAGGTGTGGGATAAGATTTAGTTTGAATCATTCTTAATGTGACTGCCTGAGCTCGGTTGAGCTTCTGATGGGGGGGGGGGGAGGAAAAAACCTCCTGCCTTCCCTATAGTGTGAGGTGATCTCGTGAAAAGTAGTAAGTGGGTCTTTGTACGAGTGAGCAAAAAATATAATCATCAGAGATGGCTCACACTCCCTTAAGCAAGCAAATACACAATATCTGAATACGAAGGAAGAAACTAAATAAGGTAAAAGACGAAGAAAAGAAAGAACTAGCGAAAAAGCAAGGAAAGAAAGGACAAAGCAAGAAAGAATGAAAGAAAGAACAAACGAAAGAGAGAAAGAAAGGGGCAGAGAGAGAGAGAGCGGACGGAAGAGATAATGAAAGAACCTTCAGGAAGTCCATTAGGTTCTCGCATGTGTCGTTGAGGACGTCGACCTACAGCGCCATAGACGAGGCAACCTAAAGTTTGCCCGCGCGGCACCAGCGCCGAATGCTCCCCTAGCGGACCGATGGAAGTTTCGAGGGTCGTCGCTGCGCGAGCGCGCGCCCGTGATCTGTTCGGCGGGAGCGCTCGTGCTGGCTCGGGCGCGTTGTTTTTGCGATGGCGAGTGCGACCTCATCAGCCAGGAAAGGTGGCACGCAATACTGCTGTATTCTTGATTGCCATAACAGCCTCGAAAACACGAAAGGTCGAACGCCGCCCGTGAAATTCTACAGATTTCCGGGGAAGTGGTACGAGAAGGTCAGACGACAAGCATGGATAATTGCAGTGCGCCGAGTCAAGTAAGCACCATACTTTCGTATTCGCGTGCAATATCGCGGCTGCTCGATGAAACGGAATAGTGATATGCCTGTTTTTAGCGCCCAACCGTTTGTTTAGTCATGCCGCGTTGTTGAATTGTGTTGACATCCGCTGCTTGTTAGCGGTAAATGCATGCGTGTTGCGACGCTGAGCTTGACGACGCGAGCTCGATTCCCGGCCACAGCGGCCGCATTTCGATAGGGGCGAAGTGCAAGAACGCCCTTGTTACCGCGTGCTTTGATTTTTGTGCACGTTAAAGAACCCCCGGAGGTAATAAGTATTCCTGAGACTAACCATTACAGCGTGCCTCATAATGATTTAGTGGTTTTGCATGGTTTTGGCAGTTAAAACCCCCGAATTTATTCGATTCTACTGTGCCTTCACTCGCAATCGGCATGGACGAGCTTTAGAGAATTATTTCCATTTTCCAAACGCTGCAACTTAATTTACTAGTTGTGCAGGTAACGAAAGGGGACGCGCGCTACTTTTGTCTGATAGCAGACAGCATTTAATGCAAGCCGCGGTCGTCGCGTGCGTCGGTAAGCGGCAGATCGGAAAGCAGCCGATCGAGACGTGCGCGTTATGTTTGTTGTTTGGCCATGCTTTCTAAGTTCACAATATCCAAGCTTGCTTTAGGGTAATTACCACCTTGCACATTCTTGCTGATTCACTCTTCCTGCCAAAAACCTTCGTTTCCTGTAGTAGCCGGCCATCGGTGCAAGCTTACTTTAGCTGTTCGCTCGACGAGGCAAGATTGGGGCAAGATTTGCTTTGGTGAGGCATGTATCTCTAATGCTTGCGCTCGTGCTGTTGGTCCTAAGGTAATCGCCTGTTAACGTGGTCTGGGTTCATTTCACGGAGCAGTCTGTACGAGCCAATCCTCATTAGCAGTGAAAAGGCACCTTGCTGATTAATGCGATGAGTTGCAATGACTCCAACATCTGCATTGAATAAGGCGTGATATACACTAAATATTTATTGCAGCATGATTCAAAGCAATATGCGCCTATATAGTATTTAAATTGTTAATTTTGAGCAGATGTGTGTTTTGGCTGTTGTGTTCTAGGATTTCGTGTATCCTGGGAAGGAAACTGCTTTAGTGTACTGGTGAAGCAGCGTATTGACCAGGACAAGGCAGACACACACATGAATACAAGACACTCGCTGTGCTTGTGTCTCTCCTATTTGTACTGGTCATTGCGCTGCTTCACCAACACGGTATGATGATTAATCACCAACTCGCCCAACTTCCCACATTACTGCGTTAGCTTTATAATGCAGTTCACTTCCTGCCACGCAGTGACGTTATTGGGGCAAGAAATAGGCATCACAAATTACAGGCACTAGCATCTCCGAATCACCATGTATTAAAGGCATGTACAGTTTGCCAAAAACAGCTCAATTTGTGATTTGCCTGAACCTAAGCCTGAGAGGGTATAATGAGCTATAGGCTAGGCCACGTTGTTGAAGGTGGGAAGATGGTCTTTCTCGTTAGTAACGTTCCATGCTCATTTGTGCCTAATACATGTGTTCTTTCTGTGCTCGCAGTGCTGATGACACTCCCTGGGAGCCATCCAAAAGCATGCGAATTTACAAAAACAAGCAGGCTTTGCGAAGCGAAGGCATCGATAACGCTTGCCGTTGTTCGCTGACAGCTCCGCGCAAATCAGAACGAACACAAACGTGTAATTTACTAATGCTCTAGCCAAGAAATTTAGCAGCAAAGGGCGGAAGCACAAAATGAGAGCAGCCGTGTGCGCGCACTCAGCTACCGAGGAAACTAACGGCAATCGTCACCGTCCCTCCACATCTCTGAAAGTATGCATGACCGCTTTGTGCCTGCATCATATAGAAATAAAGTGGCTAAACTTCTGAACTTGGTGTATACCTCTAAATCGACGTCGTATACGATCTTGGACACCTGTGACACGCCCTTGGCTTTCACTGTCACATCACCGTCCACGATTCGTTGAACGCCGTACACGTGCGGAAGCAGACGCTCCCCTTTCGTGAGGTTGCCGCCACGAAAAAATCTGTCCGCGTCGGCAGCCTTCTTGAAACCGCATTGCAATCTCTGCGTCGCTGTTGCGCAAGCAGGCGATCTGCCGCCGTCGAAAACTGAGCGCCGTGAGAACGAGCAGCGAAGAAACGCGCAGGCGAACCGGTGTAAACAAAGCGGAGACCGCGCCACGGCACGACCGCGCTGCATCACGTTTCCACATTGGGGGCGCTGTCAGGAGGCGCAGTAGCGCCGCCTGGCCATGGTTTTCTCGTCTATACGTCTGCTTCACAGTGCCGCTCGTTATGTCTCGCAAGAAGTCTGATCGCTCCGATCGCATAACTTAACACACCACCACGTGTGCAGCAGACTTTCGCCTTTACGTGTTACAGGAGTGTAACAAGCCGCCGAACTTTTTCTTATTCCGCTGCAGTAGTTTGCAACACTTAGAACCAATGAAGCGTTAACACAGCGATAGGAAGAACATCATATTCGTGCTGCTTCGAAGTAACCAATAGTACGCATTGTCCGGCTGTCGGTGCGACTTGTACGACACGTTCGCGCAACATAAACGACAACACAATGTGCTACTTCCATAGAGTTCACTACTGTAATTACTAGGGGCAACTATCGCGCTGCTATTGTTCAACTATACTGCTGGAACGAGGGCTGGTATACGAATTTGTCAAATCTTCGTGCGTGTGGCTTCAGACACTCTTGCGGCGTTGTTTCATCATTACCATCCTGATCACCGCAACCATCGCCGCCATCACTACGATCTTCATCATCATCATCATCATTGTCGTCGTCGTCGTCGTATTTGCAGCTTCTGCAGACACTAGCTCCAGTGTTCCTTCTAGCAATCTAAGTAAAAAAAAGGAATACCTATGGCTATTCTTAAAGTTTATTTTGGATTCACGAAACATGGGCGACTCCGAGAGAGAGAGATACAGAGAAAGGCAGGGAGGTTAACCAGAGGTGGTTGCGGTTGACTACCCTGCACGGGGCGAAGGGTTAAGGGGGATGAAAAGAGAAAGAGAGTGGAAGGGGAGATAGAGATAAAGTGAGACGAGCACTAACAAAGCGCGTACACTATAGAGAGGTAGGGGGCGGCGTTCTCAAAGCCTATCGTTAAGCCCCGTAGACCGCAGGAGCCTTAATAACGCGAACAAGGCATTCAACGCGGATGTTCTTTCAGATCACTGACCTAAAGCTTTCAGTTCTGAGTCGACTCCGATATGTGCTGGACTCCGGGGAACCTTTGCACGTACAAAGGCATCACGTGCAACGGCACGAGATGTTTTCTAAAGCATACTTATTGACTCCGAAACAAACAGCTGTAAATAACCGCAGCGGAGTTTCCTGCAAAAATTACCAGAGGGAACTCTGGCACTGTGTGTCTTCAGGAAGGAAGCACAGGAATGGCGGGAATTGATTTGCCTAAACTTAGTTATTCTGGCTTCAAATGGCTTCGTGACTTTGCAAATTCGTCAGTTTCAACAATACATTGCGTTATAAACGCAATTATATACATTGATTTGTGCTTTTCTACAGAAACGTACGGCCTTCCTGCGTTTAACTATTTCTTCGAAGTATCTAAATATACAGCGCAATAAACAACGGCACAGGAACATTTGAAGCCTCAAGCACGAAGATAACACAAATCCATTTACCTACTATCATTCCAACGGCAGCGGAACAATAGCAGCGCCATGTGCTGGTCACTATGCTGTTGCACTGCTTAGCTTGAGGCCACAGGTTCCATCCTGGCCACGGCGGCCACATTTCGGTGGGAGCGGAATGCAGAAGTGCTCGTCTGCTGCGCTTTGGGTGCGCGTTAAGTTACCCGCAGGTGGGTGAAATGAATCCGAACTCTCGACCACGCCGTGCCTCACAACCAGATCGGGATTTTTGCAAGTAATAAACCGAAATTAAGTGTCTTTAGTAACAGCGCCGGTGTTCCCTAAGGTAATTTTTGTGGGACACTCTGTAGAAGGAGCGCATTGTATTGCCGTTGCCTCTGTTCCGCCGAGGCTAGCATCTCGTGCTTCGAATAAACTTTCAGTCGCTATAGTTCAGCGCGTAGTCCCCCTGTACTTCTTCCGCTCTCTGTTTTCGTCCCTCCTGCGGGTCTGTTTTTCACAATGTGGCAGGCCGAAACTGCCGCCCAGCTCTCACTCATCGTGTGCGCACCGAGAGCAAAAGGGGGAAAACGTGCCATGCATAGTCCTCACATAATATCACCTCACTCTTTCGAAGTATAGAGGGCCGAAAGGGCGAGCTATAGTGAGTGGCAGGGAGCCAAAGTAAATGTGAAGCAGAAACACAAGAGTCGCGGGGGTGGCAGTGTGTCGACAATGGAAGAGCGGAGTGATTTGGCGCCTTTCGCGGATAATTTGCTGCGCGGCGGCGTCACGCCTGAAGCGACGCCGTCAAAGGAGCCCGAGTTTGCCGCAGCGGACCCCCTTGCCGCCGGCGATTGGGTATTCCGCCGAAGCGCACGGCAGCCTCCTCTTGTCTCGCTGCGCACGTACATTTCCTTTCGATTCCTCTTTCTACAACTGCGACCACTTCATTTCCACGTCCCATTACGCAGGGTAAATCCACGCACTGCCTGAGGCACGCGCGCGCGCTTCGCCGGAGAAGAATGAATGCGCGTTTCGAGCCTCCGTGCGCTGCCGGAAGAATTGAGAGAGAGAGAGAAATAGAGAGAGGGAGAAACTGGAAGTGTGGTGTATAAGGAAGGCGGCGGCAACGGGTTGGCGGCCTGTTTGCGCGGCGGTCGCTTTCGCGTGATTTCACGCTTGGACAGAACGCGGGGCCCGTTTTCTCGCTGCGGTGTTCGGAATGAGCCACCCGTGGGAGTGTGATTGATTCCCGATGAAGAGGTGTGCTGCCGTGCGTCTGTCCGTAACGACCGAGGGAAAGAACGCATGCTCGGCAAAAGTGATCGAAGGCGACCGTTAATACGAGTCGGCGATTTCCCATTATACTTTCGCGTATGTACAGCAATCATATTTGTTCATGGTGTGCATGCGAATGGTGGTCGGTGGATTATAGATGTATTCACGCTAGACCGCGTGACGCTTAGCAAGCGTTATATTGTACAACTTTATTGCGCGCGTGGAATACGCGTGAGGGTTTGTTACGCGTGATACACTAGCTGCTTATAAATGTGGAAATTCGGCGCCCGGTAACGCCTCCAAAGTGTGATTTGAAGATAATTTTTCGCGCTCTCATAGTTTACCCATGCGTTGCAGCCAGTCTTGCCCATCATACATTTCAAGTGTGATCGTCGTAGCATTAGTGTTTGAGCTAAGCGTCTACCTAAGCGTATTGTTCGCTGGTTTGTTAAAACAGTTGTCGGCTGGAACTCTAGTTTGACGGAAACAAATAGGAGCTGGGCAGTGGTCATATATTATCTATAGTGTGTTCCCTGTCTGGGGCGCTGAGCAGTATTCACTCAGCCCAGCCTCCACCACTATGCGCTCGTTTCTTTTTTTTTCAGTTTCCTTTATTGGTTAATGAAATAATGTCTTATCGAGTGTTTACCGTGAAGCCAGTTCTTGAAAATCCGTTTCACTCTGGAATCTTTTCGAAGAAATTTACTGCGAGGGAGTTTTCAAATATTAATGAAGCTCCCTGGAAGAGTGAGCAGAGGAACACAACTGGGTCGTAAATAACAATGCGGGTGGACATTTGGCTGAACATTGTAAGCGTTGCAAATGCCGTCCATACCTTAAGCACACCAAGTTTCTGGCACGTTCAGGAGAGGGACTTAAAAGGGAGAGACAGAAAAGTGGTTCTTTAAGAAGAAGGAAAAGGATGGCACTATCTTCTGCAGCCCTTGAGGCAGCACGGCTCAGCGCCAATAAAAGGAAATAGTAGTAGCCTTTTACATTTGCGAGGGCCGATGGCACGTGCATAATTAGCTGCCTGTCAGTGGCACTTGCCGACAGAAAGATGGCCTTTCTGGTGCGATAGAGAGTTGATGACGTCACGGTGGTGCAATTATTCTTTCGTGTATGTAAACCTCGTTTCTTCAATTAAAACTTAGTTGGAAGTCGGCGACCATCCGTCGTACCTGTCTTCTCACGGTCCTCGTCTCTTTCGCACTGTTATTCTTCAAGTATGTTACACCAACTGACACACATCAAGCTCCCGCTGCTTGAGATAGATATATGGCCCAAACTTGTTCTGCTTGCATGCGTACTGTTAAACTTGTTTCGCGACCGAGTATAGAAACTGCTTTTAGTGGAGCCGTTGAAGGTTGTGCTACTTTCGACGCACGCTTCCCTGCCTCAGTATTTAGTGTAAGTTTAACGAGCAGAATGATCAAAATTTAGCGTTGTAGTTTCGTTATAGGAGGCCTGGAGTACGCGTGTTAAGTGGTGCATGATGTGGTCGCTCTTGTTGCCTATCTCAGCCACTCAAAACACGAATCTCAGCCAGTCAAAACACGACTCATTTAGCGTCGTACCACGTGCAGCGCTTCTCAGTAAGCAGAATGGGGTCGCGAATATGAGACGAAGGCCACACGCATGCCTCGCTATCCGTTGGCAGTTGCGGAAGTAGGGGCGGCTAAACGCGATACGTTTCCGCGAAGCACGACGCTTTCTGCTGCTGCTGCTGCTGCGGCTGCGGCTGCATGCAGCACTTGAAGGCGGCATGCGCCCCGCAGAGCAGTCGATGCTCCGGGCGCAGTCGTTCATTTTTCATATTAAAAACTGCTCGAATAAACACGGACAGGAATGAAAACGACGGGGCAGGATGGTCGTCGTCTTTCCTATCTGTGTTTACTCGCGCTTTTCTTAAAATGAAGCCTTACCAACGTGCCCAAGTGTCTCTTCTCCTAAACGTTGATCTTTCTTTGCGCACGCGCATGCGAACGTTCATGCCTCGCTGTGGTCGTCACAGGTTGTCGTCGCTGGAAGGCCTGACGTCAGCGACAGGCGGCGATGCCTGGGGCAATGTTGACAAGCGGTGGCCTCGCGGACTGCTCGCGAGTTACGGTCGCTCTGTCCGACACTTTTGCGAGGGGAGCGCTTTGAAGCGTGGGTGGGATTTGCACGTGCGGTGTGTGCGCCACGGTTGCTTTGAAGTGTGTCGGTCTTGACAAGTTGCGCACATGACTAAGTTGACTACGATGACCGTGCATGAATGAAACAAAGTGCATGTTGCACGTTCTTTCGTATGTTTCTGCTGTAGCAAAGCTTAAATACGAATGCACATGTCCAGGTTACTATTAAGTGTTTGCGTTCGGGGACTATACGTTCATGTTCTTGCTGTTCGGACTATATCGTTCGCTCGTATGAATATGGAATACTAGCTTGAAATAACACTCATTCCTTCTATTATGTATTCGTTCCTCCTAATTGCCCCTTTCGGTTATGGCTCCCCTTCGTGCACTATGCGTGTATAGAGTTGCTGTAACCAATTTCAGAGACATCAACCGCGTTCGTTTCAGTCCCTCATCTAAAGCAGCTACGGACGAACCGTCATGCATACCTCTTTTATTCTCTTTCTCTCTCTCCCTGCGCTCTCGAATTGAAAAATATGTATTAAGGACTGAAACGGCTGTGCCTTGAAGAACACCTTGCCTGTTGCCCGAACAAGAACGTTTAATTGGATTTAATATGAGGAAAGAAAAAGCGCCGTCGAATGACTGATTGAATTGCGGTAGCTGTGGGGAATGAAGCCGAGATTGAAAGTGAAGTCAACCACACCGCCGTGGAAATTGTCGCATGTTTCACCATCCTTTGGAGATACTGAACGACCCTGTGCATTCACTTAGGTTCAAGGTTGTCCCGCCGAGAGATTTGGTTGCTGCGTACCACTCCAGAATGTGCTAGAAAGAGTCTTAGCAAGACTAAGAAATATATATAATTACATGTTTAGAGAATATGCAAATGCAGAAAAGGGGGGGGGGGATTGTAAACGAAGCGTATTTGAACCAGCCGCGCCTGACATACTTAGCATATACAGAAGGTTGTTTCTCAACGTAGTGCGAGGTTGTCAAGGGAAATCAAGAGCGTCTCACTTCCTTTCGTGCCTGCACAGCCCTCAACCGGTCGCGCGAAAAGTCCTGCGTTTGTCAATCTGCGGCAAGAACGCGACAGCACTTCGCGGAGGCACGATAGCGAGCAGAATATCAATGAGTTGACTCAGTTAAAGAAAGGCGAAAAAAAAGAAAACACTTTCGCCTTGAACAAAACGCGTTCCCGTATACACGTAAAACCACAGATAAGAATCGGCGTGTGGTATACGGAACGACTTGGGCATCCGGCTATATAGCCACATGACCGCTGCTCTTTCACGAGACACTATACGCCGGCGCACATTGCTTTTGCAAACTATATAGCGCTGCACTTGTTTTACATTTTTGTTTTGTCTCGTGTATATTCCTGCGTTCTTTTAAACCGTCGGATTTCTTACTTCCGCCGCTCTGGCGGTCGTCTCCTTAAATCGCGCCCGGCTTTTCCCGCGTGCGAACCGGAAGATGAGCGTCATTTCCGGCGCCGTCTGGTCCCTTCTTCCTCGCCTTCTATCCAATTTTATTTCCCACCTTCTTTCTTATTTTCTTCATTTTTGTTCCCTTTTCGTCGTTGGGTTTTGTCGTTTGGAGTTGCAGCAAAGACGGTACCTCTCAGGTGCGGGGCATATGTATACGAGAGGAAATATATAAGCAGCTCTCTAGAAAGTGCACGCAGCCGCTTCTCTATCGATATCGACGCACTGGGAGGGGAGAGGCTTGCTAAGCCTCGCGCACATTGAAGAGGACGCTCTGATCCTTGCTATAGTGTGCGTATTAAAAAGAAAAAGAAAAGCTCAAGCTTGGACGTCGGCCGTGCCGATATATCACGATGGAAAACCCCTCCCGGCCGCCATGCGGGCTCTATCCGCTTCTCGAGGTGTCAAGCGCAGGGGTCAAGCCCTTCCGTTCGCGACTTCTCGGCGTATAGAGGGCAGTATACGGCCCGTGGATTGATCTTTTCTTTCATATACATTTAAATGGTACGGGCAGGAAGATGGGTGTATGGTGATGCAGGGAGTGGAGGGAGGGGGTGAGGCCTCCAGCTGAATGTTGCCGTCGGTGGCTTTCGCGGTAATGCCGCTAAACCTTCCTTGCCTGCGCGCCATGCTGTAGCATATTTGTTGCTGTTCTCGTTGTTGCTGTTGTGTGTGCGCCGGCATTCCACCGTCCTTTTTTTTCTCTTGTTCCCACTTCCCTCTCCCCCAGCGCAGAATAACAAACCAGAGCTCAAACAGTCTTCCCTTTTCTCTTTCTGTTTGCGTAGTTGTTGTTCATCTTCCTTCAATCTTTATTTCTTTGGAATTATTTTCGTTTTTACAAACAACAAACCTGGGTGAAACTGTTCGCACGAAGCTCGAAATAAATTTCGGAACATACACGCACATATGATCAGTCACTACCGGAAGTACCCTCCCCAATATACGTGGCTTATTAGGTAAGGACTCCTGGCTTACCTTGAGTATCTGCCTCTGTTGGCGGTCAAGGGAAAATAAAGTTCCTCTTACTCGTTATCCTGAGCCAATAATGCAGTGTGACTTTCTAGGCGTCAGCGCTCTTGAAGATCAAATAAATTTTACTGCAGGAAGCAGAATATCAGAGGCTGTTACAACATTCTAAAGCTCCTTCTCTTTGCATGCGCAGCTACCCCACGCGATAGTAAAACGACCATTCCCTATCTCGTTTTGCTCTGCCATAACTACAATATAACCAACCACTTTCGCAATTCTCTTGGCGCCTATCGAAGTGTCTGAATTCGTTTGATAAGGCCGCGAGCCGGCAGCTGAAAGAAAGAAAGAAAGATTGCGTTCGTTCTCAGTAAATTCTGGGGTTTGGCGTGCCAAAACGACGGTATGATTATGAGGCATGCCGTTTTGGAGGACTCCGGATTAATTCTGACCACCTGGGGTTCTTTAACTTGCACCCAATGCACGGTACGTGGTTGCTTTTTGCATTTCACCTCCATCGAAATGCGGCCGCCGCGGCCGGTATTTGATCCCACGCCCTCCGGTCCAGCACCTCAACGCCGCAGCCACTAAGCCACAACGGGGGGTGCGTAGATTCACAAGCGGCACAAGTCTAGGCGATACTTTATCGGTTCGGGCTTAAGTCCGCAATGTTCTGCGGCGTGCTATATACGCCATATTCCCTGCGTCCCTGCGTGTCCTCGGTTGTAGTAAGAAAAAAAAAAACAAGAAGAAAAATCGACACACCTTGTAGAACGCGCAGTGCTAAACCACTGCTGGAGCTTAATGAAAGCGTTAATGGATGACTGAATGCATTATCAGGCCATTTATTTGTCAGGATGACTCGTAAGCTCAACTGCGGTAAGGGGGTGGCGTGAGTATAAAGATAAACAAAATTATTTAATAAAAATGCACATAAACCATTGGCGAGCATTGTGGATGTGAGTGAGCAGCCGAGCGCTCCAGCGAGCCATTCACATTCTTCAAGTGCTGGCGAACTTGACGGCGTACACTTAGGTATAGCGTTCGTTGTTTCCTTGGGGTATTCCACCGGCAGCGGAGCCGTTAACGAACACTTCTGTAGCTGTATAGTGTACGTAGACTGCAAGTGTGTGGCTCGAAGACCTACAATAGTCTGCGTTCGCCAATTAACCCGCCCCTCAACTCGGGTGCGCAAGAACGCGCACGCCTTTCACATCGGCGCCTTTGTACATCGGCGGTGAAAGTCTGACAATCGACCACGAAAACGGGCGAACTAGTCAAAGAAAGATATACGCGGCCATTCGAAGCGTGGGAGGAGGAAAGGGGTGGGGGGAGGGAGAGAGAGGAACCGGCCATGCGATGCGAAATCATTCGTATGGGATTCCCATGGAAGTGTTTAGTTATCGTAGAATTCCCGTCTCTTTCGCGAATTCGTAGAGGACCGGAAGACGTTCCCGGGTCTGTATACATACTTTCGTGGTGATTCCACTCGTGCAGTGCTGTTACCGTCGCAGCGTGCTCCTCGCAGTTGCTATGACACGGCCTGGATCTAAAAAAAAAAAAAAAGGTAGGAGAGGAAGGAGAACCCCCTTCCTTTCTTCTTTATTCGGCAGCCGTGGCTATGGAATGGCGGGCAATCCTAATGCAGGTAGCGCGTGCTCGGTCTCGCTGTTGTGTCTTGCTCGAGGAGTATAGCAAAGCGCAGGCTCAGGCACCAGGCTGTTACTGTCGTCGTTTTCTTGGTTAGTTCTCTCCTGCTTGTGTGCCTGTCAACGTGCAACGATGTCTGGTGCGAGGAGGAGGCGAGTAAACAAGCGGGCACTGTTTGTTTACTCACCAACAATGTATATGAAAAGGAAATAAAAAAAAGGAGGCCGCAGTAAATCGACGTACTTACCTTGCAACCCTTCCCCGGCCGCCCGCGCTCCAATATTTACTGTTTATTAGCTTTACTATTGCTGCATTTCCTCTCTCGCAGCAACTCACGCGCGTGCCATGCTTTGAAGAAGTCGTACTTTCTCTTTTTCCTCTAGAAAGCTCTAAACTTCCATAAGAGAGTAAGGATGCGTGTTGTCTATCGACGTCACTCACTTTACATACTGTATGCCCCCTGGCCCTCATCCAGTTCGATTTCCCTTACGAAGACCATGTCGCCGTGGTCTCTCTCTCTCTCTCTCTCTCTCACGAAACATCGAGCCTGACTTAAAAGCCTATACAACGCTCATGTGTACACACGCAGAGGCTGCAGGAGGTTGGAGCGAGGCTCCGTGTTTGCGCCAAAGTTTCAGGTCGACCGAGCGCTTCGATTTACGTCGTGATCGATGCAACGCACGCCTTCCCGTGTCTTCGTTGAACGCGTGTTTCCTTCGAGCGTAACGTGTTGCAGCGTTGGTGGAAGGTTTTCGCGTCGATGGCTAGCGCTTTAGCGCAGGAAACTATTCACTTAAAGAGAGGCGCGGCTTTCCGCAATCAATCAATCAATCAATCAATCAATCAATCAATCAATCAATCAATCAATCAATCAATCAATCAATCAATCAATCAATCAATCAATCAATCAATCAATCAATCAAACGCAATACGCTTTTTTCACTGTCACTTTAATACTGAATATTTAAAAACAAAAAACACGAAAAAACACAAGGCCGCCATGATCAGCGCACATGAAATCCGGAGTTACGTCCTACGGACGCCGAAGATGAGGGACCAGGAGACTCGCTTGAGTCGAGGACCGCTATTTCGACAATTTGAAACGGAACACTAGCGCGGAATCCACGCACGGAAGGCACAAATGCGCGAATAAACTGAAGTAATATTCTATCATCTTTTCTTTCTTTCTTTCTTTCTTTTCTTTTTTTTTTTTTGCGGTGGTACCTTGATATACGGAATAATCAAGTGGAGAGGACCGACAGAGACGGTGCGCGTGCAGCTGCGCATAATAGCTACCGCGATAAAAGGTGCAAGGCGTGACGACACTTGAGCGACGTGATTACCGAGACAAGGCGTGCGGCGGGCTTCAGCAGAAGAAAGGATTTGGGACGGCGCTATAACGTCGTTCCGGAAGAAACAATGGCGCGATCAAGATTAATAAGCGCTTTACAGGGTGCAACGAAGATGACCACTGCACACTGTCTGCGTTTACGGCGGATTTGGACGTTATAGATTGGGCGAGCGGGTCGCGGAAGGCTAAGGGAGAGCAAAAAGAGGAAGAAAGGCAGGGCGGTGGAATACGTTGCGCCAGTATACTACATACTGCCGCGCAGCGAGAGCGGCGAATGACGGATCGACGGAAAACAATTACATCGGATTAAACTTCGGTAATTAATTGCGGGAGCTTCGCGGCTCTCAGGCAAGCCCGTGCGAGGTGCTCGGCGTGCAGCGCTTTTTTTTTTCTCGCGGCGTTGCATATAGTCTGTTAATTACGGATTATCTGCCCGAGCGCACGCGCTTCGAAGCTGTCGAGGCGAGCGCCCACTCGTGTGTCTTCGCTGTATCGCCCCCAGAAGCGCTCTTGAGCGTGTGGGCTTGGAGGGAAGGAAGGAGATGTTGTCGTCGCATGCAGCTGGCAGGGGTATGGGGGACTACTCCTCGGGTGTTTGTCGGGCGAGGCGGGTGCCCAGTGCGTCGGTCGCAGGCAGTCCTATACGTATACGCCACGATAAGGGGGATCAAGATAAGAGACTCACTTTACAAGGGAGTGGGCGGGACTGCGCGTGCTGGCGCAGGCTAGAAAGATGCGATGAGGCAGGAACGCCCCAAAGCGAGGTTAATTGTTGACAAGGCGTGAACGAGCGCTGTCATTCTGACACTTGCGGCGGCGCTTCCGAGGAGCAGTGTTTTTTTTTTTTGTTCGCGACGTAACTTGTCAGACACAGTTAAGTTCGGCGCAGACACGATTATTCTGAAGAGAGAAAGAAGACTCGAGAAAGGATTTTACGGTACACAAAGTATAGGAGTTTTGAGTAAGCTAGTGGGCGCGGCGCGGTGGTTGCGAGACGCACGGTGCATTAAATAAATAAATAAAGGCTAGCGTATCTATTGCGCTACAAGAGAGAGAGAGAGAGAGAGAGAGGAAAGGGGAAAGGCAGGGAGGTTAACCAGAGAAAAAGATCCGGTTGGCTACCCTACGCTGGGGAGACAGGGGAGGGGGAGGTAAAGTGGTAACAAAGTAGAGATAAGGAAAGGAAGGGGCATAGACACACAATCACAATCGGTCACTGTCACCGAATACTGTCATCGCTGTGCGATGACAGTATTCGGTGACAGTGACCGAAGTACCGAAGACCGAAGTCAAAGCACACGGAAATGGATATATTGCGCTACAAGAAATTGCTTGTCCTGAAGGGCTTTTTGGCGGGGATTATGTACCGTACTGTCACCGAATACTGTCATCGCTGTGCGATGACAGTATTCGGTGACCGAAGTACCGAAGACCAAAGTCAAAGCACACGGAAATGGACATATTGCGCTACAAGAAATTGCTTGTCCTGAAGGGCTTTTTGGCGGGGATTATGTACCGTAGCTATACACGAACTGCTTCACGTGCGAAATTCAGCTGACGGTCACGCCAATGTGCTCACGGTTTAAGGCTCCCGAAGACCTGTAACGTGTTCTGTGCGACTGCTTGCCGCTATAATCGTCAGAGAGAGACAGTCTTTGAAGGCGGCGTTGCACCTGCAACGGGACTGGAGCTTGGAACTGCGATACATTCTCGGCCCGTGGCAAAGCACCCCCTGCGCATTACGCGCAACGAAAGTGCTGCTTGTGTTTCTGAGGTCCCCAAGCCTTAACAAAACTTTGTAAACATATCTACTGTATATGCTTTTCGTGTGTTCATGGGTATCATAATTATCACCCGGCACCTGGAGTAGCACGTCAGGCTAGCATGTCCGACTTATCATTAAAACTTGTATCTATCTCTCCCTATTCCAGTGCCATTCCTTGTCGCGCTTCGACAATGTTTATAGCGGTGCTCCGTCCGCGTTATGAACGGGATAAGCCGGTTAAATTGAACGTCTCGAGTGGCTCGGAAAATGCATTTACCTTTGGAATGCCGCTTCGTTCGCATATTGCTCGCCTTCCGAACTGCCGCAGCCGCTGTCAGCTCTCGAAATACCGCGAGAACAAGGGGAGTGCGCGATATTTCACTAACAACGCTATACCTGCCGAGAATACACTATAGTTACACTGGTATTCCCTGCCCAACATTTTTCAGATTTGTCCGCGCGCGTTGAGTTTGCGCGCTGGTATTTTTTTTTTTTTCGAGTCATTTAGGTGAACGTAAAGTACGCAGAATGTGTTTGTAAGCACAGTGAGCGACCTGCGTGCGCTTACGTGTGCCCTGTTACGAAATTGCATGTGCGCTTTACTTCTCAATTAAGTTCGTGTCCTTATAAGCTTTGTGCTCCGCAATAACACAAAACCGGGACATCACAGACTATAGTAGTGGTATTTGACCGCGAATAAAAACACACACGCACATCGCTCTGGAGGCCGAGGAAGGGTATCCTATAACACACAGCTTTCGTGACGCTAGATCACTTTTGTATAACCACTTTTCTTTTGAGCAATACCTGTGCACAGAATTCGAACATATTTGGTCGGCCGCAAATCAATAAGTGTTTGAGAAAGTATTGACCAGCGGCTGATGCATGCTATATCTCTATATAATGACTTCGAAGCTGTAGCTTGATTTGTGGATAATGACCTCGAGCAACAACCCCACACTGCGGGAAAAAACAATACCTTTAGCCCTTCGCTGTCGGGATGTCATCAAAAACAGATTCGTCACTATATTTGTCCCAGAGGATCTCCATGTCACTTCAACAAAAGTAAGGAATGGGGAAAGTACATGCAAATGGCAGTTATGTTTCTGTCGTTTGGGGTTGAACGTGATCTCTCGCCATCAAAAATGGATTCGATATGGTGAAACAAACGATGCAACTCAGTCAATATTATCGATGTAGCGATCTGATTCGGGGAGCGGAATCCGATACGCTTCCGAGAAAACACGTCTGGTCTTGTTCCCGGCCGCACCATTAAAGAACAATATAGGGAAACAGCGGCCCCTTTAGTGACATAGGGAGAGTTTACCAGCGGGCTACTGCCTCGGGCAGCTACCTAATGAGATGGTAAAGGCTGTTTCATTTTTAAGCACAGAGGTAGAAATTTAGTATATGTCATCGTCGTTGTGGCTGTGTAAACGTTTCTTTAAATGAGAAATGACATTAAGTCCTTGATCGTACTGTTTTTCACTGTTCGCCTAATATATATCCCAACCGCCTTTTTGGAACCACTGAGGGATGTTATCTACATGACGATTGTAGATATTGCCTTTAAAATCACAGACACACGAGTCAATGCCTAGTTAAAGAAGCTTCAATATGGATAACTAGGATATCTGATTAACTTATTTCAGGGGAGAATATGGTATCACAGAAGAAAGAAAAATAATTGCTACTCATCAGTTCAATGAGTCCCAGATAAATGGTAGCACAGGGTGTATTATAGAAGCGCCGGATAATGGGCGTAGTGACCCCTTCAAAAAATAAAGACGCGAACAAAACCAAAAGGTTGTGTGGCAGAAAACGTACTTACAATAAAAGTGTCCAGAGATGTCTTTTTATGGCGGACGGGAGACGGAGCTTCATTCTGCGCGAGGGAAAGCTGCCATTTTCATCGGTTGCTGGCGTTACATTTCTTATCATTGACCACCTTTTCGCCGAACCTACAACAGTTCTCATTTATCGGCTCGAAGGTCCGCCTACACCACTCAAGCCGATGCTGGGGTGAAGTCTTCTAGTCGTAAAACGTACGACAACCTCAAAGGTTTGATGGCTACTTGCAGACAGCGCAATCGGGCAAGAACAATGGGTCGGAAGAACTACAATATAGCTGTCCGTTTACCAACTGGCCCACCACTCTGTCCTAGTTTCAGCATTATCGGGTCCCATGATAACCGACTGCAGGTGTTTATGAACATCGATAGAAGCAAGAGCAATGGCATGAAAGATTCCATGTCAAGTGTTCGCACACGAGTCCTTCGACTACGGTGATGGTGATGGCATGCTGTAAATAACTCAATGGAATACGGTTGTACAATGAACACCTAATAATGGTAAATTTCGCCATGAAGACATCCAGTCATTCACCATACGCAACAAGAAAGGTTCGTTATCATGTCACCCTGTCGAGGATAAACTGAAATAGTAGAGTTCGAGGAAGATAAAGTTCGCTTGATTTGACCGGGAGGGTTCTGATTTTAGTTTGATAACCTGAGGTTCTATGACGTGCACACATAACACGTGGCACGCGCTTTTCTTTTGCATTCCGTACCCATCGAAACGCAGTGGTGGCTATGAATCGAACCCGCAAGCTTATGCGTAGCAACGCAACGACATAGCCATTGCACCTCTGCGGGCGGTGCACATGTATAAGAAGAGAGGACATATCCAAACCAGTATTTAACCTCGTACCTGCATACCTCCTGAAGTTTACGCACTACCCAACTTCGCAACAACAGTACATATTTCTTCTTATTTTCCTTTTATCCAGTTCACGCAAGAATACGGTAATGATGAGTGTTTAAATTAACTGTTGCACCAGCTTGGCAAGATGTTCAAAAAAGAGAAAGAAGAAGGGGGAGGTGATGGCTGTGGACCAATAAAGCCTTTGCATGTGCTGCATATAACTTCGTTTAAGAGAACATCGTTGGAGCGTGAGCGCTATGAAAGCGACCATGGATCACAGGCCACCCATTCCTGTTTGCGTCACACTGTGTATACGAGACAGTACAAAATGAACAACGTAGTCATACAGAAGGGACTAGCGTAGAATGCCAGTGTAGCACAAACAAGATGAGGACAGAAGAAGAGCACGCGAGCCCACACACAAACACACACGGAGCCGTGTGCAGCGAGTAAGTGTTCACTTCCTATACGTCCTTGTCGTCTACACTCCGTTTGAACGTTCTTCAATGCGTCTTATCAACAAGGTCGACCCCCCATGCTAGTATCGCAATGCGTGCTTGTTGGTATGCCATCTCGGAATACTAGTGTATGCTGCCAGCGAGAGCAGAACGCGACAAGAGCGCATCGCCACATCTGTGTTCCTGCGCTTTTATCGTGTTCCGGTCTCTCTTGCGGCATGCACTAGTATTCCGAGATGGCATACCAACAAGCACGCATTGCGACACTAGCGTGTGGGGTCGACCTTGTTGGTAAGACGCACTGAAGAACGTTCAAACGGAATGTAGACGACACGGACGTATAGGAAGTGGAAACTTGTTGCGCGCTCTGCTCGTGAGTGCCTACTTGCTTTGTGCATGTCCTTTATACTGCGCTTGAGCGTTCTTTGGTATGACAGAAGGGACGGGAAGAAAGAATAGCAGTGTATAGCTGTATTTTGCGAAGTGCTCGCTTTATTTATTATTATTTTTTTTTGCACCAATGTGGAAGTGCAGTGCAGCCGTCGCCACACCGCGCCACGTTTCGCGAGGTAACATTGCAAACCTGCAACGAGTTGAATGCAATCGAGCCGTAGTGGCAGGTGCTCGCTGTCAATCACGTGCTGCTTTACTGAAGGCCAGTCGCAAAAACATTATTGATTAATTAGCGCAACTCCAATTAGATTGCTAAATGTTGGGCTGATTTGTAAGGACATGTTTGTTCCTCAGATAATCTTTAACTTGCTTCATCTGAACAACGTGGTCTTTCTTGGTGTATGTGTGTGGGGGATGTTGTCGGCCACTTGCGGTGTGTTTCTGACTGCAGCCGCTACGAACGGATAACCTGTGAGGGCCGCTTTGCATTTCCCCACTACTCGATCCTCGTGCTGTGAGACATTGTACATATAGGCGCGATGGAGAAGCAGCGACTCCGCGTTGCGTTCAATGAGCACCGCTTCGGGTTTTCGTGAAAAACCTACGGGACTTTAGTGGGAACTTTGTTGACAGCTTTAATTTGTTTGTGGGTGTCTGCTTGATTGCGGAGAGGGTCGTATCATTCCTCACTTAACCAGCCAGGTTAACATACTTTGCTCCTCATTAAAGTCAGTAAAGGTATACTCGCGCTTGTCAGAGGTCGTACGCTGACTCTGCATTAGCGCGTGATTTGTATTGATTTGAAAGTATATGCCAAGTTCTCTGTATATTTGTAGAGTGCATGTGGAGTTTTTACTTTACTCTCTATATAAAAGATTGTGAAAGCTTTTGATTATTTCTTCTTCTATTTTTCTATTTGTACTGGTTCTTCGCGTAGTTTTATATGTGTGTGTGTGATTTTGAGATAGCGGGTTCGAAAGCCAGGCTTCCCATACTGTCACAACAACAACAACAACAACAACAACAACAACAACAACAACAACAACAACAACAACAACAACAACAACAACAACAACAACAACAACAACAACAACAACAACAACAACAACAACAACATTATTGTCAGCATATTGTTCCTTGCATACCAGTTTCATTATCATGGCCTTAATAAATGTTTAAGCGAAACAAAGAAAGAAAGACAGAAAGAAAACGTTTGAGTATATTCCCAAGTATTTCATATAGCAACCGCGATTACTCGGCGCCGTGTCTGATGCATCCACCATATTGCGCGGTTTCACTTAGAGAAAGTATAACGAAGTCAGTAGAGGTATAGGGAACACGAAATTGCTGCGCTGCAAAAACAGTGCCTGAATAGCTCCGCATGCACAAGAGCTGTTCGTTCCTAAAACTCATAGGGCGTCTTGCGCAGGAAGCGTTACGTAGAAGGTTGCACAGCCCTTTGAGGCCTAAGGCAAGTAACGTAAAAAAAAAAAAATAATGTTAACAGATATTGATAAGGTGAACCGCCGAGGCCGTAACAACTCTAATTTAATATGCAGATTCAAGTTCGCGCTTCGGGGTCGCACAAGACGGGAAACTGCGAGTATTCTGGCTTGAAGAAAGGCATTGTGAAAGAGAACAATATTGCCTGATTAGTAACATCGTCATTTGTATCCTGTGCGCAACGAAAAAAAAAAAGAATAAAGAAAGGGGTAGCGGGGTGGAGAGCGGAGACAGAAAAAGAAAGAGTGTGTGTGTATGTGGGGGGGGGGGGGGGGGTAGGAGATATGCAATGTCTGTTATTCTGTTAATACTATTTATTACCTTCTTAATTTTCTTCAGGCACGCGAGTTTTTCAGTTATAGATGCAACGCACATGTAAGACCAAGGTGGGGGCGATCAATATCTTCTAACTTTGTAAAAGGAAACCTTTCGAACTTAGTATACGCTTCTCATGCTAATATTGGGGCACGTTAGTCGCAGTTATCTTGGCGTGAAAAGCTTTAGAGTTAACTTTCAGTATCACCTCATTTGCTTCGCACCCTTTAAGTATGTATACGCATCAAGGTAAATATCGTGCGTCCGCGAAATGCATAACCGCCACCGCGTTACACCCCCGTGCATATATATACTTATTTCAAAACCCTGGAGAGATATGCAGAAGTGCTCGGTCGTTCGGGTTTTGGCAGCGCCATAAAACCCAGAAAACGCATGGGCGCCTTATTCTCATTCGAATTTTAACGAGTGAGCGCTAGGGGATCTTAAAGAGAGCTTTTTTCGTTGCTTTATTTCTTCGCGATACAAAAGTGTGTTTTCACCAGAGATTAAGAACGCTCGTGGGCTGTAAAAAAAATTTCTATAGCCGTAGTCGCGCCCTTCCAAACATTCCTGATAGTATTTAGTGGGCGGCGTAAAAGATGGTGCGTAATTAGCTGCGTTCAAGCGAGTTGCGATAAGCTCCGGAAGGGTTTTCCGCCGCGGACGTGCCTCTCTGACCCTTCCTCGAGCGGCTAATGGAAAATTCTTGAACTTCCGCTGCAATCCCCCGCCCCCCTCCCCTCGCCCCCCTCTCTCTCGCTTTTGCTTTACCACCTTGGTGCGTGGGGGCAGTGAATATAGCCGGCGGGTGAGAGTGGATTCAACGCTGCAGTTTGAACAAGCCGTGAAATAGCCTTTCACCGCCGCCTCCGATCGGCGTGAAATCTCGGCCGTATCGTGCTATACAGGGACGGCAATAAGAAAATAGCTAATAGAGAATACGAGCAAGGCGGAGAAGGAGTTCGATAAAGTTTTACGCGAGGAGACGGTGAAAGGAGATAAACTGAGAGCGGATGGCGCAGGTAAACGATTTAAATTATACCTTGGATACTATATATATATATATATATATATATATATATATATATATATATATATATATATATATATATATATATATATATATATATATATATATATATATACACCGTCACAGCACATGGATAGGGTGTTCTTTTCATGCGCTCGTTTTTTTTTTTTCAGCACTATCTATCCCTGTTGTTGCTACGCTTGCGTTCATTATGCCAGCGGCTCAGTGGCCTTACACAACTGATCAGTTCGAAATCGTGGATTCGAGGCACCTATACTGCGCTAGCTGAAACGTGACATGGGACGCTAGGTGTTATACCTGAAAAATTCGGACTTAAGAACGACAAAGGTTATCGCGTATAGCCTGTTATAGTATAGATGAGAAGAAGGGGGTTAACCGAGGGGCCCGATTTTTTCCGGCAGTCCCGCAATACGGCGTGCCTCATAATCATATTGGGAGTTCGGCACGTTAAGACCTCAGACATTTATTTTTAACACGCGTTAAATAATTTGTATTCAATTGATGGCTACGTCACACTAGGTGAACGCCGTTGCCGCAAGGTCAAATCACGGGCAAGCTTTCCGTCTAGATGGAAGAATTTCTTTCTCTCCTTCTCCCTTGCCTTCTCACCCAGTGTATATAGGTTTGCCAACGCAGGGCCTAAACGGAAGACGTTCTGCGTTGTTTAGCGTGTCCATGTCGTTCTAGCTGCGCCGATTTTAGCACTTCTCGTAGCGATTTCGCGGATTTGCCCCTTCCCCCCCCACGCTGAATGCTTTTCTTGCCTCATGGAACGCTATCTATCTATCTATCTATCTATCTATCTATCTATCTATCTATCTATCTATCTATCTATCTATCTATCTATCTATCTATCTATCTATCTATCTATCTATCTATCTATCTATCTATCTATCTATCTATCTATCTATCTATCTATCTATCTATCTATCTATCTATCTATCTATCTATCTATCTATCTATCTATCTATCTATCTATCTATCTATCTATCTATCTATCTATCTATCTATCTATCTATCTATCTATCTATCTATCTATCTATCTCTCCCTCCTTCTTTTCTGTCTCCCTTCTCCTTCCCTTGCCTCGTTGTCTCATCTGCTCTGCTTTCTCCTTTCGTAGTACTGCTGCGTCCGCGTTGAGCCCATGAAATATCATAATTTTCACTTTGGCCTAACGGGAAAAAAAGCGCCTACAGCCCTCGGCAAACCGCCGCTACCGCAGAGAATCAGCAAAATAAGTTGGGGCGCAGCCGCTAAGGACGCAATCTGTGTCCTTCCCAGGAAGAGGTAAAAGCGGGACAAGCAACCTAGAGGAGTGGGGAGGGGCGGGGGGGGGGGGAGGCAGGCCGAGAGAACGTGGGGACGAAAGGCGAAATTTATTGTTGGGCTCTCGGCAGATCGTCTCATCCCGGCATCTGAGTGAGGAAAAACAAGGAAAGAAGGGGGAAAAAAACAACAACCCAGAAAGCTTAAACAAAGAGACACGAATAGAAGCCGTGATGAGCACCTCAGCGGTAAAGGCGTCGAGAGAATGAAATAACAGAGGCGCTAGCGCATCCGTGTGAGAGGTGCCGGCACCGGCCGCGGCGCTCCTGGGATAAGATCAACACAGGGGGCAGCGGCCGTTGCTTTTATGGCAATAAAAGGGGGCGAGTAATAAGGAGAACGCGGCGAACGGAGGACACTTAGCTCGGCACCACTTCAGAAGAAATAACGCACGCCTCGTACTCGGCGTCTGTCTTCTTTCGTTATCTAGGCGCATTTTCAACGTAGCAGCAAGGAGGTTGAACTTTGTGTGGTGTCTCGTAGCCGGCTCGACGAAACGCAAGAAGGGACCCGGCAGGCCGCCGAATGCGTGCTGTTCGTTTAGGAGGCACAGGTTTTTAGGCGACGAGAATAGGGACGCTGCTAACGCTCGTAATGATAGCTACAGCGCGAAGGCGAAACCAAAACTGCTGCTATAGGCAAGACACAAATCTTTGCCCGAGTGAAACTGAGTCCACTGAGAGTACAACGATCGAAGGAGGCAAGGATGCAGGAGCAATGCGCGAGCCTCAGTGTATGGAAGCGCGAGCGAGGATGGTTAGGCGTCTGGATGAAACATTCTGTAAGCAAACGGGACCAGCAATTCACTTTTACAGAAACAGAAGAAAAAAAAGAAGGTGGAATGCGATTCAACCTGCAGTTAAAGTAGATGAAAGACAATGTCTTCCTGTCCGTGTTCGGGGTGAGTATGGGGCGGAGTCACTGGGCACGGCCCTCTATTTATTTATTTATTTATTTATTTATTTATTTATTTATTTATTTATTTATTTATTTATTTATTTATTTATTTATTCAGCATTGATTTAGACACAGTGAAGGTCTTGGATGGCAAAGCTAAAGGCAGAACATTGTCTGCCTGACTAAAGTTCTGTCACCCATACATTGCTCAACGGTAAGGTAGCATATCATAAAATATAGTATACACACATATCAATAGCGTGGATTACACATACATACCACACATTACAAACATACGTGCATTAAATACAAGAATCATCGTACAACTTTCTGAGTAGCGTCACTCTTCGCATGAGGGAAGCAGGAAGAACGTCATACTTAAATTTCTTTTTTTTAGTGAACCATCTTCGAAACCGGCCCACATATTTAGATTACAGATACCCACAGGAACGGGCCACATTTTTTAGCCTGCACTACCTTCGAGATTGGCCCTCATTTTCAGACTGCACATTGCCACAGGAACGGCCCCATGAAAAAGGCTAGAAACTGTCATACCTGAAACGGAAAAGGGGGGGTAACTCGCCAAGGTAGACATCGTCTTCAAAAATTGTGCTCTGTATGTCCCATATCCAAAGTTCCATAAGGTCATATGTGATCTTGTGTAAAAGCTAGTGTAAGTCCACATAAACCCATGTGATCACACTGAGATTTTAATACTGGACGTATGGCTCCTTTAATTAAGGAGTTACCGAGTAGTACGTCATCAAACCAGTGAATCAGCGACCGAGCTAGCTAGCGAAAAAAAAAATGCGAGAGAATTAGTTCGTAAGGGAGACAGTGAGAAAGAGTACGAAAGCACGAGATTTAATATTGCAAATCACCATCGGTTTATGATTTTGAGAGCAAAAAGAAGAACGAATGTTTGTCTTTCCTTCATCAATATCTTTTCTCTCTTAAAATGGCTCGATTGTGGGCTATGCACCATACGATGTTTTTATAAGTAAAATAAACAGTATCTCAGAAGCAACGCGAAGTAAAAGGAAGAAGTGGGAGGTAATCAACAGTAACAAATTGGAGATTCAAAATATGAGAGCGGAGCAAGTTTGGTTCTCCCCCCCCCCTCGAAAAAAAAAATGAAATAAGGGAGACAGGTGTGCGCCTTCGCATGCAAAATTAAGCTTTACAGATTAGGCAACAAAAGTTGAGAAAGAAGCGAGGAAAACTGAGCCGTACGTCAGGTTAGTGAGAAGTTCGAGTAAATAGGAATGGAAAGAACGTGAAAAAGTAGAAAAGATGGACGACTACGCAAAGGGACTTTCTTGACAGCACCTTCCGTTTGAGACCCGAGAAAAAAGTGACACAAATAGATACGTAACAGAAGCGTTTCTCGGCGCCTTTTCGCAGAGACGTGTTATCGCGGGAAGCGAGAACTTTAGATAGATATTGCTGCGGGGCACGGTTGAAGCAAAGACGAGGCGGGAATTGGCACCTAGAGTGAAACGAAAGGGGATGCGGCGGCGGTGGCACCTTTCTCAGATTAAGAAACTGTGAGCGAACGCTGCAAAAAAAAAGAAAAAGAACCATGGCGAAGTCCACGTGGCAGGTGTGAATCCGGAGATGCGCGGCAGCAGGCGTGGTTTCTTTACCGTATTTACTCTGACAAGTCTTAACCGATTCTTTCTGATATTTCAGAGTTTTCTTAAGGCCGAGAATTTTGCTTGCAGGCTTGTGGGACTGAAGCTGAGCAGACTTTAGTTATAGCCCTCCTACATTTCGGACGCTTCCGAGATGGCGCTTGATTGACAGTGTTTCTGTTTGTTATTGCTTATCTCTCTCTCTCTCTCGCGAGAGATACAAGCTTCATTGATATGGTGGAGATGTTAGCCTGGCTGTTTGCCCGACATACTACTTGCCTCTCGAGACCTGAAGTCAAGGCAGTGATATAATCGCTTTTCATGTCGGCTCTTTTTCATTGTCCTGTTATGTTACGAAAGCAAAAAAGAACCGTTTTATGTTCAAATGACACTGTTACATGCCAAGAATCAACTACGTGTTCTACATGGACAAATGTCACCACTTCCTCATGTTTGATGTGGTAAAAGCGCGTTTTCTCTGCACAAACACAAAGATGGTCAAAGAAAGCTTTGCTTTAAAAAACACAAAAAAACTCGAGCAGTTCATGAGTAGCGTGTTACTTCAAGTGAAAACTGGGTTCTACAGCCTAAGCACAGCTCGTGCGCATGAAACAGGCGCAGCACAAGGAAGTCTAACCTTGCATACTGTTGTGACTTCGGGGTGGAGGACGAGAAACGGACCCTTGGAGAAGATGAAACGGAAACGAAAAGCTTTATGCAATATGTACAGATAGAAGGTAATAGCATAGAAGTCTGGTGCCGAAGAGCGCACCAGACCGCCGGGGCCTCTGGTGGTGACCAATGGGGGCCGGTTCTGCCTTAAGTCCCTTTGGCAAGAACGAGGCGAGACGGGCGTTGACGTCTACCACGTCGCCTTCCTTTTTCATCACGGAAGAAGTCCAGGCTGCATACCACCGGTCTCCACGGCAAGGAGACAACTGTTCTGTGGAATTTTGAAGGCTGTCAGGGGATTCGTCGAGGTGCTCTGTGCCCCTGAACTCCTTAGTTCGACCCACGGAAAGGAGATGGCAGTTTCGACGAACTTTACAGGCTGTTACAAGGGCAACCATTTCAGAAGAACGAGGGGGGGGGGGGTGGGTAAAGTGGGGAAGCGCCCGTTGCCTCGATGAAGGCACGCAGGGTGGCACAACAACACACAAAAATTATAAGCACATCAGCGCACGCAGAACAATGTCAGGACTAGCGAAGAACAAAAACGAAGGCGTTTAAGCTTTGCCTTTAGGAGTGGAACGTGATAGCATTCAAATATCCCTGACTGCTTCTCACGCATCCCAGTAGCTGCAGCTTATGTAACCCTCATGTTTACCGGGAAACGCTGGCGGCGAAGGCTATGCACGAAGGCGAGCTTTTTGGTAGAAACGCGGCCTCCTGCGTGGGCCGATCCTGAAGGTTGTGCACAGCTTCGCCATAAAAATTACGTAATTTTCTGGTTTCTGTTGTTATTTTGCACTTTTAATTTTTAAGTCTTAGAAGATTTAACATAAAAGACATGCGCTGCCGGTGTTTTGTTTCGTTATGTTTGTTTGTGTGCTGTCATTCTCAAAATTCCGAGTAATGACTTTGTCAAGAATGTATGACAAGGTATCAGCAACTTCCGTGATAGAATGGCGTGGCAATATAACCTGCATATACGGCATGTCATATAGCAGTGCGTGACATATACATATACCTAAATATACACGGAAATTTTCGCTCACGGGCAACTCCGCCGACGCCGACGCCGCCACCAGATTTTCTGCGTCACTAGGCGTGCAAGTTTAGGATGTTGATCTTCTATCTAATAGCGAAATTTCGCAGGGTTGGTCTGCCCATCCCCAAACTGAATGACTGACATGCGAACGAATATTGCGTATCGCACAGATTGCGTACGCCAGTCAACAAGGGAAAGTAAGGACGGGCGTACAACCAAGCCAATGCCGATGCTGACTGCAAGCGAATAAAAAAAAAACAAGACTAACGGGGACAAGAAAAGAAGAAAGAAACCGAGTGTTTCCAGCCGCCCTCTACACTGGCCCCCTCGTCGGAGTCTGTGCCGCAGGCTCCGCGTACAGAGAAGCGGTCATGTAATAGCAGTTATTGAGGACCCCGCCTGCCTTCCTTGCTCACCGATTGCACGTCGGCCAGCCTGCCCATGGCTGCGCACCGCAGGGGCAAGGCCGGGAGCGCTCGGGCTGCGGGCCCTCCCCGTCTTCGTCAATGTTTGCGGCGCAGGCCCGTCGGTCCAGATTACTTGTCCGTTATAGAGCGGGCTCTTCTTTCCTCTTGCGCTGCCTCGTGCCCTAGCTGCGCCTGCGCGTCGGGAATGCGATTCTCGTTTGTTTTGGCTCTGCTTCCTGTTGCGGCGCCGGCGTTGGCCCAGCGTTGGGTTGCTGGCGGGCAGGGTGCTTGCAGCCTGCAACAGCGTGCAGCCGATGTTGCCGGCCAGATATGTTCGGGAGGGGGAGGAGGAGGGAGATGGAAGGGCTATTGCGATAGTTCCTGTCTCCTTTTTCCCCTTCCCCCTTCATCACTAACAGGCCATTGGAAACTGGAGGCAGCCGCTCTGATCTTATGGTCGATTATGGCGCCCAAATGATGTCCCTTGCTACTGTAGTGTAGTGTATTGGTCTTCTAATGTTTCTCGTGTTCTCCATCTCCGTCCGTATTTGCGGTCGGGGTCTGCACCGTCGGTCGTCTCCATGGTTTGATCTGTACATTAACGGAATCGTCTCTTTTGTTACTGGGCTGACGTGGCATCGCTTTTTTTTTCCATGCCTTTGTTTTATCATGTCTGCCCGATGACTCGCGCCTAGCCATTAACGCGTACACTGTGCACAGCAAGCGTCAAGCAAACACATTTATGAGGCCTTCTCTTTCGGAATACATGACTTCAGATAGGTTGGCACGCGCGGGAGCAAATAAGTTTTCGTCGTGCCAGCGTCAACATGATTGTGACACTAGCACAAATGGAGACAGAAGAACGAAACAAAAGAGAGAGGCAGGGAGGTTGACCAAAACGGAAGATCCGGTTTACTACCCTACACTGTGGGAAGAAGGAGTAGAAACAGAGAAACATAGAGAAAGACAAAGAGATAGCAAATGCACCCGATCAGAGGAAGTAATGATCACCGCACACAATCACATTATAGCATCACGTGCAGCACAATGAACACCAGCTTAGGTTACAGCCGTTTTTGCAGGTCAGTTGTCCTTCAAAACATGTACGAGTGCCTTCGGGGTCCTGTGGTACGATTTCTTATGAGGTCGGCATTCCAAAATACTTTGCTCTGATAATGGTCTCCCATCAAAGTGCAAAATATATTTTAATCTCTTCGTGGGGAAGCAGGCGAAAGCACTTGCGTTGCTTTTAGTGGTGATGGTAGCATAGACGGGATAACTGGTTGTGAAAGGTCCAGATATATCTCAACTAACCGACACGTTGCTTCTTCGTGTACCCTATTTTCCCAGCTCTGTGTTGTTCAGCGGAAGTTGTGGGTCACGTCAGCCAAATGGAAGAGAGAAACAAAAAAATGAAGGGCTCCTCCTATATTATCCGGCGTTCATTACCTTGTGGGTGGCGCGAAGTGATTGGACGATGTACGGAACGATCAGCGGCGCACAATGGACGAACAGCCCTCATTTCTCAGAGACACGTCGCCGGCGCTCGTTGCTGATTGGTTGACACGGTTCTGACATAGAGTTCGTTTTGCTGCATTGAGTTGTTGAGGCGGGATATATATATAGTAAACGGTATTTACCGTGTTCGCGGTTATTGCCATTTACGGTGACATGTAAACCCAGTGGAGCTCTAAATTTTTAAGCTTCTTATACCCCACAACAAATGCCATGGCCGTTAAACTGCGCTGGTGAAAACATCAAGCTGGTTCTTTCGGATTCCTTTTTATCCTGTTAACTTTCTGGTTGCCTCTTACGAAGCATTGGGCTTCAGTGTAGTGAACAGGCCATTATCACTAAGGGAGTAAATTACTGAACGCGTTGCTTTCGCGCGAATTGCAAATGCTAAAGTAGACAGCGAGAAATGAACGAAGACGCATTCCACTAGACACTCGTGTTATACTGCAGTGGTCTTTCGTGCAGTTACTCTCATATGCATCTAAGCTGCCGCATATATTCCAGTACAACCACCTGCCATGTTAAAGAACTTGTTGTTGGCCCCGTGGCCTTTGCTCATGCGCGCGCGCGTGTGTGTGTGTGTGTGTGTGTGTGCGTGTGCGTGTGCGTGTGTGTGTGTGTGTGTGTGTGTGTGTGTGTGTGTGTGTGTGTGTGTGTGTGTGTGTGTGTGTGTGTGTGTGTGTGTGTGTGTGTGTGTGTGTGTGTGTGTGTGTGTGTGTGTGTGTGTGTGTGTGTGTGTGTGTGTGTGTGTGTGTGTGTGTGTGTGTGTGTGTGTGTGTGTGTGTGTGTGTGTGTGTGTGTGTGTGTGTGTGTGTGTGTGTGTGTGTGTGTGTGTGTGTGTGTGTGTGTGTGTGTGTGTGTGTGTGTGTGTGTGTGTGTGTGTGTGTGTGTGTGTGTGTGTGTGTGTGTGTGTGTGTGTGTGTGTGTGTGTGTGTGTGTGTGTGTGTGTGTGTGTGTGTGTGTGTGTGTGTGTGTGTGTGTGTGTGTGTGTGTGTGTGTGTGTGTGTGTGTGTGTGTGTGTGTGTGTGTGTGTGTGTGTGTGTGTGTGTGTGTGTGTGTGTGTGTGTGTGTGTGTGTGTGTGTGTGTGTGTGTGTGTGTGTGTGTGTGTGTGTGTGTGTGTGTGTGTGTGTGTGTGTGTGTGTGTGTGTGTGTGTGTGTGTGTGTGTCAGGGCGCGTGTGCATGTGCGTGCGTGCGTACATGCGTGCGTGCGGGGTTGCGTATCCTTGTGCGTGTCGTACATAGGAGCGGAGGCATTAGGAAGTGGAGGTGCTTCCCTGAGAAGAATTGCCAATGACACTAGGGGCTATAGCGCGCGCAACCACGACTTTCGCGCTGCTCAATATTTCACAAGAGGGCTCTCTCGCCGTTGGAAACAAGGCGTGCTTGTTGGCGTGGGTGCGGGCCACTTCGCGTGTCTTTGACCGATTCCGCTCGGCGCCGGCATCTCTCGGCGGACGCATCAATCTGAGCGGGCGCCGCCGCCGTCGGGTCCGTTGCTCGCGTCCGTGCGTCGCGAATATCCCGGGAGGAACGGGTTGCCTCGCTCTTTCGTTGAAGTGTGCGCGATGAATTTATTTCACGGCGGAGGAGGCGGCCGTCACGAGTCCGAGTGGCGTCTTCCTTCCCACCCTCGTCCGGTCCGCTCCGACTCCTCGTGTTCCTCGCTGCTTTATGTGCCCGTACATCACGGTGACTTCGCCCTAGTCGCGTCCCTATATAAGGGAACCGCGCTGTGGAATGTTTACTGGAGGCTATATAGCACATTCGTGCAGTATTCACGAGTGAGTGAGGCAAACTTTGGAGTGGCGAAGTTAGACAGACCACCAGCTCAAGTGTGCCGCCCAGGCTGCTTGCGAAGCGGGAACTCCAACGTCTTGGCTGTCCTTGGCTGTTGCCGTGGTACATTTGGTTCCGCCCTCGAAAGTGACGAATGTTGAGGTGCTGCTGCTGTCTCTTCTTGTAGCAACTATTGCAGTGTTCGTGTGCCCGTCATCTGTCTGTGTATGTGTGCTGAGAATGGAAAGAACTCAATTCGGTTCGGCTTTAATGGGCTTTTTTTTTATTGCATGAGCGGGTAGGAGAAGTCGGCGCCATGAGTGGCGCCGGGTATTGGTTTTTCTTAGATATATACCATACGTGGTGATGTTAGGCCTGCTGAAAGAAATATACAAATGACACCGATTATTTTATTAATATATAAAGAAAGTCGCAATAACCTAACGCAATTTCTACGCACTGTTCTTATTATTCAAATTAAGTAAGAAATGAAGTGTTATTAAAATTGTCGAAGGAAAGCTGGAAACTGCCTCTGGAGCACCCCTTTTCTGCTAGTTCGTTTAACATTTGTGACACTTTTTGTGCTAGATAATCTTTTAAACCACTTACTGCTTCCTGAATACAATAGCCGGTGCTATTTTAAGGTGGCTAAATATCATCTTATTGTAGTTTGAATACACAAATGAACAAGTGATAAGGAGGACGAGATAGAGAAAGTCTTGGAAAGGAAAACAAAGTGAGGGAGATAGAGAGAGATAGAAGTATAGATGTTAACGAGAAAAAAAGTTTGGTTTGCTACCCTCACAGAGGAGAGAAAGTTAGAAGACATTTAAAGAGATGGGAGCGGAGATAGATATGTACGTAGTATTCCGAAACGAAAATCGACGCCCAAAGTTCTGAGGTGGCACATGTCAGAGTCTCTCTCCCAGGCCTGTAGACAGCAGGAAGCGAGCTAGCCTTTCGGTCGCGTTTAGCGCACGTGTTCGTTACGAACACTGTCCTGATGTTTTTGGTTGTGGGAGTGGCTGGCTATCCAATGTCTGGTAGCTCGGTACGAAGATAGTATACATCATCATCATCATCATCATAATCATCATCATCATCATCATCATCATCATCATCATCATCAGCCTGGTTACGCCCACTGCAGGGCAAAGGCCTCTCCCATACTTTTCCAACTGCCCCGGTCATGTACTAATTGTGGCCATGTTGACCCTCCAAACTTCCTAATCTCATCTGCCCACCTAACTTTCTGTCGCCCCCTGCTGCGCTTCCCTTCCCTCGGAATCCAGTCCGTAACCCTTAATGACCATCGGTTATCTTCCCTCCTCATTACATGTCCTGCCCATGCCCATTTCTTTTTCTTGATTTCAACTAAGATGTCATTAACGCGCGTTTGTTCCCTCACCCAATCTGCTCTTTTCTTATCCCTTAATGTTACACCTATCATTCTTCTTTTCATAGCTCGTTGCGTGGTCCTCAATTTAAGTAGAGCCCTTTTCGTAAGCCTCCAGGTTTCTGCCCCGTACGTGAGTACTGGTAAGACACAGCTGTTATACACTTTTCTCTTGAGGGATAATGGCAACCTGCTGTTCATGATCTCAGAATGCCTGCCAAACGCACCCCAGCCCATTCTTATTCTTCTAATTATTTCACCCTCATGATCCGGATCAGCAGTCACTACCTGCCCTAAGACAGGTAGTGACTGCTACCTGTCTATAGCCATAGTACACCTACAGGTACTATAACGTGGGCATATATATCATAAGAAGCCAACAAACACTGATACCAAGGAGAACATAGGGGAAACTACTTGTGCTTAATAAATGAAATAAAGAAACGTTAAATTAATGGAAATGAAAGTGGATGAAAAAAGAAACTTGCCGCAAGTGGGGAACGATTCCACAATCTTCGCAACGTGGGCAGATAGACGCACATACGAAGATGCACAGCGTAGTCGCACATCATAAGAACGGAGAAGAATGGGAAGCGAGAGCCCTCGGCAACAAAGGTGTGCCAGTGCAATCCGCATATTGCGTAATAACGGCAGCACACTTCCAGTCTTCGGCGAAGTGTTGGCATTGTTTACACACTTACCTACTTTGGTATTCCACTCGACCTGTGGGAGAGTAGCTGACTCAGCTAGCGCTTGACACAAGCTAAAGCAATACCGCACGAGAGACGTCAACCGACAGCAAGCGGCAGACTGCACGAAAAAAAAATATATCGCTATAGAGGCAAAAAAAAAACAACAACCAGCAAAGTCGTGCACTACTTCACGCATGAACGCACGCGAGGTCGCGCGCTTACACGCACGGGCGCTCCCTGCAACAAGACTCTCGTGCAAGAAGCAAACCGTGACAGCCTTAATTTTTGGGCTCGCAATTTTCCGGTACAGATGGCCAATGGAAGTGCACGCAGACTCGCAACATAACTTTCCCGAAGTCTGAAGGGAGCGCTCTCAATTTAGTTAATACCGTTAAGCGCAAACCCGCTTGGCTGCGATACCACTTGCCTGTGCGCGTGCGATTCCGAACTTTCTCGTGTCAAAGCCGAGCCTTTCCACTTGCCCTAAATAGCGTTGCACTATCTGAAAGGGCAACGACTGAGGTCGTTTCTAAGCTTATCAGCTTCTGAAACCACACCTGGTCGTGTTTTAGGCGCTCGGTCATTTCTTGAAGTGCTCACGAACATCATTGGCTTGCCTAGTAGTTGGTGCACGCTCGTCTTGAGCATTCTGACGCAATGATTAACGGAGACGTGATAAGAGGCAATGTGCACCCGCGGAGACGGAAACATGAGAGGGAACAAGATAACACGGTAGGATAAATGAAGTGTTGATTGGCGGGGCTTGTGAAGCCCTCGCGCGTTGGCGAACGGCAGTGGTGCAACAAAGGAAGTCGCCGGAGCGACCGTTTCGACAAGGGGACCATAGACAAAGTGCTTTTGCCGAAACTTTCGCTCCAACGAAATGACTTGTTCGAGCCGCGTTATTCGCTTCAAGGCTTGATCTTCTTTCTGCGAGCTTCTTTCATGTGTAAGTCGCGAGGCTCACCAAAGTTACGAGGAGCTCGAATTTTCGGCTAGAAAGTAGCTGCTAATGTTCAGAGCGGGTGGGAGGTATATTGCATATTTGATCGGGGAAGACATTTTGGCAGCACTTCCGGAGCGAAGAATTTGTCTAAATACTGGTGATTTTTTTATTACCGCCGCGCTCTGCAAACGACCCCAGTGGTACAGAGTGATGCTCACCGTCGGTTCTAACAGAGTTCGGCAAGCACATAGCATGTCAAAGTATATTTGGGAGGCTTTTCACTGAAAGCTCCCGATGCGCCTCGAGCGTACTTTGCTTGTTAACAGTAACCTAAGCCATTTTTATATGACACATGAGGTTAAGCAACTAAATCTTATGCATTATACACCTTACATGGAAGGCGGTTCGTCTGTTAACCTCCTTCCCCTGCGGAGGGTAGTAGGAAAACGGTCGTGCGTCTGTTTGACTTCCCTACTTTCTTTCCCTTTCCTCTTTCTCCATACATTCTATACAACCTAGTGACCCGCTGTATAATAGACTCTAAGCAAAGTTTTTGAAATGTACCTTTCATAATCGGCTTCACATGTGCTCGATCGCCAGACAGTGCACCGAGGAATCTGCTTAGTATTGAGTGAGGGCGTTTAGCGGGCCAAAAGAAATTGCACGTGGCAGATATCATTGTGGAAGGTTGTGGGTTAAATATACTCTCGTTGGGTTCATCAAACTGCACGTAAATAGAAATACACTAGCGGTTTTGCAATGTATACCCCCATTGGAAAGCTACCGCCATTGACCGAATGCACAGAGAAACCGAACCCGCTTCCTTATAAGCGCCTAAAGCCACCGTATGATCAAGGGGAGTTCGGTAGCGCGATTCAAAGACGGGAAAAAAGAAGACACAAAGGGACGCACACAGCGCTGTGTGTGTCCCTTTGTGTCTTCTTTTGTCCCGTCTTTGAATCGCCCTACCGTACTCCCCTTGAAGATGCATTACCAACAAGCCCACATTGCAACCACCGTATGAGCCCGCCGAGTGAGCTTATCATCACTGACACGGCGTACATGGTGTCTCCGACGAAAAAAAAATGGAAAAAAGAAAAAGCTAGTGACTCTTAACTCGTGTGTTTGCTCAAATATCCATTAGAAGGCGTTAATCCAGCTCGCTTCAGAAACCTCAAAGTAAACAACCGCGCCCCAACCTCCTTTCATTCATATACGCGGAAAGCGCTTTTCATAACACGAGTACACGGCGAGCTTGAAAAACAGTAGTTTCCCGTTGCAGCATCCGAAAGCGCGTTGAAGCAGTTGCTCGAGGCTGTATGGGGCCGCACCGTTTTCTTAGCGTCGAAACACGAAACTGCGCCGACGCAGCCGGAACCTTGCGGATCGCCCAGCGAGATTGTTTCTTTTTTAAAAGAAGCTCTCTCTTCCGCACTGCCCACTAATGGGCGCTAATAAGATTATAGCAAAGCGTAAAAAAAAAAAAAAAAGAAAACGGCACCGTGTGCAACAGGTGACCCGTTCCTGCGCCGGACTATACGCCGCGTACGTTACGAAGTTATTTTTCATCAGTTTTCTTTTGTCAGTTTCAAGAAACGATAAAAATCAGTCCCGAGACTTTCCCTTAATCACGTAACGAACCTTTTTTTTTTCTTCATTAACTTCGTAATTTGAGAACGTGATAAGATTTACTCTCTTTGTCGAGGGGAAGTACCTTGCCCTGTCCCGTCGCTCATTAAGGAGTGACTGACAGCGTCACGACGTATAAGCAGTGATTACAATGATCGCATTTTCCATTTAAAACTGCGAAAAAGCCTGCTTACTCGAGGGACCATTTGAAGAGCGAAACCCAAGTTTCGAAGTGTCGCGTCCAAATCATGGTGCTGATTAGGTTAGCATCGTGTCAAAAAAATCTTGCAGTATGTCTTTTAAACCGTAACTCGCTTTGGTCTAGACCTTCCCTCGGGCAGGCGTTTCGTGTGCCTTGCAGAGTGCAGTGAGCCTAACCCATAGCCAGCGTTACCGTGAAGATGGGCCAATCCCGCCGTAGACGGTGTAAGCAGGCCTGATCCTGGAAACAGTCTAACCAAAGGCGGCGCCTTGATGGGCCGAGTGCGCGATATTTGTCCTCGTAAGAGTTTTAACGCTCTTCGTAACGCGCATAGATCCGGAGGCTGCGCAATCAAAGGCGAGCATTGCCCCAACCCCGTTAACGTTATCGCATTAGTCACTCAGGTGCAGTCTGTGGACCTAGCTTCCTTGCTTCTTTCTTCAGTAAGGCGAGTAGACGTAGCGAGGGGGTCTCTCGCTTTGCTGGGGCGCGGAGAAGGGTGTAGCACGAACAGCAGCAGTGACGTTAGCGTGGATGGGTTTGAACAAGAAGCGCTTGCGTAGTTGCGCTAGGCTTGTGCGTATGCCACGAAGAGTGGTCGTATAGTTCTGTTCGATCCCAAAGTACATTGGTATACCAACGTCTATATTAAAAGCTGCGATTGATCATGGCTTTGCATGCGAGGCTTGTAGATGCGTTGAACGTCAATCGTTAGCCCATTACGCAGTGGCACACCTGTACTTCCAATCCTAGCTGCACCGGGACACCAACAGCGTCTCGGTATTGGGAGTGTGATGGAAGGATTTAGAGAAGCTTCGCGCATACCGATTACCACAGTGCATGCAGTCTGCATGCACTGTTGTAGTTACTGTCATTAATATAATTATTATAATACTGCCAAATTGCTTGCCATATAGTATTAGATTACGCCGCAAAAAGTTAATTCCTATAACAACAAATTAGCTATCCTAAAGCTGACTTTTTCGTAGTGTGCGACGTCATAAAGAACAAGCGCGATAAAATCATGGTGATGTCGGCACCCGCCTATCGCCCTGACAGCCTATACTACGACATTCCGAGCACCATTTGTTTGTAAGCGCCACTTATTTATCATATGCCAGAAATGATATATGCGATTCAAGCCGGGAAGTTCCAAGAAAGCACATCGCAACAACTGGACAGCACAGGCGCTGCGAAGTTATATTTTTTTCCGTATATAGCGTTAATTTCATGAGTTGTATTCGCCCAAGTCGCGCTTTCTTAATTCTGTCTCTTTAATTAAGATGCGGCAAAATAGCATTCTCCCGACGTTTAATCAAACCGGGAACGAAATGCCCGCATTGCGTGCGAAATAATCACTTCCGTGAAAGCCAGACTGGCTCTCTACTCGCGATTTGGAACGATCGGCCCTCGCAGTACTGTGAGACCGGCTCCGTAATTCATAGCCATAGTACGAGGTTTCGAAATCCGAGAAATTCAAGCTTACCGGAATTGCGACATCCGTGTTCGCGACGCTTTCCGGGAACACATTAGATTCAAAGTCCGCATTCACAAAAGCGTTCTTACGCTAGAACTCTTCGTAAGAGCAGATGCTCGCCTATTGTGGTATTAGACATAACGCGGCCGGCAGTATGTATATACACATATATAAGTCGGCCCCGTAATAACTTTACTTCAAACTGTAAAGGCTAATCCTAAATCATTATACGCAGAAGGAGGTTCCGTAGTTAGGGAGTGATTATGGAACTTCTCGAGAGGGGATAACGGCCCAGATCTGTTTCGTTGGCTGCCCCCGGTTGCCACGCGTCATCGCATCCACCCGAAAGAGTCATTACCGAAATTGATAATGACCCGAGCTTACAACGCCGGTGCGGCGCCGGAGTCTGGATCGTTGAAATCGCGTTGATAACGGTGCGTTATTGTCTTCCTTATTTTATCTTGGTTGGCCGTAATGGACCGCTCTGTACGTGTAGATCTCGCGTTATGGTCCTTTGCACGTTCCAGGTATTCTGAAAACTCTGTCCTATATATCGTGCGGTAACGATCGGTGTCTTCAGAGCTTACGTGTTTTACTTTCCAGTTTGTTTTCTGCGAGCTCGTCAGTAGAGATGGTACTTCCTGATTATGAGGAACTCTAATGATGCAAGGTAAAGTAAGACGTGACGAAGTTTTCGCGTTATCGATTAACGGATATGCGAGGAAGTGCCTGTGCGGTAAAACATCTTACAGAATGTCTCAGGTAAATTTGGGCTTTTGCAAAGGTACATTCGTGGCGGTTGCGAACGCTGTGCTTTGTTCTAGAATGCCGTACATTGTACAGAACGGTATCTGTTAGGAACTGTGCTAAGGCACTATATAGTCCGAACTTATTATAATGGTCGTATTAGCGAGGAAATTCGTTACAAAGGCGCGCTGTGTCTTGTTTTTATTCGATGAACCTATTTGAATTTTAGCATCAGAAGTAGTGTCCCACTTTTCGTAAAATCGTTCTTGTTCGTCCAGCATGGCTTTGTACCGCTACCACTAGCGCTTTTATGTTTTGTGTAGTCTTACGCTTTTCAAATGGTTAAATTGAACATCGCTTGAGGCCTTTTACCGTTGCTCATAATTTTATTTTTAAGCTTTGCCCGAGGACAACGTATATGTCGACGTTTTACTCTTTCATATCCAGCGTGGAAGTTTGATTCCGCTGTTTTCGAGCTATTGCAATTTCTTTACACCAAAGTTGGGTGATAATAATATTCTCTCTTAACAATACATATGCGTTTCCTGCCTTCGCAGGTGTCTCCGGATGGTTGTACGTGTAACGAGCACTAAGGAAACTACCGAGAATGCTTTCAGAACGGAAAGAAAAAAAAATAATAGAAACGCGTGAATAAAAGTGAGCGAGACAGAGAGAGAGAGAGCGAGAGAGAGAGAGGGGAGCGAGAGGAAAGGTCCCGGTGGGCGCCACAACGAGAAGGCCCTCCGTTCGCGCTTACGTCAGAAATAAGTGATTATTACCGTCGCCTTTGACGCCCATCTTTGTAACGGTCGTGGCTTCAACGTTTATAGCGGAAGCCACCACAAAGAAAGTCGTTTGGCAACTCCGATGTTGCACCGCGGCATATCATATCCAATACACCCTATCGCGCCTATCCCCGAGGCACGCCAACCCCACACATTCGTGTCGCAAACGGTTTCTTGCACCGTTCTCTATTTCGATGATCCGGTACACCTCTTCGTAATGACTTTGACCCCCCCCCCCCCCCCCCCCCCCCCGCCCGCTCCGAGTCACTTCCCTTTCGCGACAGACTCCTTGGTTTCCTTCCTCTTTTCTTCGCTGGCATTGTTTACGACGCACGGGTCGGCGCCTGTGTAGCGGAAGAGTCATAAGCGTGTTGCAGCGAGCGAAGGTGAATGTGAAATTGGGATATAGGTATAGGAGGGTCCTGTCCTGTTGTCGTATCAGGAAAGCGGGCACAGCAAGCGTTCGCTGCCGCGTTGACGAGCTGATTTGCCAAGCCACGCTATGGTGGAGACGGGCAACCTATAGTGCGGTGCAACGTTGACAAACTCGACATGCCGTACAGTGACGGGTCAAAGGGCTTTGAGTCAGAGCTTCCAACGGAAGTGCGCACGGAATGCTGCGCGTGCGTTGTACCAGTTGTTGAGGTATACTGCGCTGCACTGTAGGACTTCGAGAAGGCTACGTCTGTTCCGGATTGCGCGTGCTCTTTCGTCTGTTGTGCTTCTCTCGTTGCTCTTTCTGTTCAATTACTTCCTGCCCAAGTGCGTGGTGACCCAGCCATAACTACATTGTGGTTAACCTCCGTGCCTTTCTAATATTACTTCTCTTTTCATCGAGGTCCCCCCTCTCCTAGTAGGTCATCTATCGGTGACAACCAAAGGAACCGCTCGCGCGCGTGCGTTTGTGCTTGCGTGTCTGTGTACGTGTTTGTGTGTGTGTGAGCGCAAGCGTTCTCATGTATTTGAAGGCGTCCGTCCGTGTGTGCGTGTGTAGTGTATAGGCGCGTGTTTGGGATGGGATTTTCGCGAAAAGACGAATTGGGAAGATGAAAATGAAGAGGCTAGGCGTCAGCGGGGGTGCGGGAAGGGGGAAGGCGGGACTCAGTGCTGCAAAGAAAAATGAAAGTACGCCCTCACCACATGGTCTACCATGCCAAAGAAGGGCATACTAACATATTGACACATATTGATACTAACATACGCCGACGAGGACTCAGTGAGAAGCTACTCCGACGCTATTTCGGACCCTACAAGGTCATCCGTCGTATTGGCGCTCTGGACTATGAGGTCGTGCCAGACGGCATTTCGCATTCACAGCGGCGCCGCGCACGATCTGAAGTGGTCCACGTGGTGCGCCTTAAACCCTTTTACGGACGCTGACGAACTTCATTTTTGTTCTTTTCTTTGCTACGAGTGCTTTTGTTTAATACTTTCGTTTGTTTGCAGCATCGGGTCGATGCTTTTTAAGAGGGGGGTATTGACACGTGTACTTATCTTTATCGGGCGACCGCGTTTCGCCGCTTAACAATCTGTAATCGCACAGCGCGGGACGCCCCTGCATGTATCCGACGTTTCTGGAAAGTTATCGATGCTTCTACCCGGCTGTCTGTTGTCGCCGAACCTCGCGTTATCTGATTTCATCGCTTGACGCGAATTGTGTAGAACTTTGTAGAAGGCATGCGGGTCCCAACGATTAGTCTGGAACATTCGATGACTGCTGTATAAAAGCCGACGCGCTTGACCCGCTGATCAGATTTTCGACGATCGCCGACAGTGTTCGCCGCTATCGTTGTGCTATAAGTGTAGCCTGTTTTTGTGGGCACAGGTTCGCCCAATAAAAGTTAGTTTTGTTCTTCACAGCATTGCTACTGTGTTCTTGAACGTCACCACCACGTGACAATATCAAGTAGATACAGGTACATACATGGTAAATACGAGCAGGTATGTATAATACACCAAAGACGAACGGCAAAACGACGTACGACTGTAGTGTGCCGCTTAATGTATGCGTGCGGGATGACTACGCGAATTTGTGCACGTACACAAATTGGCGAAGTCACTATTAGTTCACAGATTAGTCACAGATTAGTGTTCCAGTAAAGTGTTATTGCTACGTCGGGGTATCTCATCACTATTTATGTTGAGAGCGCTCATTAAACGAGAAAGAATGAAACCAACACCTTCTAAGCGATGAAAGCGTTATTGCAGACTCAATGCAAACACCGACGTGGCAGTCCAAGTTGCCCTGGAAAGCCACGAAGAAGAGAGGAGTTGAACGGAGGCAAGGAACACGATGGAATATAGGGCGCGTTCTAGCGCTGAGACATTATTTGGCCGCTCCAAATACATTGTAAGCCAGGCGAGTCGCTGTTCCTGTATATATAAAGCTCCGTGAATGCAGGGAAGGGCAACACGCATGTACAGAGATAAGAACAGGAGCACCGTGGCGGTGCGCACGCGATAAATAGCGCGGGCGCCGTTCATCGCATTCCGCCCCACCTGTAAAACTGCCTGTAAAAGCACCTCAGCGGGAAAAAAGCAATGCTCTTAATACAGCATCAGCCTCTTTCTGCACTTGCTTGCGAGTCGAGCTTGCAAAGCTTTAGCCCGAAAGGAAACCTATAGCTCAGCTACTTTTTGACACTGGCTTATTATTGCTGCACTTCGGGAAGTAGTTACTAATTTCGCGCGATATGCCTTTGTGGAGTGCGATCTGTTAAGCTGTGGCTCCACGCGCAGATCACGTGTTTCCATACGCCTACCGGTTGGAATATCGGATCAGAGATGATGCCACTGAGTTCTAGGGTGACAAAACACACGTCGCCCCGTATGCACACACTGCTAGATCGAACATCGCAGTTCATTTCAGGTCGGGCTCGCAACTGCGGTGAAAGTAAAACAGAGAACAGGAGTAGTTCTTTAAGCTAGGCCGTTCGAGAAAGTGACATAACGAGAGATGAAGATGGCAGAGGAGGGAGAGGCAAAGCGTAATGCACGTGCCCGCCAGTGATCGAACCCTTCCGACGCCCTCGCTCGCATCCACGCCACCCCCTTGCAGCAAGCCACCGACGCCACCACGTGCAGTCCGCTTTTCCGGCGCACCGATGCGATTCGCCGGCTCCGAAGGTGTCCCCACTCGGTTTGCGCGTGGAGGAAGGAGCGAAGCGAAATCAATGCGGACGACGATCGCTGTCGGTGTGTGCGTGCCCGGGGCAGCGGTGCGCGTCGGCGCATGGGTCGGGGTGCTCGGCCCATCCGCGGCCGGTTGGGGCACACGATCGTGTATCGATGGAGTGTTGCGCTTTGTTCTGTCCTTCTTGCACGCACTCCGTGGCACTGGTCGCTTGGAAACAGGCCGACCGGGCGACCGACCCTGTTTGTCAAAGAACGGGCAACAGCACACCTGCGATACAGTTGTGGTGCAGAGAGAATGCCTCCTTCATTCTTTTGAGCCAGCGTCAACGCTCTTGTATAGAGGCGTGCGCTGACGATGCGGCAGCATGAATGAGACCGTAGCCGTGACGTTACGCCCACCGCTTGTGCGTGGACGCCGTGGTCGATGTCGAGTGATTGCCGAACGTTCGAGTGCCCGCAGGCTGCGAGCGGTAAACGGAAGTGTGCTGTTTCACCCTCGTAGCTCCGCCTTTTCTTTTTCTATACTTCCTCTCGTACTTCCCTCTACTCGCTTCATCGTCCGCTCGTTCAAATATACGGCGTATGGGCACAACTGATAAGGGTCGCGCTTCCAGCTCGAGCCCTTTCCCCTGGGACTCCTCGCTCGACGTCGGCGGGTTGGGTCGGCCTACTTCTTTATTTTATTTTTGTAAATTTAATTTTGTTTTGTTTTGCTGTAAATTTGCTCTCTCGGCACATCTCTCTGCGCCAACGTACACTCTGCTGGTCCGTTCCTTTGTAGTGCGGGTATTAGTTTGATATTACGTCGTTTCCCGCCTTAGTTATTTCGGGGTTGTCTCCTTTCCGTCCCTCCCGCTGCCTTTCTTCTACTATTACTACCGTAATGTGCCTCCTTTGTCGAACGTTGTTTTACTACGACATCAGTCGGATGGTCGGAATCAGGTTTGTCGAGTTCATTCTTTGACACGTTCGTTCGTACTTTCCGCTACGCGGTCACCGCTGCGTCATCGTCCTTGTCGTGACGTCAGGTCACGTCGCCACCGCCAGCTTCATCCTTACTTATGTATGACCCACCACTTCCGGGTCCCGGAATTCCTGCCCTCCCCCCCCCCCCCCCTCCCCTAGCGACAGTGTGTGGTTTGAAGCCGTACGCGTGGACCAAAGAGTATCAATTGCGACATGCTATAGCGTTCGGTAATTCGTGCAGGGACTGCCACGCAGGACTCTCGAGAGCGTCGTCGTTTGTGCGTGTATTTCGGAGACCACAACATGGCGATACTGTACAATGAACTGTCTGTGCAGTGGGCGAAGACAACGACGTTGCGCCGCCTCGTGAAGTTTTACTTGAGCAGATGCAGAGTGTGGCGCTATGAGAGCTTGCTGCGGCTGTCGCTGTGAATCAATTCAGAGCCAGATGAATCGCTGAAGCCTGGGGATTTTCTTGCTGTCATTTCCGGCTCGACTGAAAAAAGAAAAAGAAAGTATAAGCGAGGCTGCTATTTCTTCCTTTGAGCGAGATGTGGTGAGCCTGCCTGCAGCAGTAGGTGAAATGCGTCGCAGTGATATTTCGCAAGGTTTTCCAAGAATTTTGTCTGACAGAATTCGATCTTAGCTAGTTTTCACTGAAACAGCTGCTGTTCCAACTGACACTATTTGTAACAGGAGATGCAAGCATCTACATGAGAAATGGTATTCGCGGAGGAGAGGGGAAATGACTTTAAAAAAAAGTGGGGCTCAGTTCTCTTGCGCCCGTCGCTAAAATAAAAAAAAAAAAATCAAGCGAGATTTAAGTGAAATGCAATGACAAATGGAAAAAGCGTTTTCAAAAACAAACATACGAACAAAGCAAATATGTTCACCCGAGAATAAAAGTTCAAAAGACGAAATGCGGTGAGATCGGATGGCTCGGCTTATGGAGCATGTTTATGGAGGGAAAAAAATATCCCGTTCGAAGCGACAGCTGTGAAATGGCGCACAAGAGCCTGAAAGAAGTGATTCTGAGCACATAAGTTTTTGTGAGCCGCCTTTTTCTGTTCTTCTTTTTGTACGTTCAGCATGTTGTTTATTTCTTGTTGTTTTGTGTGCTCTTTTCGCATGCTTCCTAACAAATTTTAAAGGGTAGGCGTATTTCCCGTATGACTAAGTGAAACAAGCACAAGCTCGTAATGCATGTTCGTTCTTCAGTAAACGCCTTAGAAAAGATGGAGCAACCTTTGGAAATTACAGTTTTTTATAGGTGAAGCTCGCGGTACTACGCCACATGTAAATGTGTGCGGTGTGCTAGAAATGCACCGCGATGGGCCACTGAATGTAATTGTGGCTCATCTGCATGCAGCACTGTAAACTATGCAGACGCTTGAGTTTGCGATAGTGAATCAGGAGCAGGATTGACTTGTCCAGAAAGGGATTGTGATCAAACTGTAGCTCTCACATGCGTAGCTGCTGTTTTTAGTAATAGTTCGTAACTCATAAACAGCGTGAGTCATTATGCAGCTGGTTGCATATCACTTGAAGAGCTCCCGGTATTGGCCAGTGGTTTATCTATCGTGACAATGACTCTCGTGAATGGACAGTGTCTTATAAACAGACAGGTGACAGCCGCAATAGATCAGCGGCTTCCGTAAGATATGAACGGCTTTCGTGATTGCCCGACGGCTTGTATGCTTGATAACTGCCGTGTAGTTAGCTTGATCGGCTGTTATGATTGGCAAGTGTCTCAATGTCTGTCGGAGTGAGCCAAAGGCTTGTTTATCATCCGAATGACTGTTCGTGGTCGGTTCGTGATTATATATATATATATAGTGTTTGTGTTTGTGTATGTGTGTGAGAGAGAGAATTCTTATCGCCATATTTTCTTCCCTTCTCATCATTCACAGCTTGCTAAGAGTCGAATCTGGTGATAATATGTGTGGAGGGCTAGCATGATCACTGAAGACGCGCGAAAAAGAAAAGAAAACGACTTGAACGGCATAAGTACGCTAAGTCGACCGTAACGTACGAGTGGATCGTGTGTCGCGTGGACGACTGTCTTCAGAGACAACGGCTTATTCAGTGTCGTGGATGTGATGGATAGCTTCCTTGACGCGTCACATGTACAACACACTGCCAAATATCGGCTCGAGCACACTGTCACGTTGTTATCCTGCAGATTAACACGTCCATTTGTTTGAAACATTGATATGGCTTGTAGTTACTTCTGTAGGTGAGATGAGGCAATAATATCATAGGGAAGCCCGTTTCAGTGTAAACCTCTGCGAATGAAAAATAAGGAACGCAAGTATGTCACAATACAGGTATTTGGATGCGCCAGTACTTTTAATGATAGACTGGCGCGAAGCTGTGTATGTACGTGATGGTGGTATAATCTATGGCGCTTGGTTTGGAACACGCTGTGAGAATTTGTGCAATAATGGTAAGCAGTGATAAAATGGCGACGAGAACGAGTAGTGAAATCTTACTTTCGATAAGATACACTAACATACACTACGTGTATGTCGAGAACAGAATGCTGATGACTCGATTCCGTACGGAACAGTGCGTTTTTACCAGGTGTATCTAGGGGGGGGGGGGGGGGGGGGGCGCATCGATATGTCGCATGTGTATTCAAGTGCGGGCTGAATAGGCTGTTTGTACCGTGTAGGTGAACGTTTGGCGACCAGAGAAAGAAATAGAGAGACAGACAGAGGAGAGGGAAAGGGTGCATATAAAAAGCAGAGTGGGCAACTAAATGTATAGTTTTGGTTGGCTACCGGGCACGGAGGGATGGGACCAGGGAGATAGACAGAGAAAAATAGAGAAGAACAAACTGCTCTTACATATCAGAGATTCTGGAAATTCAGCTCTCGATTGAGCGATGCCGAAAGAAGCCACCTCCAGAACGTCACATAGCATTACGAAAAATACAAATAAATTGGCAAGTACTAATACGGCAGTACGGCAAGTACGGCAAGTACTAATAATAACTTTTCATTATCATTAACGTGTCTCAAGCGTAGCAGCTGTCGTTCTTTCGCTCGAAGCCTGGTTGAGAGCGTTGCAATACGATAGCGAATCAGTGCAGTCACACGGCTTTATTTCTTATTTCGCGGGATGTCTTTATAAACACCGAAAGGAATGACCACGCGGCATGTACGTTGCCACAAAAAATTAGATCGGTCGTTGCCGTATCGCCTCTACAACGTAACGAAACGTACTTAATTGGCCCTAAAGTGACTATTAAGAAAAATGGAATAATTGATCTAAGGTAATTAACTAATTAAGCGGAATATAATAGAATATTTTGGAGAGCACCACACGACGGCAAACCGTATGTCGTTCGTTTCACCCAGCTGTCGCTAATCAATTTTTTTTTTTAAAACCCTTGGTTCAAGTTGCGTGAAACGCTCCATATATCACGTCTCTGAGCATGCTATTCCCATTCATGATCCCGACGAACGCGTTGACATTTCTATTGTTTTTGGTTTCTACTGTGGCGATGAAATTTAATGGCTTGTCACGGCGAACATGAAGTATAAGCGTCGCTGAATGCGGTCCAGAAAGAATATGAAAAAGAAATGGATTCCAAACGACAAAAGTAAACGACGGTGAGAAGGCCATCAGGTTTCCTTTCAGTGTAATGCGCGTCAGGCCAGGCAATCGCTCAGTGTTGGAATCTGAGCGGGAAATCCATCTTATACGCAACGTCGGGCGACCGTTTGCTCTCATTTTTGTTCGGTTCGTTCGATGCCCGAAAAGTGATGTATATGAGGACCGCGAAAAGGCAAGGTAAGGGGCCATTGATCGAGCACGCTGATTTGTCGCAGCCAGCCCTTCTGTGTAATGCGTCAAACACGTAACAAGAAAAGAGGAGCTTCACAACGACATTGCTATGGCAGAGCTTATGTTAGCGATCGTTATTTACTTCTCTGAACGCATTTTTAATGCCAATATTACCATTATTATCACGTTCTCTAGCTACATTATCCGGAGTGAGCGCAACTTGGCCCTGTAGTATGCATGTAATGAAAAAGAAAAGGCAATGACCAAATCAATGTCTACATGTTCTAATTGCTTACATTTGACGTAGAGAAAAAGAAAAAGAATGTTTTTGGAAAGGCAGGACGGTTAAGTGGAGGTATAGTTACGGCTGGCTACGTTGCACGGGGGGAAGGGGAAGGAGATAGACTGAGAATGTGAGAGCACGAAACGAAGGAAACCGCGCACGGCATCCTGCCGCCAGGAAGCGTTCACAAAACCATTAGAGAGAGAGAGAGAAGAGAGAGAGAGAACCCTTTAATGAAAAGCAGCGACAAACTTTAGTTCTACTCTGTCACCCTCATGCACCTTTCACGCGGTCAATTCTGTCACCTCATTGTAGGACGGTGCATACACTGAAGGACTCTACCATTGCACGCCGTTGCCCATGAGTCAGAAAACTGACAAAACCATTACGTAGGCATGTAGACATATAAGCACTTCAGCAACGCAAATGTAACCTTCTGGGCCTGAACGTGGCAGCGAAGCACGGGCTTTTCCTGATAGCCAGCAGTCACGTGTACGGAAGAGCGGTGTTATATAGTACCGTCACTGCAGTGACGTGCCAATGTTAAAAAAAAAAAAAAAAGAAGAAGAAAACTTATGGTAGTGATGTAAGTGTCCAATGACGCCCCCGGCCGACAACATTTATGTAGTACTGAACGTGCTAGAGTGCTGCCACATGCATATTCGGTTGCCCTTCGGTGCGGCGGTGCAATGCGTTCGGCTAAATTCAACATAGCACAAGTTCGGCACACAGCGCATGGCGACATGAATGTCGATATAGCGCGTTTTCGCTTTCTTGGACGCCAGCGGTGGTCACAAAGGAAAGAGGCTGTAATGAATTTATCAGCCTTGGGCCGACACATTCCTAGGCCAATTACCAGAGGCTCGGAACTTTTTAGCCCCCATATCCCCAGTCCTATACGATAACAAAATATAGTTGGAACGCGCGCATGCGATACCAAGACCACTCGATGTAAAGGTACACGGTATCACCGATCGGCTGTGCACAGTGCCATCCTCCGTTGCTTCACACGCAGTACTGAGGCTCTCTGACTCCCCGCGGGGGCTTTGCGTTGTAGCGAAGTACACTAAGTGTAAGTGCTGCGGTGTTAGAATGTTCTTCTACATATTTCAATGACTCCCCATATTTCTTTCGAGCCCCTGTATCGGAAATGACATTTCTGTATCAATTCCAGCGTATTTCCTTAGTATGGTGCAAAAGGTGTGTAAATTTTGAACTCCGGGCGGAACGTTTCTATACGGTGAACTACCGTGGGGTGGCAAAGGGGGGGCGACCTCCGGACCTTAGTTTTGTTAACGGGAGGGAGAAGCAAACCTCGGCCGGTGTTCACACACACACAAGAAAAGTTCTTGCGCCGGAACTGTTCGTAAATGTCAGTGTTACCCAATCGTGATGTTAGGCATATTAGCGAAGCCGATGGGATAATGGCAAGCAGCACTTACAAACTGAGAACTCTGTGAACTCGACGTCTAGTTATTTTAAAGGCTTCAAAGCGGATGCTAACATAGGCGTAGGCACTGGTTACATTGCGGATAACGCATTGAGATGTGTGCTTACATTAACTTAAATTTACTCTGTCTGTGACCAGTGTAGCGGGTGAGCAGTGGGAATTGACAGCGGACAAGATGCTAATTATTAGTCCGAGGATCCGCCAGTTCATGATATTGTTTACACTACTGTCGACGTTCCTCAATTCTCAAGAGTCTATGGTTGTGAAGTTAAACAAGAACAACCTCGGAATAACTCACGCCCGCTAATTTCTTCGTCTGTGAATTGACAGCGTGACTATTAGTTACAACTTATGCACGATCTTGACATCACAAATTGAAATGATATGAAGATTTGGACGTCTTGAAAGTTCGGGGTAAGAGGGACGCGGCAAAGATAAACGACATCAAAGCTGAAGAAGTGAACAACAGAAATATTTTAACGATGGTTCTGCATACTTCTACCTTGTGGTTCGATTCAACCTTTATGGTTCCTTGTACCCTTCTACGATCAACTAAGACGCACAACAAGTGAATTTAAACGTTACCTAACGTTCCTTGAACGTTACCTTAGGTAACGTTACCTTGAGCGTTACCTAAGCATATTTTACCCAAGAGATGAAGTAATGCGGCTCACACGAGCTGTTAGAATAGGTGGACGGCAAGCACATCGACGGCTGTCATTACATTCTCGACATTGAGACGCAGTTGGTGTCGCGGTGCCGGTAGAATTGAATATAGGGGTGTAATGTACTGAGGAACACCAAACGTAACAGCCATTGACGTTTAACGCTATTAAAGACCTTGCAAAGACACGGCCGATTACTCCTCCTAATAGAGATGTTGGCGATAGCACTTTTGGGGTCACACTGAACACCATTTGTGGGACATAAACCATCATCGCTATGCAAGCTACTGCTTCCTGTTTAAGCTACTCTGCGCTGATATCGCAGCTGTCCTTCGTGCTCTCCTTCTCCGCGCGCACGCTGTGTAAACCCATCGCTAGGCCTGCTCGGCAATACACCGATGCCAAACTCCGGAGAGAGAGAGAGAGAGAGAGAGAGAGAGAGAGAGAAAGCGAAGTCCACACGCTATACCTCAGCGACTGTAATGTGACGACGTTAACAGGATAGCGGCACCCACGCCTCTGATTACGCGGCCGCCAGTATCGACTCGCGTTACAAGCCACGCTGGGACCCTTGCGAGGATACATATCGCGAACTTGTGTCAGGATTGACCCGCCAAGTCATTGCCTCTGATTCCAGAGCCACTGGCTTACAGGCCTTAGATTAACCCCGTTTTCCAGTTGTCTAGGCCGACAGGCCCTTCCTATATTAGATATAGGAAGGTGTAACCACCACCACCACCACCACCACCACCACCATTACAATAACAACGACGACAACGACGACAATGATGACGACGATGACGACGACGACGAGGACACAGTCACCGAGATAGGCTCAGTTTTCGAAAATTATCAATTATTTCTATTATTTCATTTCTTTATGTCAATTTATTTTATCAAATTTTTTAACACTATCATTATTAAACTTCTAAGTCACATTTTTTTAGTCCCATGCTATACTATTCAAATATAGTTTTGTTTTAATTCTAAACATCCAGGAAACCGTCTGCTCCCTGGCCAACAGCAGTTATGCGCGAGTGTTTGGGAGACAGGACAAGATAAGACCGTGTTTTGAGTACACCATCTCAGAGATAGACACAGTTTACAATTACACCTTTACTCGGCGAGACACACAACGCGCCAAGCCAGGGGGAAGTAGGCAAAGAACGCTTCATTTTAAGAACTCTGTTCCTGTTATTATCGATGTCTGGGGCTTTTCCACTCGCCGTGGTGCGGACGTAGTAGCAGGCAAAAGTCTCATCCACGTATCGCTTCGCAGCGAGCGTATAGAGAAACGTGCCTCGTATTAGAGCACGTAACTGGCTCGCAAATTCAACGGCTCCGCTCTACCGTGCGAGCATCATACCATTAGTGGCGTGGTGCAGCGCTCGAGCGAGCGAGAAATCGCGTTACCGCTGGTCGCGCTAATGCGTGATTGCGGCAGACAAATCAGATTGCGTGCGCCGCTGGTGGCGTGGGAAGCGACTTCGGAAAAGCCAGCCGCGCAGGAGGTAAAGCCGACCGGCACGGTGGGCGCCGGTCGATGATTTCTCGGAAAGCGGAGGGAATGTGGCGCATAACTTCGTTATGGAAAAAAAAAAAAACATCTCTCGGCCTAGCACAGTGTTTGCGCTATCGGAGGCGTCATTATGAGCGACGTTGATTTAGAATCCTTAGCTCAGCCAACGAGACTACCTCTGTGCTGGACCTGTGTCCGTTATTTTGTCAAACTGAAAGAAGGTGTAGAGGGGAATCGGGAAATTAACTATAGAGTACTAATCTGGCTGTTGCGCGCTGTAGAGTGCGATGTTGTTAGGGCACGCTGAGGGCGGTCGATGGCGCATGTTATTACTTTAGACGTGACGCCTAGGGGGAACGGCTACGGAACTAAAGGTGGCGCACAAAAACCGCAGTCGTATGGTTGTGTCGCCTGCATAACTAACACCCGCCGGTTAGCGATCAACATCCTTACTGTATACTTGGAGGGTGCGTGTTCCCGGCATGTAATGACGCTTTAAACGTATCTCTCGTTTAACCTGATGGCGGGATGCATCGAGCTGTTTCATTTGCATCCCGATTAGTTTCCTTTTTCATAAATATTGCAAGGAAGGGAATTCAGCGTAGAGCAATATTTGTAGGCGCACGAACTTCCGCGTCTATGCTGTTGACGTTCTACTAAGCAACTCGTTCTTTGCGTGGCTGACACCACAGCTCCGTCGGAGTTTGCATTTGCTCGCATGTTCACACCTAAATACGAAGGGAAAAAAATATATTGTCGCAGCACAGGTTTTAACGCGGGAGCGTTAAGGGCTCCGTGTCGTAAAGAAATTCGGTGTCGGCCTCTTGCGTCTGACGTCGTTTCACGAAAAATCATTCCGAACCACAATCACGCAGGGCCTCCGCGTGGCACAGAGGCGTTACTGCGCTAATATAATTCCTCAAAGTAAAATGCGGCCGAAAAATCGTAAAGTACGACCTAAACACAACCTACTGACGCGATAGCGTCGGATTGTAATTTGAATATACTAGAAAATATAATTCTGTTACGCGGAAACTCAAACACAAAACCTTTTTTGCAACGTTTCCACCATTCATAGAGGGGCGTGGTCCGCTCAGTTCCTTGCAACAACACCATCCAAATGTCACTCGTCTCCGCGCATCCGTAAGAAATCTGCGGTTGCCGAGAAGCGTAACACACAGTCAGGGATATTTGAATGCTATCGCGTTCCACTCTAAAAGGCGAAGCTTAAGCGTCCTAGAAATTTTGTTGTTTCGTGTTTTTCTTTAGCAATTTGTGCTTTTATTCCCGCTTGCGAGTGCTTCTTGATTGCGACATTAAATATGTCCATTTTATTAATATCTTTATTTACGCTTATAACGCACATTCCTATTTCTTCCCGGTAACTGAGCTGGAGCATGCTGGGAACACCCTGGGACGGCACCATGTAACGATTCCTTTCACTGTATTCTATTTCTTTATTATCATGCAGCGTTCACGACCGGCGGATTCCGCTGATAACGTGGGCAGAACGCCACTCGCGCATTGACGAAGCGCCAAAAGGAACAACATCCCAATAGAAGTACAGCATTATTGCGGTCCTGTAAACTGAAGGCATGCTACTATCAAGCCATGTATCATTTGGATAGCAGTTATATGCGCACTCCAGACGCTTTTATGTCGTCACCGTCGCCTCGAGGTTCCGTAGAATGTCTAAGGGTGATAAAATCGTCGCCGCGCGCCGTATGCTGTATTCGCGAGTGAAAGCTTGCGAGGGTGAGCCGGCGATCGCGGCTGAATCTCGCGCACGCAAACGAGGAAAGCGGGGAAGAGGCGCGCCGTATTACGTCGCGCACAAGGATCCGAGAGGAGTGTAGGAGCGTTCTACTCCGGGCGGCCGCGCGCGCTCGCCCGGACCGCTGTGTATACATGTTGAAAGCCGTCTGCGATGGGGACAGAGTCCGCTGCGCGCTGTGTTCTTGCGGCTTAGTTCACGTTGATGCGAGACGCAGCACGAAGGCCAATTCACTCGCTGCTGCTGCCGCGCTTCCTCACTCCAGCGTTTTGACAGCGAGCTTCCGTGGTCATCCAGCGAGATGTGTTCATGTTAGCTTGCGCGTGCGCCGGACACCATGTTTTTAATTTATTTAGTATGCCTATGTTCTGAAGTTTATTCGACCGATAAATCTACTATCCTTGCTTCGTATAGCTAGCTGTCCACTAATTGGCTATCGCAATCGATGCTTCAACTTTCGAGGGAAACTGTAACTTTTCTTTTTCTTTTTTGGGACCCTTGTTGAAGCAGTCTAACCCTGCGGAGATTGATAATGACAGCAACTAGCAGGCCATGGAACCAAGGAATGCATTGATGAAGTGGACAACTAGTAAAAAATATTAGGCTACCGAAATGACCAAGGATGAGGGCGAAACTTGAGGAGTCACTTTATTATTCTGAATGAATAAAACGGAAGTGAATAAAAGGCAACCTTTCCACCGGCAGCAGTTGAAGCTACAACCTCTACATCACGTTCACGATGCTCTACCACAAGACCTACGGCGATGGCCGCAGACCCGTTCTATATTTTCCCGTTCACATTCAGGATATGGTTTTACGCACCTGCCAGCACTGGCCGCAAGTGGCGCGGATTAAAACTTTCAGGACGATGCTACAAATATGCGTGTGCAGGTTTGTTTTTTGTTAGGGAAAACACCTCGCTCGTACTCAACCGCTTGTGTCATTATGAGCCTATTCTGTGGCCACCGCAGGACAAAGGCCTCTTCCACAGATCTCCAGTTACTCCCGTCTTGTGCCAGCTGAATTTGCCAGCTGTGCTTGCAAATTTCGTAATTTCATCCCACTCCCTTGAGTTCTCTGCCGTTCTCGACTGTGCTTCCCTTCCTTTGGCGCCCATTGTGCGAATCTAGCAGGTCACCTGTTATCTGCCCTACGCACGAGCTTCCGCAACCCCTATTTTTTCCGTCTTAATGTCAGCTAGAACATCGGCCACCCTCGCTTACTTTCTGACCAACACTGCTGCCTTGCTATGCGTAATATTTCTCGTTCCATCGTTTGGTGCGCTGTCTTTTCGGTTATTCTGCACTCGCAGAGAACCTGAAAAGGAGCGGAAGTGTAGTCGCTAGGGAAACGTAGGTTTAGCTGAGCCACCCTTCTTGCTATCTTCCTAGGTCGTACATTTGGCCAGGATTTTGTCTCAGCCGGAAAGTGCTTTGTTCCTGTTCCCTGATACTTCTTTGTTTAGGATCTCCTTCACTGACTGGCGTTCCCTTTCTCTCTCTACCCCCCCCCCCATTCTTTCCCTTCATCTGAAAAGGAAAAGGCAGCAGCCACTTCCATCCGTCTCGGCTGTCAGGGTGCTTAGTTCGGGTACCCGGAGGGAATTCGCCCCCAGCGCCGCTCTGTTAATATCCTTGCTTCTTCCGTTTGGTTCTTCATCAACGGGAGTGCTGCCGCAGTACTAAGCGCCGATTGGTCACTTAAGAGAATAAACTATGCCGCTGTCGCTTTTTTTTGTAAATTTATTCGCATCTTGATAGCATTGTTTCGTTTTTACCCGCGTCCCGCATTTGCTACAGCTAAAGCCCGGAGAATGTATGCCCCTTTTTTAGTGACTATAATGTTGTTGCTGTTCCCTGACCGCGTGAAGAAATTCCAGAAAAATAAACTGCTGTGTAGGCTCTGTTAAAGTCAAAGGAAACAGATATCGTTTGTATGGCGGAGTGAGGTTGATTCTTCGGTGGGAAGTTCATATTTCTCTCTCTTTCACTTTATTTCCACGAGACATGACCTCACAGGGAAGCCTCACAGGAAGCTCGGACGTTAGGTGTGCGCTGTCACAAGCATTCCTTGGCCGCTTGGAGCACGCTGGGGAACTGCATTTTTTTATGTGTTCTTTGACGTCACTTAGGTAGTTATTAACAACAAACAGCAAGATAAAAGAAGGTCGGCGATGTCTTCCATTCCTTTTTTGCTTCATGCCAAATTAACGTTAGTTGCCATTGCAAATGACAGTTGTAGATCTGTAGTTGTCAATGATATTAATAGGATGTCCTGCCCGCCCGTGCCGTGTACCTTAGGGATTTCCGAATGGCTTCTACTTTGGAGTTGTAGCATGCATATGCGTCAACTTGCTAAGGACTCGCTGACACGGCTTGCCTTGCATCTATTGTGCGCCATTGAACCAAGAGGCGGCGCTGCGGATAACCTGCGTCTACCTCTGAATGCAAGCTCTAGGGGATAGGCAGGATATAGGCGAAACTTGAACTGGCGTCAGCAGTAGCGCCTGTTTTAGACACATGCGCAAGCAATTTCGACAAATGTGGTGCAGCGTCTAATTTAGTCTAGTCTAGTGCAATCACAGCTAGTTGATAAAATAAAATGTAAAAATTTGCATATCCAACGCACATTTTGAAATTGATTTGAAACGAAGCCTCAGCGAAGGGAATAATAAAACGCTATATAATAAACTAACCGCAATGCGTACAAATGGCATTACTTTCATGCTATAGAACATGTAATCCCACGCACTAGCTGTTTATGTTTAAGGCTTGATGCATCGCAAAAGTCACAAGTCAAAAGTCAAAAGTCAAAAGTCAGAAGTCAAAAGTCAAAAGCTCCGGCGGTATCGCGCGCGCGTTCTTACACGTCTTCAAAGGTGAGTAGAGGCGCGAGAAAGACGTGAGCCGCCATTTTGTTTAGAAAATGTTTATTTCAACGAGAGACGATACGAACACCGAGTCACAATCACGGCACAATTCCACCAGGACGATAACATATACAAAATAGAAGCATTGTACCCACGGCATGTTTTCAATGTAGTGCCCGAGTCCTCACTCACTAACATAGAGCCACATAGATCCACGTAAAGGTACAGTTACACATAAGCTAATTGACACATGTATAAAATGATGTTCAATATATACAGTGTACACGATGGTTGTGTACAATGATTATGTGATAGAGACACTTTACATAATTTTGAAGTCATGCTATGAGATGTGTATATACAAAAATGATCATGTATACGAGAGCACGCATACACAGAAATCACGGGCACCTACATTCTATGCATTCAATAAATACTTTTGATGGCCTGGCTGCCATTTTCACATCGGCGTCGGAAAAGCGCCAGGGACGCCGTCACTTGTAGACGCCGAGTCAGTTAGGCAGCCAAAGACACTTCCAAGCGCTACCATCTTTAGCACCCTTATAGGTGTACAGGATGCCGGCCTTGTTTTATACGGAATTGCTCAGTCAGAAAACAACCGATACCTAAATATCCTAATTGCAATAAGTATACGTCATCAAGAGGGCAATTTATTTAAAGAAGGCAAACCTGTCTAACCTTTCTATGCCTATTTCCTAACCAATAGGTAGGCACATGCGAAACGGCAAAGTATCACGGTCTAGCTGATTTGCGTGATGATGATTGCGTCACGTACCTAGAGGGGGCAGGTTTTCGCTGGAGCCCGGCCGAGCACAGTTTCGGGTTAAAAATTAAATTCTCACCTTGCGGTGGTGCCATGAAATTCCCGCTGCCGTGGATAGCGAAGAAACGGTACGAAACGTGAAAAGAATAAAATAAAGAAAAAGCGCATTTTCCTGCGCTTTTTTTTTTTTTTTTTTCTTCCGTTTCAGCATCGCTGATTGGTTAATTCGCAGCTCACGTGCACCGTCCTTTCACGAACGCGCGCAACGGAGCGCTAATGGTGATTGAAGAAGTTGCCGTACTGAAGGCAGACTGGCGAAATAGCGCGAGTATTTATTGGAGGCGGAGAGATGGTTCCGCGGCGTACAAGTGTAAGCCAGCAGTTTGGCGGGTGTGGCGGTTATCCTGGGCCGCGCCGCGCCAGATGATGTAATGCCTGCGTATAAAGGCGATCCATCCACCGTCGCAGAACCTAAATTCCAAATTCCGTGCAGCTCAATGTAGGCGACATGAAATGCCGCGTTATTTCTCTCTTGTAAGCGAAGAAGCGTTGTGTGTATATACGGGACAACGTCGTCGCAAGCCTCTGCACAGAATTATGAAGAGAGTAGGACACGTGCGCTTATTGGACTTTTAGAGGTCGAATACAACTCAAACATGCGTGTTGGCTGCGGTAAATTACTTGACCAGTGGCATTAGATTGTAACAATTCTTTTAGTTTTTCCACCCGCCATGGTTGCTCAGTGGCTATGGTGTTGGGCTGCTGAGCACGAGGTCGCGGGATCGAATCCCGGCCACGGCGGCCGCACTTCGGTGGGGGCAAAATGCGGAAACACCCGTGTGCTTGTTTGGGTGCACGTTAAAGAACTCCAGGTGATCGAAATTTCCGGAGTTCCCCACTACGGCGTGCCTCATCACCAGAAAGGGGTTTTGGCACGTAAAACCCGACAATTTAATTTTCTTCTCAGTTTTTCCGTTTCTCTTGCACTTTTTTTGTCACTGGCTCGTCCGAAACCGCGTCTCGGCTAATGTCGGTATCGAGTGCTTGACGTTCACGCGGATGATAATAAATTATCAGAGCTACAGAAACATCCTTCTTAGAAAGTGCGGTGCCAGGACGGCATTTTTCGTCAGTTGGGAATTTTGGCGCATGCGGATGCCGTAGAGCAATCGCTGAGGCGCGTATCACGAACTACGAATTATCCTTTCAGAGGTTGCCGAAATGGCGCCTCTGGTAGAATGTGTAGCTAGATTTAGGTGAATGGCAGTTTTTTTTTTTTTCTGGAGAAACTCAGCCTGTTTAACTCGGTGCCTTCGCCGGACGCTCTTAATTGAACATTCTGGCTTGCCCCCGCGTCTGGGCCAATATTCTCAGAGGACAATTTGGCGCCATGCCATTGGCAGCATCGAACGTACTATGAGCGAGCGTTACCGGCCAATCGACAAAGAGTTGTTGCGATCGGAAAGCTTTATGAATTCGGCATCCGTATATAGGTTGCTGGGTAGACGGCCGTTCCATGCAAAGTGATCCGACTCCGCGTTGTCTTGCAAATGATGCTAATGAAGGCAGGCAGCCGACGTGAGCAGCGTGGTTGTGCGGACGCCCGAGCGCGCCTTCATGCGCGCACTTTGAAGCGTGAAGTGTGGCTAGAATACGACCTCCGCATCCGCCGCCAGTTATTCCGTGCGCCTTCCGAGCGTGCCGAGGGAGCAGGTGCTTTGCAGACGAGGCGTAAACGGGGAGCTGAACTTTGGTGCAGTTAAACAGGCGTCGGGGTTGCCAAAGTTCGGTACAACTTTCAGTTGAGGTGTTGCGTGGTCATTAAGCGTCGAGGACAGAAGTATATTGTTAGATTTTAACAGGTTTTTGCGCGCATGCAATGGGAGTTTGAACTGTCCGGCTGTGGCAGGAGTTTTGAGGCGGAAGCCAGCGCGGTACAAATCGTGGTTAACGGGCACGGTGGGCTGTACGTAATGAATGAAACATGTAAGATGCAAGTTGGCTTTGCCGCATTCATTTGCGATGCATTCACTGGCTGTTCATGTCTTGCGAACTTTGTTCTACGTTCATATCATGAAAGCGTGCAGTTACTACAAAAGATGCTAATGCAGATGCGTCACAAGTATGAAAACACACACACACACACACACGCACGCACGCGCACGCACGCGCACGCACACGCACGCACACGCACGCACACGCACGCACACGCACACGCACACACACACACACACACACACACACACACAGAGAGAGAGAGAGAGAGAGAGAGAGAGAGAGAGAGAGAGAGAGAGAGAGGTCGTATAGGATGGGAGAGCTTGTTTCGGAGATATGCCGCTCTTTATCGCCGTGGTTGATGCTTTAGCGCGTGGGGTGTAACTGCTTAGAAATTAATGGCACAGAAAAGGCATATAATAGATGCGCAGCGAAACCTTTAAGCATACAGAATGGAGTATGTAATAGCATTACGCTGTGAGGCTCTTGCACTGGCAAACACAGGCCTTCAAGCTATGCGACCGCTCATAGAGTTTTTCGCGCTACATGCGTACCAACCGCATGCAGCTACATGTATGCTTCATCGGAGTCGTTGGCATGACGACTTTTCGCAGCCCGTACGCACCCTTGCGCAGGCGTGGGATGGATTCCGCGCGGCATGTGCATTTTCTGCCCGGACACTGCGTTTACGTGAATGCACGGTTTTACGCTGCGCCCCATGGCTCTCCGACCTAACACGTGCGCGTGCGGACATAATACCACGTGCGTCACGTTGCTGCGCTGCGACCGACGAGAACAACCACGAGGATTTGTAGTGCCTCGTTTTGATCTAAGCATTGCGGCGTTCGCATAGCCAGATCTCTGCGACGGCTGTTGCATCCCGCGGGGTTGGTCGTCGTCTTGATTTATGGAGGCCGCCTCACTGACGATGGTCACCTCCCTAAATGGTGGTTTAAACCCACTGGCTGCTGCAACCGGCTTTTTTACTTCCCCGTGTGCGCTCAGCGAGCTGCAGTGATTTGGTGCGCTTTCGTATCCAGCCCGATAAGTTCTGTATAGTAGGCACGCCATGTGTAGTGGCTCTGGCAGGACGCTTTTCCGTAATTATTAGGCGTGCTGCCGTGAAAGTGAGGCGCAACTTTCTGTGGCTTACGGGTGGAATATGAGGCTGCATTCTTGAGTGATTACTTGCGGGGGTATGATCACTGGTGAGATTTCGCTTCACTAGGAACAGGACGAGTCGAAGTATAGGGCCGACAGTATTCCTGGTACAGTGTGAAAATAGCAGGGTTTGCACAGTGTTAAAGTTACTGTCGGCCGTGTCCGGTACCGAATTGGGCGGAAGCTCACGAAAGTGACCGCATCCCTGGAAGTGATCGCCCAAGAACACTGCGCCGGTGTCCTGACACTGCTATGGTCTTTACGATGAACTCGGATGTGCGATCACGTTCGCGAGATTTCCCGTGCTGTCTTCCCCTGCTATTCTCGCACAGTGCCAGGAATGCTGTCGGCTTTATGCTTTGACGTGTCCAGCGGCGAGTCGCGCAAGATCTCGCGCAAGCGACCGCACACCCGACAGTGGTCGCTCGAGAATACCGCCTCCGTATTTTGACACTGGTGCGATCTTTATAATGAACTTGGTTGTGCAAACTAGCATCTAGAGAGACAGAGAGAGAGAGAGGGAGAGAGAGAGAGACGTTTATTGTTAATGAGGTGGGACGACTTCCTCGTAGAGTAGAGCCCTTAGTTCAGAGCCCCATTGGCTCGCGCCACTCCGTGGGCCCGCTTGATCAGCCGTCGCTGCTCTTGCGGGTCTAAGCTGGTCAGCGCAGTCTCCCAGGATGAAGGTTAATGCGAATGAATTGGTGAGTAACCAGGAGGGTGTGGGCATTCCCAGGTGCACTGTTATATATTGTGGGCTTTGCCCCACAGGGCTTCCGCGAAATGAGGAAACAATGCTGTGCCGCTTACGCTTGGGCGTCGCATTCACCATTGCGTATGCGTTTTTGATTGGAATGGCTGATAGCTCCGACGGCAATGTCTCCAGTGTCGAGGAAACTAAAGAACATCTACTGTGCTACTGCCTATCTTTTGAAAATGGAAGACATGACCTCTGCACAGCTCTCAGTCAGCTAGGTAGAACACTGTTCACCTTGAACAAGATCTTGGGACCATAGCCTCGCATATCGCAGCTACAAAACGCCACAATAGCACTGCTACGATATTTGAAAGCAGCTGGATTGAGACAGCGTCTGTGATCCGGACTGAGTGACCGAACGATATCCCCAGTAGACTTCCGCTTCTTCTTTTAATGTTTCCGTCCCCTTTTCCCTTTCCCCAGTGTAGGGTAGCCATCCTGGCTCAGTCCTTGTTAACCTCCCTACCTTTCCTTTATCATTTGCTCTCTCTCTCTTGCCCCACACTATAGGAGAGTATGAGGGATATGGTGTGGAGCGGAAGAGGTGAAGGTAAAAGAGACACGGGAATGAGTCAGGTCGTAGCCGTCGCCACGCGACCGCATCTGCTCGGTTAAGGCAATGGTGTGCTGGCGGAAAGCGTCTCCTGCTACCTCTGTAATGTGGTAGAGTATCAGTGTAGTTCAATGGTCCTGTTGGTGCGTCGTCTGTCTTGGACAGCTCTTCCATCTAAACTTACGCATGCGCACGTGTGCGTTTCAGAAACGGAGCTGGAAACACGTCGGAAGCATATAGTCTGTTATATTTCGGAAACATGTATAGTCCTTCATGAAACAGTTCCGTACCGAGCCGTTCTGCACCTGCGTTCCCAAAGACACACACAAGGAAAGGTTCTTGCGCTTGAAAAAGTCGTACAAGTAGCTCCCAAGCAACCGCGGTGTGGGACATATTCTTAACAAAGACAGCCGGTCAAAGGCAACAGCTTTTACGAACGAAAGCTCTATGAATTCAGAGCTTAACATTTTCAGCATCGCCGCGGCAGTGGCACATTGCCAGTCGCTTCCTCTTTTTTTTTGTGGGGGGGGGGTGGGGGGGGAGTTAGCGTCAATACGCGCACGTACTTCAGCTACAGAGGGCGCCTACGCCGCCGTGAACGTGCGCTAACGGTATGCGACTCGCGCCTGGGAGCTCGAGCGAGGAAGCTGATTTCTGAACGGAGTGGCTCCGTGCTGTAAGATGATTTCTCGCGTTCCGAGGCGCTTTGCGGCGCGCCGACTTGCCGGCCGCGCACGTGCTGTCATTCCCACGCCGCAGCAGCGCATCTCGGCAGCTGCAGCATTCGGCTGCTTCGTTGGGGGAACTTCTGTCCCCCCCCCTTCCCCCCGCCGCTTGCGTGCCGCTCTTCTCCGGGGCTCGTCTAGTGACTGCTCTGGCTCGGGTAACAGCCGGCAGCTGTGACTACAGAGTGGGGACGAAACTCTGCCCTTGCAGCTCAGGCCTCATAGACTATACAGACGGTGAGGCTCTAAAAAGACACTAGAGAGAAAAGTGGGTTTGAGCGGTTGGTAAATTGCGCTCTGCAGTATGCCAAGAAAAAGAAAGAAAAGAAGCCAGTCTTAGCGTCAGAGGAGGTTAGATAAGCAAGAAGACACGCTAAAGCAGAGCACGGTTGGCGACGTCGTGGTGCAGCTTTCGCGTGAACTGGCCCTGACGTTGTAGCTATAACCACGTGAGGTCGGTAATTTTATCGGTAAAGACGGGCTACATTGTGTCCAAGCAAAAGCCAAAGACGGAACTTAGCGAGTTTTGAGAATGTTTATTGCGCCCCGACGGCCTCCAATACGAGAAACTAGGTTCAACATTGCTGACGTCAGAATGACGTACCAGTATAAGGCGACAGTTCGGGCATGTCGGCAGGACGTGCCCAAACTTTGTCCTCGTCTTGTGCGCAAACAGCCACATTCATGACGAACCAGCAATGTGGTATCGGTGAGAAATTCAAGACGGGGAAGTTTGGCTATTCTTCGTTATTCTCGCAATTAACTGCTTATCGCGGTAATAAGGAAAAAAAGAGTAAAACAACAACAACAACAACGTACTTAGTCGATCCAAACTTATTTGCTGTTTCTCTCTTCAGCGTCCCTACAAGAGAAGCTTAAAGAAAGCGTTTGGCAGCATTGTGCAAATGCAGGAAGTTACGCTTGGGTCTTTACACGATGGAGTGAATTCCATGGAAGAGCGTGAGGTAACGAAGCTGCAACAAATCGGACGACCGCAGTAGGAGCAGCAGCAGCAGCAGCAGCAGCAGCAGCAGCAGCAGCAGCAGCAGCAGCAGCAGCAGCAGCAGCAGCAGCAGCAGCAGCAGCAGCAGCAGCAGCTCGGCGGCGGCAACCTTAGGCACGGCGCGTGAAGAAGAAGAATATTTATTATGTTCACATAAAGGTAACAAGGAATGATAAAAATCACATAGAGAAGGGTCCCATAGTCAACAACTGGGACGGGGCTCTTGGTTGTCTAGTAATGTATCGAAAAAAATATACAAGCAGCAAATAAAACAACAAAAACAATAAAGAAAGCGCAGACTAATGCGTAAATACACAATTAAAAGAGCGATCTAGACAATATAACTTTACAAGGCATAATCAAACAATAAAATGGTAAAAAGAAAATGTATCACTGAAAAGAATAATATATATATATATATATATATATATATATATATATATATATATATATATATATATATATATATATAGAGAGAGAGAGAGAGAGAGAGAGAGAGAGAGAGAGATAAACCGTGTGAAAACGGCAGGGAAGTTGACCGGAGAAGATTCTCGTTTTGAGCCCTGCACGGGGGGAAGGGTAAGGGGAAATGAAATACGGCAAGAATAGGGGGTGGGGAGCGTAAATAATTATACAACTCATTAATATGTATAGACAAAGGTGCATATAAGTATTCTCAGGAATAAAAACGCGCAAACAGGAAAGATTTGTTAGGAGACAAAGTCAAATAAATTAATACACACCATTATAAGGTGACCACGTCTCTTTCTTTTATTTTCATTTCAATAAAATAAAGACACAATCTCTTAGGAGAGATAACTGAAACAACAACAAAAATAAGGTTAAAAGGCAATGAAATGTTAGCTATCTAGAAAAAGATATTTAAGCGCACTTTTGAATACATAAAATAATGGGCACCATTCTCAATGTTACTGGAAATGCATTCCGAAAACTGACGGTTGAAAAGGCAGATGTCATTTTTCCCATATTACTGCTCAGTTTGGGTAGAAGAACATTGTTATTATGCGCAAATCTGGTGCAAGCATTATTCTCAAGCATATCGACATTAATAAACTCATGATGTAAACCCTCTCGTGGTAGCTTGAGGAACAAAATAGCAAGAATCTGATTCATTTGCGAATAAGTAAAGTGCTACTAGTGCGTAGACGTGAACTGACGTTAGAAATATAATATTGACCATGAATGATGTGAAAGGCTTGATTCTGGATGTGTTTAACTGACGAGAGGTTAGTTTCATACGTATTTGTCCACGCAGCAATGCCGTATGTTATATGACTACGTATGGATGGAAAAAAAGGCGTGATGAAAGTGACTTGTGGGAAGAAGGATCTAGCTTTAATGAGCGCCCTAATACCATGAGCTGTTTTTTTCTTGAGGTGCGTAATACGATCACGCTACTTTGAACGAAGTATGGCCGTCCTTTGAATCTGCAGCTTAGTATGCAATACGATCCCATTACTTTTAACGAATTATGGCCGTCCTTTGAATCTGAAGCTTAATCTGCGCTCTTTACTTCTTTTGCTTATACTGCGTAATGAATTCCGTTTATTACACGCAAGACAAATTAAAGCCAATTCAAGTCCTATATATAGGCAAGGCTCGCATTATAATACCGATGAAGTTGGTACTCGGAATGAGCAGGCTTCTGTACGAATGCATAAACGGCGCGGAACCGAGGATAAGTGAATGGAGTTAAGGTACACATAAAACACACACACACGCGGGTACATGAAATATGTGTGTGTGCGGGGGGGGGGGGGGGGGGGGGGAAGAGGGGTCAAGGGAACACCACAAAACTGCCAACCTGCGTTGCTCCTAAATTCACCAGAGGACCTTGCACATCGCTCTGTGGGACATGGCGCCACCTTTAGCGCTTCTCTTTCTCTCTCTGTCTTTCCACGTGGTGTTGGTCTTTCGCGTTGCATGCCCGCTAAAACAATCATTGCTTTACGTCCGAGAGAGCAAAGGCTCATTCCGGCAGCGGGCACCCACGAGTCGAAGCGGCAGCCACCGATTACGCGTCCTCCGGCATTAGGGTTGCCGCACGTCTCTCCCCGTGCGGGGCCCTCACGTTCGCGTATAGAGCGCCCCCCCCCCCCCCCCCCTCCACCCTCGCTACATCGTTGCGGCTTTCCCGAACGATTGCTGCGCGCGTGCTTTCATTTCCCCACACGCGATGGAGGCACGAAGCCAACGCGAAGCTGTACGTGTGTAGGGCTGCTGCTCCACGGCCTCGTAACAGCGTTTTCAATGCGCACCGTGCCTGCAGTGATGCCCGTAGTTATATATACGTACTAATCCAGCAAATGGCATACTGCAACGTATAGCGAGCACTGCTTCTGGCGCTGAATGCACGTTTTATACTTGCGGAAACATTACCTCCGAAACGATCTTTCGTACAACGCTCGCCGTCGATCCTCCCCAGAGGGGGCGGCTGTTTCGTTTGCTTCTTCACTGGTCGCGCACGTTAGTGTGTAACGCGGAGAACGGCCGAGTTTATGCGGTTCGCCGTCGTAAAGCTCCGGTTTGTCGTGCAATTTCCGCGCGATTTCCACGGCCTCCATTTACCGCGTGGGCGACGGGTAAGAGATAAGGAACGCATGCCCACGCACTGTGCCAGGCGTTATTAGCTCGAACTGTTCGTTATGAACGGTAAAGATTAGAGCTCGCTTTCAGCACGCTTTGACGGCATGCTGCGAATGATTAAGACTGGACGTTACAGGCTTGAAGCGGTTCTTGAGGTGCAAGTGGCGATCGTTAATTTATAACTCTAAATGCTGTTTGAGCGCTAAGTTATACTTTCACGCCTTGCTTGGTGCCCAGTCGCTGTTTATGTATACAATGGGGCTACACGAAAATTCTCGACTAATGGCTGCGGCGTGATGGTGGATCTGAATGTCTACAGTAAAAACAAGGCGCTATAACGTAAAGCTGTTCCATACTTTTCTATTCCGATGCTCCTATCAGCCCTCCATGATTGGTCAAGAACTTTTTTGAACCACGCCCCCTTCGCCTGTCCGTCACACGACGTCACGAAAACCGCGTTAGCTCCCAATCTGATAGGACGCGTACGCACTGATTATGCATCGTTGGACTGAACAAAAACAAAAAAATATATATTTTTTTTTCTGATTCGACGCCTTTTAGCCATTAGCCCACGGCTATTGGTCAAAAGTTTTCGGGCTGCACCCACTTCACCTGCCTGTCACACGACGTCACAAAACTGCGAAAGTTCACCGCGTCAAAGTGACGTGTACGCGTTAAATATGCATTAATATACCGAACAAAACGGAATTTTTTTCAGAATAGTTGCAGGCTGCCCCGTTCCGAAAGCAGTAAAAGATGGCTGCCGTCGTTCGCTCAGACACTGGCTACTCGCACCTGCCGGAGAGCATGTATTTATTTGCGTACAATAAACCTTTTTGCGTGGCCGTGTAACGTTTTCAAGCACCTTCGGCACGTTTGCGACCTCGATCTGCCGGCTATTCTTTGCTGAGGATCCGTCTCAGCGGCATTCTTAACCTTCGGTTGCATGCCACCGCGATTTTTGACCAGCCACCGCAAGCTAAGCAAAGGAAAACGGACCAATCGCAGACGCCGGCACCACCCTCCCCATCTGGTTATCGATTTTCAGTGCACTGGCTCGGCCCCACGATATCCTGCTCCACTTGAGCGTGATCCTCACCTCTTGTCAGCCAATTAGATAAGGCAGGCCGCTCACTATAGGAAATGTTATTCGTTTTTAAAGCAAACCAAAGGGACCTCCTATAAACAAGGAGAGCATTTGATTGGTTTGTTCAGACAACCCTGCAGGTCACAGCCCGATGCTTGCGTCGTTGATTATGCAAATTTGACGTCAGGAGATTGGACTAAAAACATAGTGGAATAGTTTTACGTTATAGGGCCCCAGGTACATGAATACCAGATGGGAATGGAAGAAAAAGCAAAAAAAAAAAAGGAACAGTCTTGACACCGCATCACCGTTTATCGACACAAAAATTCTGGCGCCATAATGCAGCGTCCACTGATATAGCTATAAAAATATTGTCACGTTGTAGGGACAATGTACGCCTGATAATATTGTTAAGCGTAGCTGATGCACAAGGCTATTTACAATATATTTACACGTAGGCCAACGGTGGCCAAGATGGCGACCCGAACAGCAGCAGCACTGCGGCGGCTGTTCCGTGTTGATGCGCCTATAATTCGGCGTACTTGTAATTCGGAGTACTTGTAATTCGGCGTACTTCTAATTCGGAATACTTGCAATTCAGATGGGCCAGTGGAAACTATAAAGAAACTTTTAGATTCGTGCCATAAAGAGCGCAGCTCGGTTTGCACAATAAGAATTTATTCAGAGTTTACTGATGCGGGCGTTGGGTACAGCTTAAGGCGGGCAAATGATTGTGTGGTTCCTTCCTCCCAAACCCGCTTGGGAGGAAGGGAACGTGATTGGAAATGAACCGTGTAATCACCACTTCATATATTGAGATACAGAGTAAGACGTTTCTATACCCATAAGGCTGCCGATTGGGAACCATGATTTCAATATGTGCCGTCACTGTGAGCAACCGATCCCTGTGGGCCCCGAAATGTGGGAATCTGAGGCGGAATTCACAAAGTTTTTCCTTCTTAAGTGTTATTTACCATTGGCCGACCGCCCTCCGTAATGATATGTCTGACATCGTGAATGGGCGGCATCTGCTTTTACGAACAGTTCTGGGGTAATATGAATACGCCCTCTGCGTTTTACAATTTTATTTGGCCTGCGCACGTTTCATCACAAGTGCTGTCGAGCTCAGTATGAGCTACAACGTGCGAGCGCTTTTCAACGCGCTCTCGCGTTGTAGCTCATATTGAGCGCGATAGCACTAATGACCGTAAACAGCATTCACCGCCACACATAATTGCAGCACTATAGTAGCTAGTAAAGGCGCTTTATCTAGATTTTATCACATCTGTCGCCGATATGATCGTCATTACCCGCATTTAAAGGAAAAGAGCAGACTCGAGTCATTCGCGACGTCGGACATAAAACTAACAACAAAAGCGGCCGCCCAATAGTAAACAGCATTTACGAACAAGAAAATGCTTTGGGAATACGGGCCCGTGACCTGTATTGATAAAAAGCTCTTGCAATAGAATTTTTCGTAAGAGAAAATTCCAGACAAACCCGATGCCGAACATATTATTTGCGAAGGCGGCTGGCCAATGGCAAACAACAGTTACGAACGAAAAGCTTTATGAATTTGGACCTATGCTTATAAGAAGGAAACTGAAAATTTATGTACATCTCTCTACACACCCATGAGCTTTTCCAGGTCCACGACACGTGGACCAATTGCGCCGCAATCGTGCCGTCACTGTTTCGTCATTCTGTTGTCATCGTGTCGTCATCGTCGCCGTCATCGTGCACTCGTCGTGCCGTTTGTCGCTGTCATATCTGTTCTGTCGTCGCTACTGCCGTGCCGTCATCGAGTAAAGCGCTCTCTCCCGTGTTGACTGTGAAGAGCGTTGTGTTGGTCTACACTAAAACGAGAGAAGGACTGAGTTCAAGTTAAAGGACAACTACAGCGATAATTTGGACCGCGTTAGAATCTTAGTTTCAGATAGTGTAAGTATAAAACAGTCTCCGTGCAATACCTTACGTATCAAATACAAGTGGATGTGTCACAAAAAGCTCGAAAATATAGACGGCTTTCATACGGAAACTGAAAAAGGAAAAAAAAACAGGGAAAAGAAAAGAAGCGCCGTCATTACAACTCGCCCAAAGCGGCGCGTGCGCGTGACACAACGCGCGGCTCTTCGGCATGACCTCCGAGATTCGGTGGTGCCCGCAGCTGCTAACGACGCACCGGAAAAAAAAAAAAAGAGAACTAATCTCAGAGGCGACGTGCTAACACATAGGTCATATCCGCTAACCAACAAATGCGCGCGTCGTCTGCATAGGTGCTACTAAACTTCTTCTAATAAGAAAATGAAGCAATTACTAGCCGTGCAGTTCTTGTCAAGAGTGCTTCAGTGGTATACTGTACTGCTTATGTATTACTAATTTAGGGAAAGTGGCATTCCGTTGCAACTGGCTTTTAAGCAAGGAAATATTGACCTTATATGCGCGATGATGCCTACCACACTACAACTGTGATGATAGACTGAAGGAAGGAAGGGAGAAAGTTAAGAAAGGGAGGTATGGAGGTGAATGATATGGCGCTTTGATGTAAGACGAAAAAAATGGACAAATACTAGGAAACATAGCAGGACAATAAAAAGTCAATCACGAGCCATTACACTCTGTGAAGATGGATGACCAGCGAAGCTGTGCAGCACACGACAAAGGGGAGACACAGAATATGGAAGAAAGGTACGAACGCATTTATTGTCTTGGTCGGGGGTCATTGTGACGAAAGGTACGCTCACGCATTTATTTTTATTCATCCGCGTTCATTCGTGTTATACGTTCGTTATATACATTCGCGTTTTTATTTTGCGATATATTGAGGCAAAGAATTTGAGACCGAAATCACCGCTCCGACTGGCAGTGGGCCAGTTCCGTCAGCGCCTTCGCTGAGGTAGGGGCAGTATGGGAACGCTGGCATGATGAGCGGCAATGGAGCCTATGTGGAAGAAGACGACGACGACGAACGCTCGAACAGTGAAACGAGCCATCGCTGATGGTGATAGTTTTTTGCTCACATACATTTGTTGACGGAAACGAAAAAAAATGGACGGAACCCTAGCCATTAACAGCTTTGCTCTAAAAAAGGAAAGCTCAAATACAGGCACTCACAGGTGCAATGGACATTATCACGCACTTGTACACAGACGTACCAAAATCTTCTTTCCGTGATTAGCTGTCCGTTAACCTGGCTTATAGGCTACCGTGGAGAACAGTTCTGACATCTTCGAAGAGAAAGAAACCTCGGTACTTATAAGCGTGATGACGCATAAAGCTGAGCGAGCGTGTTACGATTGGTCAAAACATTACAGAAGATTGGCTTCTACAGTGTTGTACATGTTGGTAGCGTGTACTATACAGTTTGGTTCTTGCGTGCATATTTTAAATGTTAGCACTGAAACCGCATCGTTGAGTGCCAGGGTCTTGTACTGTACAAGTTCTCTTAGTCAATGTCTCGAAAGTAAACTTCTACAAGAACAGAACAGCAATAAACCTCCGTCTCGTAACACTTGCGTTCTCGAATAGATAACACGTTCGGATAGCCTTTCCTAATGTGTTCATTTCCTGCGCGAGACTCTCAAGGGACCGATTAAAGCCGATCGACCGGGTTTATTAATGTGCACGTGGACTCGCTGCCTCGTCGCATCTCGTGGGATGTATGCGTCGGAAGGTGCTGGTCGCACTGAATTTTTACGCCCATGCATTTTTATAATGCAGGCCACAGCAGTAGGTAGTTCTACAAAATCGCAAGCCTGCAGTCGAGTCGCAGGTGTTTTTGGCATGCGGCTTTTGTGACCTTCGTCATTTAGGCTTGCCTTTTAAGGGTACAGCGCAAAAGACGGGGACAGGTGGGAGGCAAACAGGCGTAGAGCGCTGTTCGTTTCGCACTCGTATATCCCGGTTATTACGGTGCTCTTTCAGTTCTCTGTCTTACCAACCAGCTTGAATCCTGACTTTAGGCTTGCCTCTTCATACCATAAATTTTTGAGTAAAGAAAAAAAAAACAAAGAACGACCAGCGTCAAGTGGTGAATAATCACTTTCAGCTATTCACCTCGTAATGAGCGAAAGCCGTGTGGCTTTTAAGAATGATCATCGGACGCTAAATTCTTTAAATTGTCCCGGTTACATCCAGTACCTCCATCGAAAGGCTACACGGAGGTCAAATACATGTAGGAGAGATATTCAAGTAATACGAGCGATGGAAGGTGGCTTACATCGAGTGTTTCGCCAAAGCTTTCTCCTTAACTACGCGCGCCTATGATTGAACACTGGTGAGCAACCGCGCTTTGCAAATCTTTCTCGCCTTGCTGAATTCTCGTTATACTGTATATAGAATGTGAGACGGTGTGAAGAGATGACAGGACAAAAAGAGCGTCACTCGCCAACGAAGGTTATTCATACCGGACTGGTTCACCTTTTTAAAGGAAAGTGTCAGCGTCCGCAAATACATTTGCGCACGGAAACCAGACCAAATATCAGTGGAAACAAAATTGCCAGAATGCATGCTTAGCCTAACATACAATCAAGAATTGATGTTCAGTGTTTCGATGTTGAATGGGATGTTCAGTGTCTACGCAAGTTGCTAGATTATAATGTGCCTCCATTACCTCACGTTGCCATGAAGTTTACCGTTTCGAGCACAAGCTTATAGAACACTGAAGTAGCGATATATATAGAGACTTGGACTGCATTGGACTAGCATGACTACGTGCTTTGTACTACTCCATGTGTTTCGGGCAAAACAAGGGCCATTGCAATTGGTATCAAGGAACCTTTACGTAGCCCTGAAACATTGTTTTTGTTATTTTACTATAATTTTACGCATTTGGCGAGTTCTATTCTATTTCACCACGTTTCTGTCAACATGACTGAATTACAAAAAGAAAAAGGAAAAAAAAAGGCAGTCATTTCGCCGTGCTTGTGTAAATTCTCTAGCGCTTCCGGATAACATACTAAAATGATGGAGTTCAGCGAAAGGGTGCAGGCTTGCTTCGTGCTTCTTGTTAAAACATTGCCACTATGTACCGGACATACTGTCCGTTCTATTCTCTTATTACCTCGAAAAAAAAAAAAAACGTCAGCGCATGCTGCCTAACGGCAATCGGCAAGCAAATCAAGCGACAACTGGCTTCAGTCGACCTGAAACTTGGTATGGGTGGGGGCAAATCCTTGTGCAAGCTCAATCCTTTCCGAACAAACTCACGAACAGCAGCACAAACATACGCCATGTTTCTCGGTTCGGGGGGCGGGAGGGGAGGGGGGGTTAGGTTACGGAGGCGGGGGTACGTTAGTGCGTTTGCGGGTTTGTATGGTTGGGGGGGGGGGGTGGGGGTGGAGGCGTATGCTTTTAGCCGATTGCTATCGCGACAGAGGCTTAAGGCCCACTTGCGCCATCGATAAAAACAATCGGACGAACGAGAAATGTCATCGTGTTTGCGGCGGCCTTGCGCAATGAATCGACGGCGACGTGGTTCCCTTTGGGTTTTTTGCGCTGAGTGCCGGTAAATAACGACATAATACACGATGCACCAGCCCCACAGAGTGGGCCGACTGTATGATGCGGGTTTGGGTATGTGAACGCGTAATTCACTGCTCGCTTGCGTGTGTGTTCGTATCTGTTAGATTCCATAATACATTGGCGTGTATGTGACCTTGTGTATCTGTGCGTGCGATTGTGTGCGCGTGTGTGCGTGTGCGCTAGGCGCATTGTTGGCCACGACGCTGCGTGTTTCCACAGACTCTGCTCGCATGATCGAAATCGACGCAACAGCAAAGAACGATCAAGCGGGAGGCTTTCATAAATGGAGGATCGAAGAATCGTTGAAAGAGAAAACGTTTCGTTTGAGCCCGTCCTGAATGGCGATCCGATGCATCCGAATGGCCGCTCAAAGGCAGTTCTCGTGGCGAGGGCGGAGAGGCGAAGGGCGAACGAAGGCTTCGGTTTTTTTGGTGGCTAACGACGAATCGAAAACTATGCGAGCATGGCTGCGTTTCCTAAATGTTCTAGCCGCATTGTTGTCCCGTTTTACAGGAACGGGAAAGCTCGAAGGACAAAGGCTCGCCCGGCTGGCTGGCATTTTCATTCGCGCACAAAATGCGTGTCGCTTGCTTAACCTCGTCGGGTGCAGTGAAGCCTATACGAAAACGTCGTTACTCACCCGTTTCTTTATGCCTCTGCGTATATTTTATTTGATTTTTTGAAATGTTTATTGTTTCATCGCGCGACGATGTTACTGTTCGACTAAAAACGCTACTCCTAAGAGGCACAAAACTTTTCATCAAGTTCTCTTTTGTGTCGCCGGAGCGAACTATTGCAGCGAACGGTTGCAGCCATTGGTTGCAGCCAACTATTGAGCGAACGGTTGCAGCCAGAAAACAAAGAAAAAAAAAAGTGGAAAAAGAAAGAAAGATAAGATAGAAAGATAGAAAGAAAAGATAGAAAAAAAAACAAGAAGGAAAGGAAGAAAAGTACAAGAGCAGAACACGCGTAGTCATTTTGGTTCTACTTATTGGCGTTTCTGGCCAGATATGTAAAAGTTGTTGTCTACAGTTTATGATGGAACACTAGCAGCGGCGTGAAAGGAAGCCTGTTTGCGCTTATCGTTGCCTAAGATCGTTTGCATATAACACGCTTATATTCTGCTGGAAATAGGTTACGCTAACCGTTACTATAAGGGGATGTTTATTGTACGGTAATATGTCGATACATCATCGATTACGCATCTTCCCTGACAGGCTTGTACAGGACGTTGGTGGCAGTTCTGTTGCAAAATGCCTTTAGTGTTAAAGCGATCGACGAGCGCTATAAGGGTCACCTGGGTCTCGTTTACAACTTACAGACTGCCAGCCTTCTAGATCGCGTCATTCCTCATTTATGGGGTAATATATCGAAACGACTAAATAAATATTTTATAAAGTTCATTCATTAATAATTTATTTACCTAATTTGTACAGACCTCAAGGGCGGGAGGGGTGCTTGAACATTTCTATACGCTTTGTCTCGGAGTAATCTGTCGGGCGCTCGAGAGGAAGCTATATGGAGGCGGCGTCGGCATATCATCGGAAGCGACAGCGTGCGAATACACGTGTCCCTGTATCGCACGCTCCATAGCATCCCAGAGTCGCCTACACCAATTCGGAGCAGCGTACGAGCGCAATATCGTGGGGCCAGAGCAGCAGCGCCTTGTAACGAAGCTTCCACGGTGGCGCAAGTGTGAAACGTGGTATACGGGATGCTGGCCGGATGTCGCAGTGACAATATATCCGCGATCATGGGCCCAGCGTACGTAGAGTGGCACTAGAGCGTCATATTAGGCCGCGTTAGTGAATTATGCTTTCAAATAGCGAAGCTACCGCTCATACCTGAACAGTAGGCTTAGTAAGCCAGAGGGAGCTCACAGCCGTAGGGAAGACGCGTGGCTACGCTCTACTGAGGCTCCCACAACTCACCGCCATGACGTCACGGATTCTGACCGCGTTTACTCTTACTCGACTTAACGAATTCTAAAAACATTTGTTGCGCCGAAACAGCCCAAATGCGACAAACTGATCTGAAACCCGTTACGTCACCACCGGCGTTGAGGTGTCCGCGCGAAATTCGAGAAATGGAAGTATGGCCATTGTTTTCTTCGCTAGTATAGTCATTCCTTTACTGCCGCATCAATGAAAATAGCATCCTAAAACAGTACTTTACAAATACAAATTGCTTTACTGTGGCTCGTTAGCCTTACTGCATGCCGTAGGTCGGCGAACTGACTGATGGGTCGACTTACTCAGACCGAGATCGTCCCGTGAGTTGGTGTGTGAGTGAGCCCGGACTAGTCTATAAGGGGTTTGAGCATGGGGTAGTCAAGTGAGTCCGAGTGGCCGTGGGTTTGAGTAAGTTTGAGTGAGGCTGTCAGTAAGTCGAGGGAGCCGAGTTTGAGCAGGTGTGAATCGCCAAGCCCGAGAGGTGGTTCAGGGCCCCTTAAAATAAGCGTTAGTTTAACTTTGAAGGTTTATAAATTGAAATTTGAAATTGAAAACTTTGAAATTGTGTGACCCAATATTTTTGAGAAACATGATCTTTGGCAAGGGGTCGCCGATTCTGGGGCGACCCCTTGCCAGGTGGGGGCATGAAATTTGTGAGGCATATCACATTGACAGGGAGGGTGATAACTGTGTCAGCACGACATCACTTGCCTTGTCCAGAAATGAAAAAAAAAATGTACTTACATAATAGTTTGCCACATTTTGATTAGATTGTGCCTGTACTGTTGTAACCCTGTGTGCGCATGCACCACCGAAATGTGTATATGTACCTTCTCTCGCAGTAAAACCTCAGTTGATGTTTAGCGCTTGTCCTGTCGTCTTCTCTGTCTGTGTCCCTGTTATTTGCGCTAGTCTTTTGATTAATGATTCTGAGGCGCCCGGCGTTGAGTGGGCTTTTGACATCTGTGGCCAGGTTCTTCGGTTACCACAAGTGGTCGAACAGTGAATGGCGCCGAAGCCAACGTTTCGGCGAGGAGATTTACTCCCTTGACGACCGTGAGCCCCGTCGTCGAAACGTTGGCTCCCGCGACATTTCTTGTTCGATTACCATGGTGATCACTTCAGACCTCCGTCTCCTTGTCGGCTTCCGGTTTTCTTTAGGTTTTTCTGTGGCATACACGTAACGCTTTTCTTGCATTCTGCGTGACATGAACAGTATGTTTGCTCTGTTCGTTCTTGATCTGCATCTAGAAGAAGAATGTTTGCATAGTAATGTACACCCAGGCTTTCTTTTCCTTGTTTTTCTTTCCTTTTTTTTCTCTTTTGCATCTCTATAGAAGATTGCATTTGTCTGTGTAGGAACACATGTTTATACTTCATGTATGCCTGTACGATTGCATTCTGCTACGCAATTTTGTTTTGTCTATGCTTATCTTTCTGTACGATTTTTCATAAGTTATAAACTGATTGTTTGCTGTTGCTGTAATCGCCAATGCGGGGGCCTGCGGCTTTGTCAAGCTGTCGAAGTGACAGCTTTTTCCGCACGCTCCTTCGTGTCATTACACTGTACTGGTGCGAAAATAAGCGTCGTTGTCATTGTCATTGCAGGCGGCGGTGTTCGTGGCTCCATCACCACCACCCCGATGCCCTCTGGCGGTGGAGGGACCGCCGGCTCGAGCCGGTGCGGCGGCCCGGCGCGCGAGCGCCGACGCCGGCGACTACGCGGGGCGCCCTGACCCAGGCCGCCGGGAACTGCCGCCGCCGAACACATGTGCCCGTGCACTAGCCGCCGAGCACCGGCAACGCTCCGGCGCACGACGCCGGCTAGGTGCGCACGCGCGCGCGCGCATGCGCGCACGGAGCCCCGCGCTCCCTCGCTCGCTCGGCCCCGTACTGTACTGCACGATTGTTTCGTTCGTTTAGTAAGGTTAGTTTATAGTAAGGCGCCCATATACTTTTGCGCACTCGCTCGATTACCTACGTGTCATGGCATTCCTCGTAAGTTGTGTGCGTTGAAACAGTATGGCAGGTTAGTTGACTGAATGTACACGTTTCTTTTCCGGGATAGTGGGGTAGTCCGATGCCTGTCACCGGATGTATACCAACGAGGGGCGAGCGATCTGAGCTTAACGGAGAACAGCCAGCCAATATGTAGAGAACAGAGTCCAGCAAAAGTGAAAAGAAGCGACAGGCAGCACCCCGAGAATTGAGAGCTTTACGATAGCATGAATAAAAGGATTAGGTATACGGCGGCAAAAAGTGTCAACTGGCACCTCGGGCCGAATTCACACAGCTTTTCGTTCGGAAGAGCTGTTCGCCATTGGCGTCTCTAATCACACGTCCAACACTACGATTCGTTGGCACCTGAAGAGCTGAACCGTAAGAACTTTGTTTTCGTCCCAGAACGTCTCTTTCGTAAGTGTCGTCCGCGTTTGGCCATCGTCACGGCAACTGTTTCTTCATAACGTCAAACGCTATCTTATAATCGGCCAGAATTCATCGGCCAGAATCATCAGCCATTGGGACGTGATGTTCACATGAATCAAATTCAGAAGCTCAGTTAATGATGTGTAACATCGCGGATTCTTCCCACACGCACGTGTAAACCACCGTCAGGAAGTACTACCGTAACATTGCCTCTGGCGACGCTAATCTTAGCGCCACAACCCAGGAAACCGGAAGTGCGCCAAAGGCACGAGGCCGGCTTGTGCAGGAAGCTTCGTACTATCGTGGCGTCTCCGAGTGGCGTCGTACATGCTGGTCGGTGCGTGAGCTTTGGATCGTCACATCCTGTAAATAACATTTTACGCTGTACGGTTCTATTGCAGTTAGCCGTGAGCTCTCAGACGAACGACACGTGCGGGCTCGCACGTAGAGATATAACGACAGGCAGACCGATGATGATGATTAATAGGGTTTTATGACGCAAGTTCCAGGGAAGGCCAAAGAGCGTCAGGCAATGAGAGGCAGACCGAGCGGACAGCACAGTACGAGAGAGGACAAACAGAAGGTGCTCGTCCTGTCTGTCTCCTTGTTGTCGTATACGTGCGTCTGTTCGTACCTGTAATCCATGCAGCAGTGTTTCACTATCTATCCTAACGAGAAATACCTGAAAACACTGAGCCGGTAATTCTTGTTCTTATAGGCTGGACTACTTTAGTGTAATACGCACTTAGACGAGCGTGGAAACGCCAGCCTTGACTTCCTCGTTTCCGTTTTCTTAGGCCATTCTGACTAGTGCTAGCCTGGCCATTGAACAAATAAAGCCACTCGCTCGGCACAAGAGTGCTCAGCTTTGGACAAAAAACAAAAGAGAAAACAACAAAGGGATGCCAGCCAACGCGCCATTGAAATGCGTTGATACATCGCGGGATCCATTAGACACGCAGGCCGACCGCTGTGACCTTCATGGTACCAGCAACGTCAGCTGGCTGAAGGTCACGTGCGGGGTGGGGGCGCTTAAACACTCTGCCCTCTATAACGAGGTCCACCTGGTGCTGGCAACTTTTCATATCGGATATGTCGAGCGCGTCGGATGTGCGGTCACTTTGACCGTGAGTGGAATTTGCAAACATCGCGCGTATGCGAGTGTGTGAAGCTGAAAGGACCGCGAGGCCACGTTGCTACGCGGCGCATGAGGTACCATGGACGATGTCGCGCTGTTCTCATCTTTCCTGAAGGCATAGTGACTCGATGTGCATCTTAAGAAGTTTTGGCATGGTTTCATGTCAGAGACGCGTGATTCTGTGTTTTTTTTTACGTTATTTAAGGAAGCTTACGCAGATCTTTTCGGCTAGTTCTTCTACTACCGTCTTTGAGGTTGTGGTGGAAAAGAGTTAAAAAAGAAAAAAAGACAATCAGGCTAAGTAAGGTTCAGGGCGCAATTGGAGACAGTGTCATTCGACGCAACATCGTTTCTGTCTTATCTCTCCTTCCTCGCACAAGTCACCAAAGCTGTGCCCCAACTCGCCGAGCCTTGTAAGAAGGAAGCGGAAGCGTTTCTTGAAACGCACAGCAAAATTAAGTAAGGAGTTTTGCTATTCGGTACGATTCTTTCAGATGTATTTGCCATTTCAAGCACCTTTTAGCAGGGTATGGGCAATTATTTGGTAACGACTAACGACGACGCACGGAAACAGATTTTCGTTCTGTAACTAACTTGGTGGCGCGTCGGTCAGCTAACTAACCTCGTAAGTGCTGTGGATGTCGCCACTGTCTCTACACGTCCCCGTTCTCCTGGTGCGCCATGTGTTGTTCTTTCGCTAAAGAATGCACCAACAAGCGCAGGTCTCTACTCTACTGAGAGCCAACTAACAAACTGTACATTGACCTCCAGGATATGCCCTCAGATCTGGCGTGCTATGGGAACTGTTTGTGAATTAAGAAATGCGTTCTCATTCCTGCCCGAGCAGCACTGATAGCCGGAGCGCTGATCGATTGCCATTTGCATGCACTCGCAGGTGGCTGCTGCAGGTCTGCGTGCTGCTGCTGCTTCTGGAGATGGCGGCCGAGCGGTACGGGGCACAGGGCGCCGTACCGCTCAGCTCCCAGCGGCAGACCGGCAGCATCCCGGGAGACTTCATCATTGGCGCCCTCTTCCCCGTGCACCAGTCACCGGACGCCAAGAACGCGCAGACGCGCACCTGCGGAGAGGTACCTGCCTGTCTATCGGCCTCTTGTTTTTATTGTTATTTGATACGAAAACGCGCTCTCAATGCACGTAGTGGGTAACAGGGCAGGAGAGGGCTGGCAACTGCCGTCGAAAGGGGCACGAAGCCTGCCTAGCTTTAGGAAGGAGGGCCTGTTGTGTCGAACAAGGCAAATGCGGACAGAGGAGAGAGGTTATAATAGAAGATAATGGCGAAGTGTAACTTGATGTGTGTCAGGAATTGAGCTCCTTTCAGTTTCTCAATTTACACCGTTGCTTCCCGTCGTGCAGTGCTGTGTCGCGTGGTGACGCGCAAATATACGGGGTGCCAAGGAAAGGACGCGGTGGTTGTGGCTTTAGCCCCTTGGTTGGCGCAAGAATACCCCGTTGTTTCAACTACTTATATCCTCATTCTTTTTTATGCTGTAACTTAATCTGCAGAATGGATCACATCAGGAAAAAAAGGATACCTCGAATGCATTGATAGGAACCAAGTTCTGGGCACTGACTTTACTGAGTAAGACCTTGGGAGAAGTTCTGTGGGCGTGTTGCGCATTGTAAGTAAATGCGGTTGCTACAGTTGGCTGTCGCAACCTATCAGACATTCAAAGTTTCACACGAACCTATCGTTGTGTCCTGTATGCATTGGGAAAACAGTAATTTCTTGGAGTATTACATCCGAACATGCTTCTTCCATTGGTGCGACCGAAACATTAAAAAGGGGGTAAGCCTCCTTGCACGTTGCACTGCTGGTTAAAAACAGGAAAGAGTAAGTTGTTTCGTATAGGTATGAATGACATTATCCCTGTGACCGGCAGTGTTCAAATCCTTGAGTTCCACTAAGGTTACGTTAAATATTAGGGATAGTAAACGTGAATAATGTTTAGAAATCCAAGGAACATCAGCGCAGTTCTGTTGCGCGTCCTGCACAACCCAATGTACGTTCTTCGCGACTCGTTCTAAAGATTAAGTCTCTCAGCAAACTCTTAACTACAGAATTGCTGTTAGGATTCAGTGCGAGATACTGCCTGGTTATGGTTTAACAGTGAAGACAACAAGAGGAGCGAGAAAGTCGTTATAGCAAAACCCATTTTTGCTCTCACTTTTATAGCATCACCTTTCTGATGCAATGCGTGATTTGGTCTTGATAAAAGACAAATAAGCGTGTCATCCATCTTCAGCAGTAGTGTTTTCAAACTACACACAACTGCAGTCTGTGTAAAAAAAAAATGAAGTTGATGATGCGGGTCAATCTGGATCTTTAAGTAGTTACGCCTTATTTACGAGCCAAATTACAACTAGCAATGCTACGTAGCAGACACCTAGTATTTAGGCATACGTAGCGCAAATTGATTATCGTGTTCGTTCTCTTACAATGCATGGAGCGCGTCAGTCAATACGATATCATGGCTGTAACGCTTAGCCCTCGAGTTTTCCGCAACTGTTGACATACGCAAAGCTTCGCTTAGCCTAAACGTGTCAGTGGCAAGCTGAATGTACTGTAGAGCGCACTAAGCTTAGAAACTTGGTAGTTTTGAATATTGTTTCGAAATTAAAAGAGATGTTGGCGCTTTTAGTCGGGCAGGCTCCTCGTTGCGGGGCAAAGAAAAAGTAAGAATCCAGAAATCATTTAAAAACGCTGAATACAGCCTTAGAGCATGAACGTTCGTCAAGTTCTGCACACAAGCAATGGTAGGCACAGAAGAGAGTACAATGACATTCTGAAGACAGACACACTACCGTAAATACGCGAAAGTACACAAAAGACCACGAAAACACGCACTGAAGTCGACAGTTTCGCAGGCTGTAGAAGCCTAACGTCGCCGCGTATAACCACATAACACGACAGATAACGAGACGACTTCATAGAATCAACTCAAGTTTATATACAAATATATTGTGTATGACCTGTTGTACTTAAATGATTGCAATAGCGTGCTCAGACATGAAGAGTTATCATGAACGTGGGATGTCTGTTTATCAATCCACAAGTAACTCATTTTCGCAATACCACTGTTAGCTGTTCGCTGAATATATATATATATATATATATATATATATAAGGTGAATGGTGTAGAGCTGATGGTCAACGAGCTGTAGGTTGCGAAGCTACGGCCCATTGATGTAAACTGAACTTTCTTACGCTTTTGCACACCCTAAAGTCACATATACTCGTATTTAGCGCTTGAGCTCGTAGCGGGCATGGTGTGGTTACGGACCATGAGTCTCTGCCTCACTCGTTGCGATGGCAACGCGCTCATCATTCGCACAGGTCCGCGAGCACTACGGCATCCAGCGCGTGGAAGCCTCTCTGCACACTATCGACGACATCAACCGCAATGATGCGCTGCTGCCCAACGTGACACTGGGCATCGAGATCAGGGACTCGTGCTGGTATTCACCCACGGCCCTCGAGCAGAGCATCGAGTTCATCCGGGACGCTATCAGCGCCCAGGAGACGAGCGGAGTCAGCGGGCAGAACCTCACCGAGTTGCCCCCCGCCTGTCCCAAGGGACCGGCGAGACGCGTCAAGAACCTGGTGGGCGTCATTGGGCCCGGGTCGTCGGCCGTCACCATACAGGTGGGTTTCAAGCACGGATGATCACAAGAACGAGGCCCGTTCTGGGCCATTGAAGTGGTAGACCCGGAAGAACTTGTATCTGGGCTAGTCGGTAATCCATTTCGGCAACAACTCCAGAACGCAAGAAAACGCATTCCCATACGTGCACGCACTAACACACAAAGCAACGCCCAAGAAAGGACTCCTGTTTCACGCGAGCGCTTGTGTGAAAGAGGGGTCCTTTCTTGGATGTTTGCGTGTGAGTGAGTGCGTAGTCGCCTGTGTCCGAGTGCGCCACCACCTATTACAGTGTAGTAGGCGGGGGTGCAAAGCAGAGGTAGAACACCGGGCTTCTTATCTGAAGGTCGTAAGTTTGAATCATCCTCAAGCTCACTAGATTTTGAGGCTTGGAGTGACGCCTATCAACGGCAAAAAAGTTGTCGAGAGCCAGTGGGGCAATACTAGTCCGCGTGCGACCAAATTAGGAAGGCCCATTAAGCTTCAACAAAAGACGCCCGCTCACCAGAACAGGAATTGGCCTCCCTGGTGCAGTATTCAGCCACTACCCCCCTCGTGACTTTTGCTACTAACGTAGGGCCCTCTGTCACCAGTGGCTGCGGAGCGCCTTACCAAGGCGGCAGTCAGACCTGCGACGTGGCAGAGGGTGCTAAGAATCTTTGATTCGGACATACCGCTGCTGGAAACTGAAAGTACAAACGTTCAACACGCGAACCCTCTCGATTGCGACTAGCTTAGCAGGGCTTTTTGGGGAATTATCAGGGATTCCCTCGGGTATTATTGGCCTTAGTGAGATTAGGAGAACTGATAAAGTTTTTGCAGTGCTGACTAACGGCCACGTCCTCTGCTACAGAGATATTCTAAAGAAGAGATAATACGGGGTAGGATTTCTACTTCATAAGGACACAGCGGGCAACAATGATGAATTCCACTGCAATACTGAAAGGGTAGGAGTCGTAATAAAGCTAAGATATAGAATAAAGGTAGCACAAGCCTACGCTCCAACTTCCACTCATGACGATTAATAAATAGGACAGGTGCATGAATATGTTGAATTAGCAATGAGAAATGTGCAAACTCAGTATACTGTAGTCATGAGCGATTTCAATGCGAAAGCGGTGAAAAAGCAGGCTGGGGAGCAAGCAGTTGGCAACTGCGGCATCGATTCTAGGAACACTAGACAAGAAATGTTGGTAGAATACGCGCAAATAAACAGACTCCGAATAATGAACACCTTCTTTAGAAAATGGAATAACAGGAAGTTGACCTGAGAAAGCCCTAGCGGAGAAACTAGAAATGAAATAAATTTCACACTCTCTGCCGATCCGAGCATAGTGCAGGAAGTAGAAGTGTTAGCTACGGGGTAAAGGGCAGTGACCATAGGTTAGTGAGGTCTAGGATTTCTCTCAATTTGAAGAGAGAAAGAGGAAAACTAGTGAAGAAGAAAGAGGCCAACCTAGGCGCAGTAAGGGCAAAAGCAGACGGATTCAGGCTGCTGTTTGCAAACGAATATGCAGCTTTAGAACAGGAAGATGAAAATGACATAGCTGTAATGAATGAAACCGTAACAAGGCTGATTTCAGAAGCAGAAATTGAAATGGGAGGTAAAGGCACCAAGGCAACCAGTAGGTAAGCCATCCCAAGTAACAAAGGACCGAATAAAGAAACGATAAATATAGAAGTGTCGAACTCAAGAGATCAGATAGAAATCGCTGAACTGTCAAAACTGATCTGCAAGCAGGAAGTAAGGGGTATTCGAAATTATAACTTGGGAAAGATTGGGGAAGTAGTAAAAGATGTCCGCAGCATGCAATCAGTGAAGAGAAAACTTGGCATAGGATAAGGCAATATGTACGCACTGAAAGATAAGCAGGGTAAGGTCATCAGCAATTTCAATGATATAGTAAAAGCAGCAGAATTTTATACTGACCTGTGCAATAACCAGAGCAGGCAGACTACCTTCATTCGAAGTAGTGATGAAAGGGATACAGAAGCTTTCCTTCGATAACTAGCGATGAAATGTGAAGGGCCTTAAAGACATGACCCGTGGAAAAGCGGCAGAAGAACATGGATTAACAGTCGAGTTAATCAAACATGGAAGATATATCATGCTTGAAAAGCTTGCGGCCCTTTATACGCGATGCCTCATGACTTTAATTCTTTAACTTTTCCCCTCTTATGGATTAGTATAATGTTGGCATTCTTCCAGCTCTCTGGTACACTTGAAGACTTATTGTTCCATTTTCTTGCTTTCAATATTGTATAACATATTCACCAAGATAATTTGCAATAGAGAAAGGGTTGACTTCAGTCAACCGAGAGGACAGGCTGGTTTCAGGAACGAATATTCTACAATGAATCACATCCATGTGTTCAATCAGGTAATTGAGAAGTCTGCGGAGTACAATCAACCTTTATATATGGCTTTCATAGATTATAAAAAGTCATTTCACTGAGTCGAGATACCAGCAGTCATAGAGGCATTGCGTAATCAAGGAGTACGGGCAGCATACGTGAATATCTTGGGAAAATCTACAAGGATTTCACAGCTACCTTGGTTCTCAACAAGGAAAGTTAAAAATTACTTATCAAAAAAGGCGTCAGGAAAGGAGACACAATCTTCCAATGCTATTCAGTGCGTCCTTAGAAAAAAAGTTCGAGCTATTAGACTGAGAAGGCTTAGAAGTGAGGATCGACGACGAATATCTAGGCAACCTTCGGTTTACAGAAGATATTGTCCTGTTCAGAAACTGGGGACGAATTACAACAAATGATTGAGGACCTTTAAAAAGAAAGTGTAAGAGTGAGGTTAAAGATTGATATACTAAAGACAAAGATAATGTTCACTAGCCTGGCGAGGGAACAAGTGTTCAGGATCTACAATCAGCGTCTTGTGTCTTTGAGGGAGTACGTACCTAGGTAAACGTACTCCGGCAGCTGCGAGTAGCTAGTGTCAGAACGATCGGTGGGCAGCCATTTTGTATTACTTTCGGAACGAAGCAGTCTCTGGCTATAGTGAAGAAAAAAGAAGAGAAGAAACGCCGGTTTTGTTCGGCTTATTAACGCATCTTTAATGCGTAGAGGCCACTTTCACGTGGTGAGTTTTCGCGTTTTTCTGACGTCGCGTGACAGACAGGCGAAGTCCGCGGAGCCCCAGAAGTATTGACCCCCAGTTGAAGGCTGCAGTGATGGCAAAAAAAAAAAAAAAGGCGTAGAATCGGTCATAATTATTTTTCTTTTGTTTGGTCTAATCACGCATAATCAGTGTGTGGGCGTCGTATCAGATGAGGAATTTTGGCGGTTTTCCTGACGTGACAGAAAAGCGAAGTGGGGTTGGCCTGAAAAAATTTTGACCACTCGTGGAGGGCTAATTGCAGAAATGAAATAGAAACGTTGCGAATAGCCTTACGTTATAGCGCTCCAGGGTCAGTGTCATGTGCGGATTCATTTCGCTCGAGTCTATTTCCTCCTTATCGCGAAACCTTCAAGACCTACCGATCCTGCGGTGACGCGGGCGCGAAGCGTCGCTGTTAATGCTGGCGAAGAGCGAGGTAAAATATCATTGGAATAAAATTGTTGAGTTATTCCGGCCCTGGGGAAGGTTGTACACTTTGGGAACTTAGTAAGAGTGCGCAAAGGATGAAGCCCAGCGTAGCGAGGGACCGTGAAATACATAAATAAAGGCGCTGTAAGTTCGACGCTGTGTAACTCTAAAACCACTGTACGTTATCTTTTGTGCGCTTCATTGTGTTTATTAACGGAGTAGTAGTTAGTGCTGATTATTTAGCCCACACGCATCAGTTGTTAATTATACGGCCACGATGACAATGCAAGGCTTTCAGGGCACATTTGCAAACCTCACTTTCAGTTGTTCCCGACGCGTTACTGTCTGCGTAACTCCTTTTTCCTTGCTTAAAAAAACAAAGCCTGCGAAACCATCAGAAATGTGCCGCGGCCCGCCTCTTGCACGCCCCAGCGACTTTCAATTAGGCGCGGAGAAAAGGGCAGAGCAAACGGTAGTGCTTCGCAAACAACAGAAAGGGATATGCTTTCAAAATGTGCCCTAAAAACCATGCGTGGACCCTGTGGCGGCAAAATTATAACAAACGCTTTCGTTAATAATTGCTGTTAATTGCGCTGTTATTAAGAGCAGGAAGCGCTGCGATGGCTTCTCCCGGATATTGTTAACAACACACTGGTACGTTTGGTTCCATCCAAACAGAAGGCATCGAGTTTTCTTTGTCTTTAAACACGGTCCGTGTTAGCTGGGGCACAAATTGCGCGTGATGCCATGATGAAGCGGAGGCACTGTCGTCACACTTAGGATGCGTAAAAAGGAAAGAAAAAAAGAGAAATAGAAACAGCAAAGGAAACAGGAACTCTATCTGCTCCAAGTTCTTGGAAGGTAGAATCAATGGACGTGGCCATGTTTGCAAAAGTAAGCTTGCAAGCATTGGTCTTACAAATCAAATCAGTTTGTTCAAACATACTGAGATGCTTAGGGACACGGACAGAAAGGCCTGGAAAGGCTTGACGCGCTGCCGTGCCCACTACAAGGCATACAGTGGAAAGCGCGGCATGTAAAAATACACACAGTGAATTTGCAGGACGCAGCTGCTCACGGACAGAAATGGGCACATAAAAAAAAGTGTCACATAAATAACGAAGGCAAACAATATAAGGCTGGGAAACCTGAATTACCTGGCGTACACAAATATGCGTGAGACAGAGAAAATATAAAAAAAAACAAAAAAAAGAGAAAAGAAAGGAAAGAAAAAAGAAAGGAAGGAAGAAACGCTAGGACAATGCGCATTACACCAAAACTAACTATGCGTGATAGGAAAACACTGGTGTCTATACACATGACACAGAACAGGAAAACCAGCCATATTGCTACGTACACTTTTGTTCGGTTTACAGAAATAATCTACGTAAATCTCTGAATGATTTATGTATCGCATCTGGCGTATGTTCTTCGTACAGTTCGCTAGGATTGACGGTAAGCGAAATTTCAGCATCTGTTTTCCCTAATTTGTGCAGCATACATTAACTTTCCATTAACTTTCCAAGCGGTGAACGGCGAATAAGAGAGAGAGAGAGAGAGAGAGAGAAAGAAACTTTATTTGGTTCCTTCAAGGATTTAGCGTCTCGAGGTCTCCGTCGTCTTCTTGGGCGCCGGCGACTTGGAGTCTCTTCCGGCAAGGGTAGGCCCCTATTCCAGGGCTCCACTGAGCCTACAACTTGTCACGATAACAGTTGTTTGCTCTTCCTGTCTCCACTACGGAGACCTGTGCGTCTTTCTTGCACACCATAAAAAAACAAATAAGTAAACGTCTTACCGCTACTATGTTCCTACTCAAATCTAGCAACCCGCCGTGGTTGCTCAGTGGCTATGGTGTTGGGCTGCTGAGCACGAGGTCGCGGGATCGAATCCCGGCCACGGCGGCCGCATTTCGATGGGGGCGAAATGCGAAAACACCCGTGTACTTAGATTTAGGTGCACGTTAAAGATCCCCAGGTGGTCGAAATTTCCGGAGTCCTCCACTACGGCGTGCCTCATAATCAGAAAGTGGTTTTGGCACGTTAAACCCCATAATTTAATTTTTTTTTTCAAATCTAGCATCAAGATAAAATTTCGTCCCCCACATCTTTCTGGGTAACATGCGGCACTGGTATGTGCGTGGTGAAAAAATTATGCGAAGTTGGGCCTTCGTTTCCGCATTTCGCGGTGAGTTATTGTCAGACATGGCGACTATGACGTTGCCTTGTCACTTCTGCCGTCACATTACGGTAAAGCTTGGCTTTCGAGATTAGTTTCTATATATCGTTCGGGGGGCGGGAGGGGCGGAGTATAGTGTGGGCATCAAGAGAGGCGCAGAGGAGGGCAACTCCGCAGTTTCTTTCTTGACAAAGCAAGGGAGTGGCAGTACCAAGTGTTGTGGGTGAAGGAGAGAGAGAAAGAGAGGGAAAGCAAGGATTGGAAAAGCAGGGAGGCAAACCAGACGAGCATCCGGTTTGCTACCCTTCACTGGGGGTAAAAAAATAGAAACCGAGAGAGAGAGAATGAACCCGACATGGGCAAATTTGGAGGCGCAGCAGGACTATAAACGGCCTCTCAGCAGGCCGTTGCACTCCAAGAACTGCACTAGTGTACGGATAGCCTTTTTGCGCCAGTGACGAATGGGACCACGGTTCGAGTATCTTTGTTTCGGAATATGGTATCGTGCGCAGCCGGTTCAAGGTTGTCCGGGCGGAGAGCACCTCGTAGCGAAGACAGATACGCACACAGGTGTTCGATGGTCTCCTCGCACCTACAGGAGTGCATGAATCCTGACAAGAAAGAAATACAGTGTCCGTGAGGGAAGAAAAGCAAGGTCTTCTGCGGCGTAGCCGTGAGCGTTATCGCGATATGAAAGCACTGATGAGGGAAGAAAACTATGACAGAAATAATTTGGCGATGATAATAGAAGTCAGAGATGGCCTTCTGGAACTGCAGTGTCTCGCTTTGACATTATACACAAAAACAAAAACAAAATACCATGCTACTACAGCGGGATTCCAGTAAACGCTGTCGCTGAGTTCCATAATCATCAGGAATGATTTTTACGGGATTATTTTTTCTTGTTTTGATGTACGTGTAAGAAGCGACTTGGATCTAGATTCTTATTGGTACCGATGCCCGTTCATGTTCTCGTCTGTCTAATTCCCATTGGGTTCTGTTTGGTTCACATAGCGTGTACTATATCTCACAGCATCCTGAATTCCCTTTTCTAAAGCACTGTCAATCGAGCAGATAATTATTTCCTGCCCCCGTTTTCATCAGCAACCAAACTTCTTTAGCATTGGTCGTATTTCGGGCAGGTGGCGCAGAAGCCCAATTAGAAAAAAATTTGGCAGTGGCTTAGCTCCGCTATGCCAGGATATACGTAGGGAAAGCCGGTTAGCCTAGCAAAGCATAGCATGGCTAGTTAGCCTTGGTTAATCTTGATTGCAAGTCCAGGTTAGTCTGGTTGTCTAGCTATGTTGCGGCGTAACGCCGCAACATAGCTAGACAAGCATAGCTAGATAGCAGACAAGCATAGCTAGACATAGCAGTCGTTCGGCGCGCTGTTCGTCTGTTTCCTGGGCGATTCGTTTCCTCTTCATCTCGTTCTGATGTCGATTCCAGGCCTCCTCCCGCTTATCAGAATTGTCGGCGTTCATACTGCCGCCACAACTGTGGTTGCGGCGCACGCGAGCGCTCCTTTTCAATCCTCTGGCATGTTATCAGGCATGCGACGCAGCTGGCGAAGCGAGCGAAAGCGAACGCAACGACGAGGAACGCGATGTGACGTCATGTGCATTCTCGGAGCACGGCCACGGCGATATCGCAAGTTTGCGGCCAGTAAAGCTTTCGCTGTAATCGATTTTTTTCTGCATGATTTCAAGCCCAACCATGCATATATCTCGGCGTGAGCCTAACGTACCTGTGCTCCGGCGGGCCTTGAAGGTACCATTACCTCGTCGGTACCATTCAGAGAGCCCTCAAATACGAATTGCGCTGTGCTCAGAATGTGTTACCAGTTCTGCTGCTATAAACGCCGCGCGCTCTTGACAGTTTTCTTCTTAAAATTCGTTTGCGATGCCTTTTTATGCTGAGTGCGAGAGTCTGTTGAGATAGAAGTGTCACATTGAGCTAGCACAAGCACAGTAGTTATCTCACATGGTATGCTTACAAAAGTACGCAACGAGAAAGCGATCAAGCAGAACTTTTGATCAATTCTATACCTAGTCGCGCGCCGGTAGCGTAGACGCCGTTGACTTTGAGCTTTAAAGCATGTAGACCTTTTCGGCACTTTTAACGCGACAGCGTTAAAGAGCTCGTGTCGCAGAAAAGCCGTGAGCGTTGGCCATGAGCGAAAAATGACGGAAGGCAATTCATAAATAAAAACAACTTGCATGATGGGCTGGGTGGGAATCGAACCGGAATCTCCGGAGTGTGAGACGGAGACGCTACCACTAAGCCATGAGTTCGATACTTCAAAGCGGGACAAAAGCGCCTCTAGTGAATGCGATGTTGCCTTAGAAACGAGCCGTAGAAAGTTATACTGCGGTGTATATCGGTAATTATGAGCATGTAAATTACAGAAGTCGCAGTTAAACGCGTAGTGATGTACGTTTCAGCTACATTTCTTCTGCGCTTGGCGCACACGCAGAGCTATCTTGCGGCAAACACAGAAGACCCCTCCTCGCAATGTACGGCACTGCCCCGACAGGTGGCGCGCCACTCGCCCGCTTCTCCCCTTCGTCTCGTTGGACCGCATTGGGCCGTGTGGGGACCGGTTCAAGGATGCCCCAATACCCTTGCGTTTAATACGTTTTCTCGCTCTCTCCCCTTCCAACTTCCAGCGTGCGTCACTTGAACCCTCGTGTTTAGGTGACGCGGCTCCTCTTTCCGCTCATACCGCGATTCCTAGGTGCGGCGTCCGATGCGGGACGCCTCTGACGTGACCGCTGCGCCGTAGCACGTCTGGTGGGAAAGCGTCCCCTGCGATGTGTGCCGTGCTGCTGGCGAGGAGTCATGCGTCTGCGTGGTGCTCCCAAGCGAGATAGAGGATGATCCCATCGAGACGTCAGCCCCATGATCGTGTCCGCCTTCATGGCGCGTCGCGGCCCGGCTGTCCGTGCCGATCACGATGTTTGGCTCGCGTAGATCGTTTCTCCCTCCGAGACACTGAGTTCGTCGGTTCGTTCCGCTTGCTCAGGCGCACGTTTCGTCTTTGTGGGACTCAAGGGCATGCTGAGCGAATGAGTGGGCGGTGCGAACGGGGGTCGATAACGCTATTTCCACTTTTGAAGGCGAAGCTTAAGCGTCCTCCAAGTTTTTTTTTTTCCTTTTTCCGTGGCGGAGAGCTTTAGCAGGGTCCTTCGTTTTAGCTTTGCGTGGCGTGTTACCGCGATACGTTAGATTCTCTACGAATCGCCTCGTACACCGCGAATTATTGCGGCGGCTAGCCGGCTACCACCGCTAACCATGACTGCGCAACAAGATGGCTGCGCCCACCCACTTTGATCTAGACTAGTGCGTCTCACTTATTCATTGCGAAGAGAACAAGGAATGAATGATAAAATGAGCCGTAGCCTAGTGTCACTCACGCCTACAAAGAAGTCGCCGAGCGAAAAAAAAAAAGTGTTATTTCCACCTAGCAGATGGCGCCACAGCATTAGTACACGTGATGCGCTGGCGATGCCGAAAGCTCTAAATGGAAGGTTCTTCACAGTTTCGTTGATACAACACTGCACTCTAGTACGGCATACGATGACGGTATGCTAAAGAAGTTGATCTCTCGGCATGTCTACCATGGTAAAACGGAGAGGTAGGGCAATCGCTGTGGGTTTAGGTATCGGGTATATCATGGTATCAGTGATGAAGTGGGTTAGCGCACCACCGTTTGGGAAACATTTGGAAGACGCTCAAGAAGCATTCAGAGATCACTGACTGCTTCTCACGTTTTCCGGCAACTGCAGCGTATGTAACTGTAATGTCTTCCTGGAAACGATGACGGCGAATGCTATGTAGGAAGGTGAACTTTCTGGTTCATTTTTTTTTTGTTTGCAAGGAACCGAGAGGGGCGCGCCGCTTCTACTAAGACAGTCTTTAAATGGCAGCTAGAAAAGGAGTTTGTGTTAAGAGTTTGCGCGTGACAGAATTATATTTCATCGTATATTCAAATCACAACCCGGCGCTATCACATCTGTAGGTTGTGTGTAAGTCGTATCTTACGAATTTTTTCTCGCATTTCCCTCCCAGAAAGTCAATTAGTTCAGTAACGCTTATGCACCACGCTGAGGGCTGGCGTAGATCAAGATGCGAGGTTAGGGATGAATTTTCTCATACGGACAACGGCGTACCACCGCCGCCGACACCGTTGCCGGATTTTCTGCGACACCGGGTTCTTAACGCTGTCGCGTTAAAATGGTGACGACTAAATATCCCGAGCGCTACAAATGAAAGATAGAGCGTTTTTTCGAAACAGGCGAGGTTCCTAGCGCTCATTGTGTTTGATGCGATCTGAAAAGAACGCCGGAAGAACGCTTGTACGAACGAACTTGTCACGAGAACCACGCTCCTCCCAGAGGCCCGCGAACGTAAAACACCGTGCCGACAGGTTTGCAAACGTAGCAGAGAGGCCAGGTGGCGAGAAAACGTCAGCTAATCGCCGAATGGACAACGCGTCGAGGAGGTGCACATCTCGAGTAGCTTTCGCCCTTCATTTGGCTGAGGAATCCTGCCACTTCCGTGCGCTGCGAGGAACTACACAGATAGAGTATCAGACTCAGGAGCGCGAGTCTCAGGAGCGCGAGTCTCGCGTTTTAAACGCAAGACCAGCCGTAGGCGCACGGACTGTCACGCGAGACCTTTGTTGTTCCTTGAAGGTTTAAGATGCCTGGCATGCTGCGGTCTGTGGTGGCTCTGTGTCGCATTTTCCCGCCACCTAAGCTGACGGTTGCGGGGAGTTTTCGTCGTAGCATTCCATTGCGCGTGTCCTGTGAAGAGACGCCGTTTCTTCACGCAGGCCCACCACAGCGTCGCTTAGACCGATTGTTTTAAAGTTTGTGGGATCTGCGTGACCTTAAATAGGGAACTATAGGTTAGTTTACGCAACATTTTGACGGGACACACAGAAGAGAAACACACACCGCAGCGCTTTGTGATGTGTGTTTCTCTTCTGCGTGTCCCGTCAGAATGTAGCGCAATCGAACCTCTAATATGCTATACCAACATGCCCAGTCTTCAACCTTAAATAGGGAATCGTCTGAGGACTGTCTGGCCTCTGTTGAGTAAACGAGCGGAGAAGGAAGCGCTGGTGCGCAGCCATTGTATGCAATGGCTCCGGAAGTATTTTCTGAGTGGGTGGCTCACACCCGGACAGCGCTGGGAAGGACACGGCAACATTTTTGTATTGTTTCTTTTTTTCTTCAGAGAAAGAGGGAAACATATATATATATATATATATATATATATATATATATATATATATATATATATATATATATATATATATATATATATATATATATATATATATATATATATATATATATATATATATATATATGTTATTACGACATCATCGAGCGATGCTCAAGAGACGAGCCGCCGCGAGAACGACGATAAAGTTGGTCGGTGCGCTTGGCGCGAGCGAGTGTCGGCCTGGCTGTTTGGCTCCAGTGTAAATAGCATGTAAATAGCCTCTTCTGTCTGTGTCTTTCCACACGCAACATTCTGGTGGAGGTCCGCCATCCCCGTCCTCACTACGGAACTCCGAAGTGCTCGGCACACCGAGCTTGTCATCATGCCTCCCGGTGACGTGCCCACCTCTGCAACGGCTTCGGCTTGTCCCACTGCTCCAATCGTCACGCTCGCCCCACATCGCGACCCAAGTGTGTTCTCTGGCCTGGAGGGACAGGATTTTGACGACTGGATCAAGCTCTATGAACACGCCAGTGCTAACAACAGGTGGGACCCAACGATTATGCTCGCCAATGTCATCTTTTATCTCGGCGGCACCCCACGCGTGTGGCACCAAACGCATAACGACGAGAGAACCAGTTGGGACAGTTTCATAGAGAAGCTACGGGAACTGTTCGGCGGCCCCATTGGGCGCAAGGCTGCCGCGAGAAAGGCTCTTGCGTCTCGTGTTCAGTCATCTACGGAGCCGTACGTTTCTTACATCCTCGACGTCTTGGTTCTATGCCGCAAAGCTGACGATGCTATGTCCGAAGCAGATAAAGTGTCACATGTCTTAAAAGGCATCGCCGCCGACGCTCTCAATTTGCTTGTTTTCGGGAACGTCTCCACTATCGACGCCATCATCAAAGAATGTCATCGCCTTGAACAAGCGAAGCTCACCGACCAACTTCATCGTCGTTATATATATATATACAGTGAACTCTCACTTGAGTGAACTTCAAGGGACCGAAGGAAATAGTTCACTTAACTGAAAGTTCACTAAACTGAATTTTCACTAGACCAACATAAGACATGGCATACAGAGTCAAAAATTTGAAGTGCAATTCATGGAGCAAAAGAAATGGCATACATAGTGTTAGAAATGTGTGAAATGGAATTTGTACATATCAACAAGTACAAGGTTCATAACAGTTATAATGCTGCCTTTCTCACTCAGAAAAAAAATCTGTAATCTTCTTCTGCACTTGTACTTTTAAAGCACAGGAAGTAACAAACTGCCCAAAGAGTCAATGTTCTTGTACACTTCTTCTGGCACAGCTTGCTGTTGAGACACAAAGTCTTTCAACTTTCCAATGTACCCTACAACCTCAGCTAGAGTTATAGGGCTTGAAACTGGCTCGGCAGTTGCCTCTTCTTCGTCGCGCTCTTCTTCTTCTTCAGGATGAACACTGGAAACAATCTCCAGATCCGTCTGTCCAGCACAGGTAATCAGTGCACTGTCACACTGTGCATAATCTTCAAACGAAGTATCTGATCGTAACTGATAAGTTACGATCAGGTAACTGAGTAAGTAACTGATCGTAAAAATAAGCCTTGGTCCTCTGAGCGAGTTCGTTAAACTGAAATATTGACTTCCGAAATTCGTTCAAGTGAAACATTTTTGCATAGAATCTATAAGAAAACTGCCGGGGATTTTTAAAAAGTTCGTTATTCTGAAATATTCGATAAACCGACGTTCGTACAACTGAGAGTTCACTGTATATTGTTATTTATATATTTCATTTGTAAACAAAATTGATAAGGTGTTACGCTGATATTATATATTGAAATATCGAGGAGGGGAGAGAGGAAGTTGTCAAAGCGTCTTTGTCACCATACACTCTGGCGAGCTTGATAATGAAGATGCCAGTCTGGATGCCTGATTCTCCACCCTCTGTCCTGGGTGCTCTACGCATTGGTGACGTGTGAAGGCCGCTAACTTTAGCACCGTTTTCCTTTCTCTCCTAATGATGGAACTTCTCTCGCCAGGAGTTCATTACGCCTGTGAGACAGGTTAAAAGATTTGGGCAACGATATTGTGGCGATGCCTTCCGCTCGATTCTATGCCACTTTTATCGTCCACAGTTCATAAAATGCTTATCCCATTGATAACGCGGGCGGAGCGTCGCCCTCAAGAATAGCTCGAAAAAGGCATCGGAAGAAAGCGTCGCTACAACATCTCGGCCCTAGTACACTGCACCTTAAGCTTTTGCATGACCATGGTACATTTAGATTGATGTGCTCTCTGTGTTTCATTGACACACCACTATCTGCACCCTTCTGATTTCTGCGTGTCTCCCTTTTTTTTACGGATTTAGCTTGTCGCCTGTTTTAATGTGGATCATATTGTCACTGAGCATTTGGTGGTAGTACTGGATTGCGGCTATTGTTGGGTTTAGACTGGATCTTTCGTATCTGGGTTACTTTACCACACTTGTCGCAAGCCAGTACTAGAAAAAATGCAAGAAAACGTGAACCTTCCCTGCTGGGTTATAATGAGTTCTAGAAACACGAAGTGTTGCCGGCACGCATACAGAAGGCTTTCAAGATAACTTCTCAACAACAGCATTTGTTTCATTGTGGTAGCTATGGCAGCTAGATTTAAAGGACGACGCTCTTGACTCCACACATTTCCACATGATGATGCGAACCAACAATACATTCTTAACATTAACCCATCTTGTACGCCATTCTAAAACGAAAAAAACAACATTAGAAATGACTCTTTTCTCTCGTTGCAGGTTCAGAACCTGCTGCAGCTGTTCAACATCCCGCAGATCGGCTACTCGGCCACGTCGCGGCAGCTGAGCAGCAAGCAATTCTTCAAGTACTTCCTGCGCGTGGTGCCTTCCGACCAGTACCAGTCGCAGATGATGGTCGACACGCTGCTCATGTACAATTGGACGTACATCTCGACCGTCAACACAGAAGGTCAGTTTTCGCCGAATTTCTCTCTTCGAGCCCTGGACTCATGAAAGAAACGCGCATTTCTTGTCCTACATACACTGTATAACGAAGCAAATGCGCGATTCCTACTAGATTCCACTAGTAACCTCGACGCATGGAAAGAAACGGTACAACCTGGAAAGCAATGCACACTTGCGTTGCGCTGATTCTGCCAACGTGCGAGAATGGCTGACGCTGGTCTCTTCGATCGTGCACGTCGACAGCGGGCCAATGTTTGATGACTTTGCTTGGGCACCTGCCTGACGCAGACAGATCAACCGTAATCATGAGGGCAGCTCTAGGTTTTTTTACGGGACACTGTACTAGGTACGCGGCTTCGTCGATGCTGAAACGTATGCATGTACAATCGAGAGCAAAATTCTGGGGACCATAGGTGCCGTTAAATTTTATTGCAATAGCAATTATACGAGATCCCAGGCTAATTTCTGCGTCAGCGCCGCCGTGAAGTTCCGCACAAAGTCGAAGGACGATAAAATCGTCGCCGCTCGTCGTATGCTGTGTGTGCGAGCGAAAGTATGCGAGGGTGAGGCGGCGATCGCGACTCGATCTCGCGCACGCAACGGACGAAAGCGGGGAGGAAGCGCGCCGCCTTCCATCGCGCGCTGGGCTTCGGGGGGCGGGTAGGGAGGGGGGCGAGCTTTACTACGGGCGGCCCAGGCGGCTGCGCGCTCCCGTGCGGGCCGCTGTATATTGAAAGCCATCTGCGGCGGGTACAGAATCCGCGCTACGCTGTGTTCTCGCGACTTCGTTCGCGTTGATGCGGGTGGCAGTACGAAGATCAATTCGCTCACTGCTACTGCTGCGTTTCCTCACCGCAGTGTTTTGGCAACGAGTTTCCGCGGTCATCGAGTGCGGTGTGTTCCTGTTTTCTTGTGCACGCGTGACACCATGCTATTTAGTTAGTATGCTTATGTTTACAAGTTTATACGGACGGCGAAACTACTATCCTTACTTCATATAACTGTCCACTAATTTGCTATCGCAATCGATGCTTCGCCTTTCGAGCGAAATGCTTTTTTTTTCTTGCTGATGCCGCGGTCTCTAGACTTTCGCTCTCGACTGTAGATTGTTTCTCCACTTCGCCCCCCCCCCCCCTCCTCCCATCACCACTCATCTTTCCTTTTCTTTACCTTGCCCCTTCTCCAGTTCAAAGTAGCATGCTAGATAAAGCTGCTCGTAGCTTAGGCCGACTTCTCTGCCTTTAAGGAAAAACAATATCGCCCCCTCTTTTTTTAAAGGAAGCTAAGAATCCTGCAACAAACCACCGAAGGGTGTACGGCCAGGGTAATGTTTAGAGATACAAAGACGGGCGAGGAAAGCTTGAGCACAACACATATTTTAATCTGTATTAACAGCAAGAAGTAGAGTCGCACATGTGGCGTAATGCCTCTAGCAAATAATGGTGGATTGATCATATTAACAAAATATGTACCATGGAAGAAAGAATGACGCAGTAGAGGATGGCGGTATATATGATGGGGTTATTAGATAGAGATATTTCCAGGCATAGGATGGACTTGGCCTGCGTCCTTTAATAAAGGTACTACGATTCGGTTGCCGCAGTAGCGGGCTAACTGGAGTTATCGTCCCTGCGTAGTTACGTGCATTGCGTGTGCACTTGTGCGGCAAATGCAATTTCTGGTTTTGTGAGCTTGACATGTATAAGAGCTCCATTTCATACCACCTATCTAAACCATAGAAATTGCTTCTGGCTTGAAAAAAATGAAAATAAATAGAGCGAGCGCTGTGCTGAGCATTCACACAAAGACAAAATACCAACATACACTAAAGATATGGCCTCAGTGGTATGCGGCTATTCCTTCTTTGCCTGCAGTCATTTCTCAAGGTTGCGCTATCCCATTCGCATAGAGAACCGGCAACAAAGTTCTACTCCTGGCGCAGCTCGTGTTTTGTTTCAATTACACAGCCGAAAAAGCTCCACGAAGGAGAACAATTCGTTGAAGTTGGTTCCCAGTGGATAACAGTTGACATGATATATCACGTAACACAAAACGCTGTAGATTATTAAGTTTTTTTTTTCATTTTAATCTTCGCGTTTCGCACGGCTTGGAAATTTCACATCGAGCTGGCTCAGTCTGTCGTAACGAATCCAGCTATCTCTTACCATTTTTGCGCTAATGTTTTTAAGAGTGTGCGCTTTAATTTTATCTTCCTTTTCGCGATTTGTATTCGCAACCCCAGGGCACAAATAATGTTCTTTGCTCACGCAGTCCTCTGCGTCTTAACGTAAACATGGCGCGAAGTTTCTTTTTTTTTTTACTCCCCCTCACAATTTATCTCCGAACTCTCTTGGCTCCAGGCGTTTTGACAACGTCCAAAATGTGAATATGCAAAACAAGCCATTTTCTCTAAGCTCTTTAATGAAACGCGCTCTGATGGCGTCTGTAAAATCAAAAGACTGCCGAACCCGCTGTGTAGTAACTTCCCTTGGTAATTGCTTCAGAGCCACATGAAGCAAAAGGGTGTTTTCAGCTTCTTCTTATTCGAGAATTATCTCAACATTAAGTTTTTTTTTTGTTTTACCTAAAGTTATGTGAAGATTGTGTTGCCTGCATTAAACGATGTCCGTCGTTACTTTGCCTCACACTTAATGTGACACCAACCACTGTATACAAGGGCACTAAATGTTACAAAGAGACCGACAACCGCCCAGAGCGTGTCATAAGATTTTGATGCATGTGAAAAGACCATGATTTATAGTGATCGAGCCGAAAATTCTATACGCTGTTTAAGTAGAGGAGGATAAGGAGGAGGAATAAACTTTATTTGTGCACAGGAGATTTGAGACCTAGGCCTCTCTGCCTAGATGAGGGCCTCGAGCACTTGGGCCCTGGCGGCATCTTCGACCTGTTGGATTGCCTTGAGTTGGTCTTCCGGTGCACAGCTGAGCAACGTGGTCTCCAATTGCTCTCTGGTCTTCTTTATCTTATTCTGTGTGGTTGCTCGAGGACAATCCCAAACCATATGTTGTAGGTCTGCCCTTTCTTGACAGAATCTACATCTATCTGTGTAAAGATCCGGGTAGTAGCGGTGGTAGGCCACCGGGTTCGGATATGTATTTGTTTGTAAGAGGCGCTATGCCGTCACTTGCCGTCTACTCAGCGAGGAGTGGGCCGGGGGGAAATGGGCCCTTCCCCATTTATAGTGTTTGGTGATCTTGTTAAAGCTGGTCATCCGGTCTCTCTCCGTTCCCAGTATTTGTTGCGTGTCGCCTGCTCGGCCCGTCAGTTCTCGAGCCAGGATGTGCGCTGTGTCGTTCCCCGGAAGGGAGGAGTGTGCGGGTGCCCATATAATGTGAATGTCGCGATCTTTACGAAAGCAGTTTAAGATTCTCAGCGCTTCCGGCGAGATTCTTCCTTTTGCATAGTTCTTGATGGCTGTCTTGGAGTCGCTTACTACGATGTTAGCTTCCGTGGAGGCTATTGCCAGCGCTAAGGCAGCCTCCTCCGCCACCTCCGCCTTCCCTGAAGAGATTGTAATTTTAAATTGGCACAGAAGCTAGTGGGAAACCGTACGTCACGATGCTTTAAGGCCAGGCCATAGTACCAAGGCTGGATGCTCAGTACTTGCCCGCAGATTACTGTAAGTAAATCGGCTGTTATTGCGTTCACCCTACTTACTGATTAACATCCCAGTCTTTATTTTATCTGGGCGTTTGCAGTTTATTCTATACTTATTACTATCTAAGTAATGTTCACGTTTAGCAGCGACGCTACCTTCGCGGCAACGAGTAGACTGGCAGAACTGTGGTGCCCCACACTGCATGGCAGCGCAGGTGAGGGTTTTTGTACGCGTGCGAGTTTGCGAATGAATATTCCGAGTTCTGTGGTCTCCCTGCGTGATAGAAAATGCCATCGACTGATTGTGCCCTAAATACGTGCCAGCACTGCGTAAGGCACGCTACTGGAATATCCTGCCACTTGCTCCCAGGAAAAAAGAAAGAAAGTCGCAGTTTCGCCCGAAGACCGAAGCATGGATTGCAATAGCAAATTAGCGGACAGCTATACGAAGTAAGGATAGTAGTCTTATCGGACGTACAAACATCCTCCCTGCGAAATTCGTTCGGCTTTAAGCCGTTCCGGTCTGGCGGAGAAAAAAGGGACTAACCGCTGCCGGTACGTGTTACTAAATTCGAGCCGAAAGGACTAGCGTCTCGACAAAAGGACTGGCCATCGACAAAAGCCAGCTATGCATATTCTTTCAAACTAAATAAACCAAATAAAGAAAGAAAACTGTTCTTGCTATACGCAGCGAACCTTCAGGCGTCTGTTTGTCTTTCATCAGGAATCACGCCACCAAAAACAGGAAGCTATAAAAGCATGGTAGAAACTACTGCCGATGTCACACAGCCGGTGTCGAGTTGGGAAACGCTGATGTAATGCACGTTTTTTTTCTTTTATTAAACAGAACATCGATCATTCAGCCGCTTGACAAGAGGGCAATCAACAGCGCAAAGTTGGCCGGCAAGCGTTGAGTGATTAAAGACTTCCTCCTCAAAGTCGACCAGACGCGATTAACCAAGAGCTGCGTACTTACCGCCACTGAGATGCGCTTGGTCGGCACTGTGGAAACAAACATAGCAATCAATCATCGCGAACTTCTTCTTTAGTTATGCAGGGTCGCGGACGTACCCCGCCGAGGCTGCGTCGGCTTTAGAAATTTCTAGAAACGTAAACGAGCACACCAATCCCACATTACGACAAAAAAAAAAAAGAGAACAAGGAAAAGAAAAAGAAAAGTCTAGTTTGATTAGGCGCCGCGAGAAGTCATGTCAGCTATGCCGCGGCAACGTAAACTGGTAACGTAAACCGGGGCAACAATATGAGGCACGCGTCTACAGCAGCGAAAATCCAGAGACTACTCAGCACATGCTAATGGAATACGAAGGTTTTCACCCTGCAGTGATACCCATAGATAACGCGGACTTTTCAGAAGTACTTGAATTTAAAGTGAACGGTAGCATCAAACGTCAGCAGCTGAAATAAGCGAGAGACGTTTAGAGCACCGGCGCAAAAGAGGAAGAGATCAATACGAGAGCATCCGTTACAGCCATAGGTATAGCGGTACAATGTAGATAGGGAGGTTCTGAGGGAGGGAAAAAAAGATGAAGGATATGTATACAAAAAGCATCTATAGCATGTCTGATTAACTCAAACAGGCTAGGCGGATATTTGTCACCGCCCGTTTCAAAGGGGGTGCCAATAAATCATCATCGTCATCATTGTAGGCGCTGACAGAAGCTTGCGTAGCTGCCTTAACCCTTTATATCCTTCTTGGCAAAAAAATAAATAAAAAATCGGGTGGGCTGTGTCGGAGACGCAGCCGTAGTGGGATACGTGAGACGTCTTTTAGTACATGCTGCCTAGAGCGTACAGACACTAAGGTACAGAAATGACGTAACCAAGTAGACAAGTGGGATTTATTTGCGTATTATACAAAATATTCATTCTTAACTTATGATACAGCTAGTGGAGGTCGTTACGGTATAATCTAACAATCGTGATTGCTTCATATTCGTGGTACGCCTGCCGTCTTCGTAGAGAGCCGGCTGTCCCACTGTCTCGCTGCCCGATTGTCTTCACGTCATTTCCGGACACTATAGCAGTCGAACGTGGGGGCACCATAGCCGTTGTAGCCGTCAAATTACTCCAACAAACTGCACACTTGTAGGCCTTATAACTCTTGATGAGCACAGGTTTGACTTTGATGGATTACACTTTCTATGCGAGAGCGAGCTCTCTTAAATGCGACCACTCCCTCTCAGGTCGGCAGACATACTGCCGAACCACGCCTCTCTGAACGCCGAGCCAGACGCTAAATTTGGCTTCGTTAGTTTTACGCATAGCGTGACAACGATACAATCTGTGCACGATGGAGTAATGGCTTCTTTCCTCTGTACAACGATACCAAAGCAAGGCGCGTGGGTAGTACGTACGATTTGAAAGATATAAACGATATTAGTATCACATGTTTACGCTACATTTCGTTACATACACGTAACGTTAGCAGCGTGTTCATTTCGGCTGGTTGGTTCAGTCGCGCTACTTATGACACCGACGCCTTTATAACGAAATTCCCTGTATAACGTAGGAATTATTCAGTCCGGGTTTTATTGTGAACTCTATGGTGTGCGACCTTTACAACGAAATTTCCTGTATAAGGAATGATTTCGGAGGTCCTAAGTACTTCGGTGTAGGAGCGTTCGACTGTACATCTTTTCACACAGCAAATTTTTTAATAGGGCGATGCAGGATCTCAAGGAGGGAAGCGCAGGACAGAGCGCTGTAACGTTACATGTGGTCTTAACAAGCGACCGCCTCCCCCCCCCCCCCCCCCCCCAAGTTGACCGAAATGAAAGACGTTGCACGCCAAGACGCCGTGAAGGCCGCTTTCAGGGAATAAATGGGCAACTAATGTTACAATACTTCTAAGGATGCCGGTACCTAAGCATAGCGAAGTCGTGGATGCGGTTATCAAAGTTGGACGCGCTTTGTGAGCTCCCTGAGGTTATTGGGAACCAGGTACTAAAGGATGTCGTAACGTATATACTGACCTGCTTTAACGCTAGTGTTCGCGTGGGTAGCATTCACATAAAGGAAAAAGTAAGATTAATTCACTAGTAAACTTTTTTTTTTCTAATCAATTTCATCCTTTCTCGTCTCTTTAGATGTGATGGATCTGCGAACATGGCTTACATGTTGCAGTCCTCGCGAGCTTCGCAAAGCAGGGATTCGACTCTGTCGCGTGCTGCTCCCTGCTGTAACTCTCGCCACACGTTTTTTCTTTTTCCGAGCCATTCACGTTTGGCCTATCCGGTGCTCAATCATTACCTATGTATGTGAAGCAGCGTGGGCAGCAACGTTTTCTTGGACAAAGTCGCCATGCTGCAGCCCAGACCAGTCCATTTCTTTTTCGCGAAAGGCCGCTGACTGATGATAATGGTGATAATAATAATAACGATGATGATGGTGACTTGGTCAGAATTTATTGTTCTTTATGGTTTAATTGTTCCTGGAAGTTTTCCTTATTATTTCAACTATGACTATCAGTTATCTCCTGCAATGTCCAGTTAACAGTCTTAATGTGAAAAGGAAAACCTTTTCTAATACAGTACTTTTCTAATTTTCTAATACAGTTACAGATCTAAACATTGCGCGTAGACTAGAAAAGCAGCTTCGGTGCAATTAGATAGTTCACTAATGATCTGTTCGACATGTCTTTAGAGCGGAATTGGTTTCCAACAGAACGTTCTGCTGGAACCCCCCTCCCCCAGAAAATAAATAAAAAAAATAAAGGTGAACTTAGCTTTACGGTTACTTAAATCTTGTTAACTATAGTGACTTTCTCGCTAGGTTATCCACATCGATATGACGATGAGCAGTATAACTTTAGTGAGACGTCTGACTTATTCGAGCTGTCGGGTAGCCGTTCTGCACGTTTCAAGGTTTCAAATAAATAATCGGGCAATTTATGAGACGTTTTTGTATGGCGCCATATAAAATTGATGTTCCTAGTTTCTTACTATTAGTAAAAACTTTTTGTCCGCCGTTTATACAGTGCAAAGCGTTGTTGAGTGTGTTTGCGGTTGTAGGGTGTCAAATGTAAGCAGTGGAAAAAACAACAGAAAAGAGTTAGCAACAAAATCATGTACATGTAGCTTTTCATTGTAATAATTATGCGGGCAAACGAAGAAAATTTCAAAGCCATATACAAAAGTAAGAAATTATTTCTTTTTTCTCGGTGATTTGAAGTATAGGTAGGCGTTTCTAGCGTCCTTGACAGAACCATGCAAGTGAATTGATAATTGAAATGCTTTAATGGTGACGGAGGATTTGGGCAGGGAAAGCTCGTTTCTCAAGAGCTGTTCCCATTTATTCGGTCCAGCTCGTTAACTATTCCATTCGACAGTGGCGGCCATTGTCCTAAGCGATGGGTTCAAGTGCGTTTGAAACTCAAATAGCGTTCAAAGAAAGTATCTCCTCCTCTAGCATTCCTTTACTGCAAACCATTCATTGCAATGGTATCGTAGATTGCTTCTATACTGAACAAAAAAAGAAGAATGAAACAGTAACTTCAGTAATTAACGTCCCTCAGGCGGGCTTTGGCGGCCCTCTTCTTACTGTATAGACAGGGTGGAACCAACTTTTCTTTGGCACTTAGTTGTTAGAAGGAAGCACGTTCTTTGCGCATCTATCGCTGCATCGCGCTATTGTTTCGTTTCAGCTTCCTTTGTGCTTACTCATTTCGTCCACTAAGCGCTTGCGCTTTGTCTTTCCTAGTTTCGATTTCCTCTGTAGTCTTAAATGCGCGAAGTGCTTGGCCGTTGTCTTTCGTACTTCGATTGTCGGGGTCGATTCCCCGTACGTTTACGGACGCTTCTTGCTTTGCCACGACTGGTGTCCGCATTGCTTCCCGATTCTCCCTATTTGGACAGCAGTCCCGCTTGGAAACGAACACTATAGAAGCACAACTAGGTCCTGGAGCGGGCAGGCGATACGTAACGTAAACCTGCACTCACGTTAGTCTCCCGTTTTCTTCCCAGAGCGGCCGTGCTGGGCCTCGGGACAATGGGGTGGTCCAGGCGTAGCCTTTTTCCCTTTTTTAACGAGAACGAGGGGAGGCTATTCCCCAACGTGCTTCGTTCTTCTTCTTTCAGACACACGTGACAGCGCATTCTTTTGTGTCGCTGTAGCAGCGTCGTGTCGGTTCTTTTGCTCCGAGTGGCATTGCCACCATCGTTCAGTATTGCCAACGTGCAGTCGCCTTCCGTGCCGCCGAGCAACTTGCCTTGCGAAGGAAATTTCTTCTTGTTAGTGCTAAGACGGTCACGCGCCCCTCTTCCTCCGCAGAATTGCTCGGTGGAGTTTAGCTTACGACGGCTGCGGGAGATTTTACTCCCCGTTATTTTTGGTACGTAGGTAAACCACCGTAACTGCTTGTAGTAGTTTGTTACGATTGCTTTCCATTGCACTTGTACTGCTGGAAGACTAGCCTTTGCCTTAAAATGGGTACTTTAATAGTTTGGTGTGATATTCAACTATCAGAATAGGTGATATGTAAGGATAACTTAAAGTTGGGTGTAGAGACGATATTATAATTCTAGCATAGTTATCCAACTTCTAATATCTTCAAGAAAATGATGAAATTTGTTTTTGCGAGTCAGGGCTGACTAGACATGTCGGTTAAAGGCATCTCTCATGCAGTGAACCTAAATATGATGATGAATGTTGGGATGGTGATTATACTGCTACCAATGATGATTGCACCTGACCACACCAAATCATACAATGGCCGAGCTTGAATGTCTGCGTGTTTCCTCATTTCGGCTGTCCTTCGCTTGCAGTTCTGAGAGTGCAACATGTTTATCTACAAGCGTGTCCGGCTAATTTAGTCATTTTCTTATTTAGCTATGTGATCAAAGGTTTTCCATCTTCCTGTAACTCAGGGAAGCATGCGGGATGCTTCTTTCTGTGTAAGTGCCATGCTTTCTTTCATTTGGCTCCTTCTATATAATTTTTGAGCCTGAGTAAATTATTTACAGCCCTGATTTTCCTGCCACGTGCTCGATGCAGTTCTTATTTCCTGTTAGAAGTATTTTTTTTTCTAACTCATGTGCCGAGAGAAATTTTTAGAGAGGCAAAGTCTGAAAAGCACGCACCGGAGGGCCGAACATACCAGAGGGGGCGGAGCAGTGGGCAGAGATCGAAGGCTAATGCATCCGAAATCACGCCCACGCCCCTTCGTTTCTTTCCTTTTCTTCTCCCGCTCTTCTTCGCTCTCTTTTGTTTCCTTCTACGAGGATGTGTCTCCGTCCTACATCATAGCTGTTTGCTTTTCTTCGGCGCGGTGGCCTGTTACGCCTGGCCGACGTGCTCACTCGCTTCACCGACTCCATCGGAGCAGTCGCAACAAAACGCGAAAAGAAACACGAATCGGAAAGAAAAAAAAAAAAGAAAAGAAGGAGCAATGGTGGCGTGAAAGGGACAGGGTTCCGGGGGACAAAGCAACAGCAGTCGTCGGGTCGAACCGCGGAGGCATTAACACACTCCTTCGGGGGGAATCGGGTGCCTTCCGGGTCTCGGCACCACATGCCGGGCTGTGCGCTGCTATGGCCGGGCCTTTCGCGTTGGTGCGTGTGTTGGCATTGTGCTTGCCTCGGCGGCCAGTGTGACGCGACCTGCCTGATACAAGACGGCGGCGGTCGGGTCTGCCGGCCCCGTATGTCTTCCAGCTATGGCAAGGATGCAGCCTCCCCTGCCCCCCCCCCCCCCCCCTGCCCCCCTGCCTACCCTCTCCTATCCCCTTCGGCGTCTGCGGTTGACGGGAAGCGCCCTTCGGCAAGTGCCACTCATAGGAAGAATGGGCGAGAAGGATAAGAGGAATCGAGTGGCTCGATCTTTTTTAATATCGAACTTATAAAGCCAACAGATAATTAAAACAAGGGAAGGCAATTTCTTTCATTTAGCTCTCGAAGTATTTCTGAAGAAGGGGTAAATTTTTCGAAACAAATTCAAATTCTTAATTAGTAATAGTAATAACAACTTTCTTGCGACTACTCTCGTACCTAACTGTAGGTGAACTTAGCCCTTGCAAATGCCATTTGCAAGGGCTAAGGGCCGCCATTGCTCTGCCTGAGTTACCAAATGCGGAAGAGTCTGAAGACCCGTCGCGACACATGCAGGCAAGGCTAACGGAGGGGACGGAGTTGAACCGGGACGTGACATGCCGCGCGCCGCCCCTTCCACTTCGCTTTGGTAGCTCGCACACACGGCTCGTCATTCGCGCTCGAGCTCCCTATTGAGGAAGAACATGAGGGGGAGCCTGAACACTTTCCTCCTAAATGCTCAGTGTACTCGCGGGAACAAAATGTCGCTAGCGCTTGCGCACCGAGCTATTGTAGTGTCGCGTGTTGCGTTCTTCGTCCAATTCAGGGCTGTATAACAAGTGATGGTCGATGTCACCTGGAGTTTGACGGTGCGCACACGACGATGACGCGCTAAGCCCTGTCTAGGCACCATCCCGCTGCTGTTCGCGCTGGCCATGTGCGTATGCGACAGAAGACGGCGGTTTTGGTTTGGTTTAGGTAGCCGACGTTGCGGCATTGCGTGCCCCCTACGTCGAGTTGTTGTCTGAAACCTTACGATGTACCTATTGTTTTCTATATATACTCTTGTAAATAATGCGATTTGCAGATATTTGCTCCTGTTCAAGCTGCCGCAGTGTCTTCTTGGGAATTGCTTTACTTTTGTCTTTGTGAGTTGTCATCTTCCTCTTTCCTTCTTTCTTCTGTTTTTCTTAAACTTCAATTTATATGTATCTATCATCTCCTTCCTGAAGGCTTGCGGCAATAAATAATACAAATAAATAAATAAATAAATAAATAAATAAATAAATAAATAAATCAGTCAATCAATCAATCAATCAATCAATCAATCAATCAATCAATCAATCAATCAATCAATCAATCAATCAATCGTTCCTGAAGGCATTGTGCCCCTTCAAGTGGCAGTTGCTAGCCTGCTTCTTTCCTCTGTTCCTGTTTGACAATTGTACTATGTTTTCAAATCGAACAATAATAACCTTGTACAATAATACTCACTTATACAGCGCCACTTGAATTGACAGTAATCAATATTACCAGTTTCTTGGTATATTCAAGGTGTGTAAAAACTCCCAGACAGAATATTTTCTAACAACGATCGGAACGTTCGATTTACTCGGCACGCCAGCTTACGCACAAACTTAATTGCTTTCAGGGAAGTTCAGGGCAAGACAGCTTACGAAACGCTGACAGCAGACCCTGTAGCGCTCTGATGTACACGATTAAAATCACAGGATAAACACGTCGAACGTCATTCGAGAGGCGTGAGTGCTAGATAGCGAGCTGTGCGACAGAATTCATTCTAGCTCTCTTATCTTGCACGGAATCTGCACGCCGCATGCCAACGTTAAAGAAGCACGCAGCACATTGAACACTTATTGTGCCATTGTCCTCAATTTCAAGCACAAAGACAATCTTTGTCCAACACATTGGGGGAAATTAGATGATCGTCCTCTAAGTGAACAGACATTACTAAAGCACCGTCCCGACAGACCATCGGCTCAGAAGGCAATGAAGGCACTTTTGTCCTTTCTCAGAACTTCTGGTTTACGCGAGCGGCTTTAACTCAAGGGCTGTCCATACACGTATCTACACCTTCTCTCTCCCTTCTCTCGCTTCCCCTTCTCCCTTCGCCCAGCGTAGGGTAGCCAACCAGACTATCGACTGGTTGACATCCCTGCCTTCCTATATTACTCCCTCTCTCTCTCTCTCTGGAGTTTTGCCTGAATATATTTCTCCCCTCCGTTAAAAAACTTGCATCTATTTTAGACCTGATAATTCGAAGTGCAGTGGTGCCAGACTCGGCTTAGTACGAAGTTTGCAGCGGCAAATCCGCACAGGAGCGCATGGGGCAACATTGGGCGCGTTGCGTTTCTTTCTATGGATTTCAGGAATTCTGAGGGCTCAGTGCTGGCAGCTCCATCACGCGGCGACTGCCTGTTCGGGACAATTGTACGATAGCCTACAGGCTAAGTAGCTGCTCATGGATGTCATCAGAATTTCTCCGCTTACATGTCTACACTATCACGTGCGAATGCGTTTCAGTATACGTTCTAAAAGGCTCCCGTGCGTTTGGAGTGCGCGTTCCGCCTGAGTATGACTGTTTCAGAAGGTCTTCGATTTTATCGAAAAACCACGTCTAACGAAATAAAGCCCGATAACAAAGCTTTACTGTACTTTTATCTTGCTGAAGTTGGATGACCGCTGAGTTCTGACTGCTGAGTACTTGATCTTGACGAGTGCGATAAATGAATGACGCCTAACTGACGCCTTCCTGTTATTTGCCGCGTGTTTAGTTGTTCAGTTCAGGGCAAGACAGCTTACGAAGCACTGACAGGAGACCCTGTAGCGCTCTAATGTACACGATTAAAATCACAGGATAAACACGTCGAACGTCATTCCAGAGGCGTGAGCGCTATATTGCGAGCTGTGAGACAGAATTCATTCTAGCTCTCTTACTTCGCGTGGAATCTTGACGCCGCATGCCCATGTTGAAAATTCACGCTCATCGTCACCAGGCCTAGGCCCATATACGATGGACTAAGGCGTACAGGGCGACGAAGACGTTCCCTCTAGTAAGCGCAAACCGCGACTAATAAGATCTCGAGAGAAAAAAAATTCAATTAGCACTTCGCGGGGACTGCCGGCGAGAAAATTAAGCCAAGTCGTGGAACGCGGGTTCTGATTACCACCTTTTATGTATGCGTGGCCCAAATTTGTCATAATTCCTGAATATGATTGTCGCTCCTCTCTCGTTTTCTTGGCGGCATTTCTCGTAGTTCGGTATTCTAATCGGTTCTTCCTCATTCAACCCATCGCACCGCCTCTTCTCTCTTTCATCTCTCAGACTGCACCTTTCTTTTTCTTTCTTTTTCGCGCCAGCAATGTCTTAAAAAGTGCTTCGACGAGAGGAGGTTCATTTCTATTCATAATCAACGCACTCACGCTTATTATTTTTCGCTCACTTTTATTCTTGCGACTTTCACATCCCCTTGAGACGCGTCCTTCTTTTGTTTTTTCTTTCTTTCTATAATATTGCTCGCCGCATTACACGCCCACACGTGCTCGGTGGTCCGAGCGCACATTTTATCCGAGGAAACGGGGATAATAATCTCCCTAGCCATGACAGCAGCTCTCGCAGAGCG